>NW_010972438.1:10405132-10678512 GCF_000737465.1 Haliaeetus leucocephalus
GAAAAAAAAAAAAAAAAAAAAAAAAAAAAAAAAAAAATCCAGCCCTAACTGCATTCTATACATCAGCTTTCTTGATGGAAGAGATTAAGGATGTTCAGATATCAGAGAGGTTTTTTGTGGGGTTTTTTTTTTTCCTTTTCTACACAGAAATATGTCTGAGGAATTGTGTCAAACTGAAATGTCAGTAGGAGAACTTTCAGAATAAATGAATAAAATTACTAGTAACAAGTTACCAGCACCAAGATAGTATTGGATATGAAATTGCCAAAGTACTTACTGTGGCATGTACCCTATCGCTTACATTCAGCTCAGTATTAAAGACAGGAAGAAATGAAAAAATGACAGCAATTTTTAAAAGGCTTTCCAGAAGACGGAAAGAGTTAGGTCCATTAAATCTGACTGGTTGGCTGAAACTGGAATAAAGAAAAGAAATTAGCAGACACTTAAATAAATACACTACTATGAGAACGCACCAACATGGCTATTGTTGAAAGAAATCTTGCCTCACAAATGCACTGGAGGAATGACCTACTTCCACTTCAGAAAAGCTTTGGGTCATATTCCTCATGAAAAGCTCTTAAAGAGCTTCAGGTGTCCAGGGATAAGACAAGACGGTATTCCTGAGCCCACTAACAGGGTCAGAGGTAGCAAAACCAGCACAGGAAGGAACAATCTGTCCCATGGGATCTGCCTACTGCATTCACAGGTAACAAGAAAACTGATGTGAATCCACAAGTGACAAATTTCACTGAATATACAAAACTGTTCCAGATACGCAAAACGAAAATTGGCTGTGAGGTATCTTGCACATAAAACAATAGGGTGATAGAATGGCAGACAAAACTCATTGTCAAGAAGAGGAAATACACACATATCTATACAGATGCATTGATTTTCTCCAGATTAACTATGACCACATAGATCTCAGTCCCTGTGAACAGCTCTCTAGAAATACGCTCTTACTTTAAGTAGTGGTCAAAAAAAGTAACTGCAATGTTAGGACCTAGTAGGAACACAATATTTAATTTAAAAATGTAAGAGAGAAACAATCTTTTGTCACTACATAAGCCAACATGTGCCACCTCTGTAGATAACACCAGTTCCATCTTTCAAAACTGATGGAGCAGAACCAGAGAAAGCAATGGAAGGGGTAACTAGCACGATCACATATGCATGAAAAACCCTACCAAATGTAATTTTGCTCTATTTCTCAAAATACAAGATGAAGGGGTCAAACATTAAAATGCCATAAACCAGTCTGAAACAAACAAAAGCAAGGTCTTTTTCAAAAAAGCTAGAATTATTTCTTAAATCTCCTTGCCCCAAGATGTTGTGTGTACCAACTCTTCACACAAGTCTGAGGAAAAATTAGACAAGTTCATGAAAGAAAGATATTTTATGTGATTATGCAAACATAACATCCAACTTACAAAACTCCCTAAGCCACAACCGCCAGCATTTATGAAAATACCTAGGAAGAAAATTCATTGCTTTAATTGCTCCCTTTTTCTGCTCTTTCCTTGAATGTCTGCTATTGACCACTGCCAAAACCAGAATGAGACTGAAAAGACTTGGATTACACTGACTGTGGCTGTTACTATGTTCTTGTGAATACAGAAAATGTTATGTATGGTTGCAAGATATAATTACATGGAACTGTGATTAACTGGACACAATAGCGATCTTTGATGATTTCTTTAAGACTCTTTGGTAAAATCTTTAAAGTTAATGGAACTTTAATATAAAATGTGTTTGTGTTGTATAGGTATTTAAATAGGAATGCTTTAAATAGATATCTTCGTAGCAAGTGGCATTGATAATTTAAATGCAGTTTCCATTTTTACAGAAACTGTTGCCGTTCTGAAATATCTTGTCTTTGCCATTCAGTTTGGGGAAAGTGCCAGAATGGTAAATTTTAATTTGAGCATTTTAACAAACAAACCAACCAAACAAAACAAAAAACACCAAGAAGCATTTTTTTCCAGAGGAGTCTTATTTATAGGGAAAGAGTTGTAATTACAACAGCCCTTTTCAACAAAAAAAAACCCTGATTTAAAAAAAGAACAAACCCACAACCATCCAGCCTCACTACCAAATAGGTCACCTACCCAAGATACACTTTGGCACTGTTGCTCTGGTAGTTCAACTCGATGGGTTTTTCATTGGTATGTGTGTTCATCACTCAAGTCACACAGCAGCAGAAAACATGGAAAACAGCCTATCAAGATGAAGATACAAACTCTTCTGTGCAGTTTAAAGTGAACCAGATCCTACTGCGGTTTAGTCCAAATTAAACTCCAAGCATCCACCAACACTGAGCCACAACAATCAGCTTCTTCAACTGCTTCATACAGTAGGCACCAGCTCTCTCTTCTCTGAAGAAATAACAGCTGCTATTTAACAACCTCTTTCAGTCTCAACCCAGTCTCTGTTTTGTATTGTATCACCAGTCCTATTTATGAGACATGGTCAGGTTTGGTGTCTTGAGTTTGAGATTTTTCCTTCACTTTGTACAAAGCACTTCCAGAGTAACTCTCTCTTACACAACAAGGGAGTCAACATATAACAAGGTGTACTGCACTCCTAAGGACCAGGATTGATGTGGGTGGAGGAGCAGGGGGACAGTGCATCCTTGCTGCAAAAGCTCTCAATCTTGATGACCTCTAAGGACAGTGATCAAATTGCATAGCAAACCCAAAATACACAAACATAACTCAGTCCTGAGATTCATATCACAGCCTTTCCAACAGCACTGGAATTTAAGTGTTATTTTGGGTACCCTAGCTCAATTCACTAAAGGGAACTACACCAGAAGCAGCATTTCAAAAGGTCCTGTGCATGACTGAGTTCCTTGCAATGGTCTGTAGATCATAGCAAAACCAAGATATATTACTTTAAAAATATCCCTTTGAATAATTCCCCAGAAGTTAGGAAAGATGAGGAGCAGTCTAGGCAAACTGTTTTCTTTTACTCTCATCTAGATGCAAAAGCACAAACCTTTCTCATTTGCATTTTCATGGTTTTCAAGCTATGCAAGTTGTACTATATTACACAAACTTGCTGAAATGCTCCTAAGTGGCAAAAAATACTGAGTGTATGCTGGAGTGTTCACTCACTGTAGATTAAATGCCTCTTCATCTTTTACTGCTAATAATGTTTATCATTTACTTTCAGCTCTGTGTAAAATTGTTACAGGTCTGTACATCATGAATAGTCTGAAAAGCATATAAACACAAGGTCTGTGCAATTATGATTGCCAAGACTATGGCATATTAATCTAATGTAGTATTTTGCCTCAGTCAGTTTCATTTTGGAATGGAAAGAAACCTGTTGTTGTTCTGAGATTTCAAAGATTTCCACCTTCCTTCTGTGTACAGGGCTCTGGCAAATTAGTTGACTGGGAGCCCTGAGAAGCCCCATGTGCTGAAGGTCTGTGCGTCACCTCAAAGCCTCTGCTGTTCTTCTGTCTCTCAGCTCTGCACAGCTCAGTTCCAAAGATCCTCACACAATTTCATTTCTTTTTAAAGCCTGAGAGGATACTTTCCAGACATTTAACAGTTCTTTGCCCCAGGTACAGCCCCTGAATTCCCCCCTCCAGTAAACCCATCGCTGCCTCACTTCCACTGCTCTCTTGAGCTCTCTCATTATCAGGCATAAGCCACAGTAGTTAGCAAAAGGCAAAATCTGCTCTTAAATAGCAGCTATAGAAATCAGCTCCTTTCAGTGAATGAGCTAACCTGTTTGTTTCCTTCCTTCCTAGGACTGCAAGGTGCAGCTCTTGATCCCAGTCTTGACTTTCAGCCTATGCTGTCTGTATGGAAGTGATCAATGAAAAACATGTTAGGGAGATGGAAGGGACTTGTCTTGCTCAAACTGAAATACTTGTTGGGGGATTTCTGCAAAATTCATTTTTGATTGATCCAGAACATTTCATTTGATCCAAAAGAAAATAATCTTGGCTTCACTATATGGATTATTTAACTTTTTTTGTTTGTTTAACCTTCAAATTCAGGTCACACTTTTCCATGAAAAATGCTACTTTGAAACAAAAGGCTGGAAAGTTTTTCTTGATGCAATGTGGCTGTGCAACACCAGAGAAACCCCAAAGTGAAGCATTTCATTTGAATAACGTGGGGAAGAAAAGTGCATGGGAATGCTGCACTGGAGTGAGGCTGCTGCCACATCACAGGGCTGAGCACCCATCTTGGGCTTGGCAGTGCCCGCAGGAGGAGAGGGGGCTTCAGCCACCTATGAAAAAGGGTTTCAACATATTCTAAATTTCTGTCCCTCTTTTAGTATGAATTACTACCAGAACGCAATCGAAATTTGTAAATAGTGTGCATTCCATCACCAAAATCTCATTTTTTAACATACACCCTCTTCACCAAAATACCACCCAGTTCCTTCCAAACCTGGCCACGTGAACAAGACGGACAGTGACACACCTGAGATGAGTTTCAAACTCTGTCTGTTGCATCCCGATGAACAACCAGTCCTCCCCAACCACTCTTCTCATTGCCATTTTCCTAGGACACTTCTCTGCTAGACCTCAGAGTACGTTGCCAGAGGACTCGGGCAATGACAGATGTCAGCTGTCTGAGCTTACGCGTGTATTTCCATCCACAAGACCTTTTGCAAGCTGCAAAGACCTGAAGTACTTCATAGACGCAGTCCCAAAGTTTTGTATCCTTCATTGTGTTTCCAGTCATACCACCACGATTACAAATCCAAGGAGACATAGCAGCAGTCCTCACTGACACACCAAATAGCAGCCAATTCACGTAACACATTCATAAAATTAGAAAATTTAAGTACTGTGGGACAAACCATCCCTTCCTCCAGCCAAAACACTCTGTCCTAATTCTTCCAGTAGAAAGCCACATTCTGTGGCAATGATTTGAGTTTGAATATCTCCGTTTCCACTCATTTATACCCAGGCAGCTGTGAATCAAGGAGTTAAAGCCCACTTATCCACCCATGTCTCCAAGTATTTTTATTAAGTAATTCTGGCCAAGAAAAGAATCTGGTTTTGCATGTTTATTTTTTTGCTACTCTCAGCTCTGCCCCCTCTTTTCCATGTGATTTATAAGTGACAGCCCTGCAGAAAGTGCTTTTAACACAATGTACTTATAAATTATGAAAAAACAGATTTACAATCTAATCTCTTCATGTGCAGTGATGTGTATTAAACAGAATCATAGAATGGTTTGGGTTGGAAGGGACCTTAAAGATCATCTAGTTCCAAATAAATTCTGTTAGCGTCAGAAACCACTGTAAATTTGGTGTATGCCTAAGAAACACAGTCCATATTATCATCAGCAAAAATTGTGGTTTTTTTCCTCAGTCCTGCTACTTCGATAAGATAGGGACAGTCCTATTGGAAGAAAATATCATTTTCCTAGCATGCTTTTCATTAGTTCAAAGCAGCAACAGTCCACTCAAAAAAAAAATGAGTTAATGGCTGATTTTTCTGACTAGTGTCTACTCTTTAGTCATTAGCTAGCAAAATGTTTACTCCTATAAAAATATCTGTATCCTAGGGATTATTAATCATAGTTTATTGAGAAGCAATCACTTATATAGTTGAGTTTCCCACCCCTTTAGAAAATTAAAATGCTGAGATATTCATTTTTGCAATGAATATCTATCCAGTAATTACCATATTTACTTTTCATTTATGAGGGAATAATCTGTTTTAATTAAGCCTAACTGAAGAACTTTTATCAGATGTAATTATCCCTTTCGATAAATATGTCTCCACTAATTACATTTAACCATGGGATTTATAGCTCTTAAGTCATTTGGTGAGAAACATAATAAATCTTTAGTAATACATGCTAAATTACTATAAATTAATTCAGATCATTAACATAATAAACAAATTAGGATAATTTCACTTAATTAGTTTGGGTGGTTAACTCAAAATCCCTTGTAAAGCTTCATGGTAATCAAAATTTTACCAGTATTTTTAGAGATAATGTTTTGTAACAAACCTATTTGAATATTTACACAGAAAATTAGACCACTGCTAGAACACAGTAAACACATATTCCTCTTCGATAGACCCTTTTAGGAATCGACGCTGGGTACCTTTTTAAATGCAATCAAATGTGCCTCCCGGGTTTTCAAGTTTGTACCATTGCATATTGGAAGAACCTGCACAACGGTATGGTAAAATCTTAGAAGTGAACTCCTTCCTCTCTCCTCCTCCTCCCTTTTTCTAGTTTTTGCTAGTCATCAAAAGTCAGGTGCAGGCAAAGGTAACAACAGAGTACTCGGTGATCAAGAATAACGGAATTCCACAGGGAAAATAAAGCGGCTTGCCCTGGTAGATGGCCAGCCCTGGATTAACCCCCACTGCCTGCTTCCCTTCTATTCCGGGGGTGATGCACTGGGGGACGCAATTGAACTGACAAGCTCTAAGGACAATCATGCAGCCTCTTCCAGAGGCACACCCCAACATGCACTGTCAAACCATCAAATGCAGGCGTCTCTCTCAAATGACAGCTTACGTCCTGTTCCACACCAGGACAACACGTGAACGGTGGGTCAGGGAACTGACACCATGTATGTAACTCACTCAACAGCTATCAGAAATCCCTTTGTCATGTTCTTCTTGAACTGAACTGTTGGTGCATTGGTCAAAGATTTTCCTGCAGTTGGTCCTGTACACTAGCAGAGTTCTCTCCCTTTACATGACTACAGAGACAAACCCTACAGAACATCGGTGTGCTGGCACACAAACAGTTTATAACTCCTGCTGACAAACATACCACGTCACCAGTGTTTCCACCTCTTGCTAGTTGGAGATAAGTCTTGAGCTTAGTTCAGCTAAAGTCAAAACCCATCTATATATTTATACAGAAATCACTCATCAGATTACACGTTCAAGGTGAGGAATAAAGATGAAAGCAGATGAGCTTTTTAGTCATGAACTTTTAGAGCTTAATCTTCTTAGATGAACTCAGACAAGCAAAGAGCTTCCCTGCAGGCAAAATATCCCTCATAAACAGAGAGAAATACCAAGCAACAAGACTTACTATTAAAAGAACATTTTAAATCTTTTTCCCCCAAAACATTATTGGATCTTTCTGGTGGGAGTGCCACCTTTATTCCATGCTGTGCTGATTTGTGAGGCAGGCATGTTTGGTTTAATGGCCCAGGCCAGCTGCTTTTTTCTGCTCTTTAAGTTGCAGCTTGCGTAGGTGAGGGAAATAGGAGAGAGACAACTTTCCATATCTCAGTATCAGGTCTCAGACAATTCACTGCATATAAAGGAAAATGAGAAAAACAATTTTGGGGATTTTGGCTCAACTTTTATGTGCCAGTCTTGTTCTTAGTATTTTCTCTACTCCCTCACTGCCCAGCATCAGTGTTTTGGCCCTCTGTAAGGACCTTTATTCTGGACTTCATATGCAGTTCTGTCCATAGTGATCCAGTGCCATAGACCATCTCCTAGCCAGCATATGTTACCCTCTGCCTCTCCTTCATCCAGTCCCAGGAGGTGAGCAGGCAGAAGGTGCAGTGATAGCACACTGCCACGGCAGCTCTCAGGAGCACAGGGCTGGCACAGCAGCAAAACAAAACAGAAAGAAAAGTGAAGTCATGACTTTAAACAGGCTTTTGTTTCACCCAGGAGCCATGGCATGACTTGGTAGCATGTCTCCACGACAATCTGAAGGCTGGAGAAACTGTTCATCCAACGCCCAGTACTGTTTATACTGTCCCAAGACAGAGGAGTCCACATCAGACCCACTCAGGGGAGGTAGGGCAGATCCTCCTTCACTGAAAGCTTTGACTTCAGGGCTCAAACTTTCAGGGAAAAAAAAAAAAATAAAAAAATCACTCTTACATACTAAGTAATACCTAGGACTAAGGCAATATGAGGCTTGCATCATGCATGGAGCTGGAGCTGTCCTTCTGCGAAGGAATGAATTGCACCCTAAACTGAACCTTTTAATAAGTCAGGAATTGTCCATCCTCATGCCTTATTTTCTATAGACGGATGGCACAGGTGGTTTATTTGACTTAATGCTGGGAAACTCAAAATCCTATTTGTATTTCCAAGCTGCGATGTTAACTTTCCTCCCATTTTACTTAATTCATTTTTTACCTTAGTCATATTAATGTTTATGTAATAATATTAGACAATGTTCGCTAACCATTAACTCCAAAAATAATGGTTGTGCTAAATCAGAGTTAATTAGTGTGTCACAAACTCCAGTCCTAGCACAGGGTGATGACTGAATGAAAAGAATGCAATGTCACTTCACCAAGAATTACATATACAGTTTTAAGAGGTATTTTAAATATTTTTCTTAATAGCTGTCAGCAGAAACGATGGGATGTGATTCTTTAGAGAGCATTGCTCTTTACTAAGTACAGGCAAGTGAGCTATCACCAGCCTTACACTGGCTGCAGAAAACAGATTTAACATTAATTTATGAATAGCTGAACTTTTTCTCTTTAATGTTTAATAGTGAATCATGCTCTAAACCCTTTATATTTCACTGCACATCAGCAAGGTTGTCAGGAGCAAAAGATCAGGATAACATAATTCTTATGGCTTGTTCTCACATACCCCTCATTTATTCCTGAAGCAGCCTGAATCATCCTGAAAGTAAGACGCATGGGGTGGCAAAATTTAAATGTGAAAGAAGTTGCTGTTTAAGGGCCATCAAGTTTTTAAAAGCATAACTTCCAGGTGAAACAGTGCGAGCGGGATTCATTCTCTCACACAGACATTGAGTCATGCACATTCATTTCCAGAGCCCATAAGCAGAGAAAGGTCAGGCCACTGGCTGTGCCTATGTAACTGCATCCCAGCACACATCATAGGTAGGAAGAAAATGCAGATGGCAAAGGCTCCCAAGGCTCAGGATTTTCACCTTTTCAAATCTTCTTTCCAACTCACTTAATGCCATGAAAAAAATCAAATGCAGATACACCACTTCCTCAGTGCCTTGTGAGTCATGAAGCAGGCTTGCCAAAACAGTAACTTCTGTCATTGTTATCAGCAGATCACAGCACATTATGGATTCCATGCATTTTTAACTCTCCAATGTCTTTTCAATGTAGAGCAGATACGTCAGATCTTCACATACAGTGAAAAATTACATGACAGCTTTGATGATCTCAGAGACCAGACCCTAATTTTACAACTGCGTAGAGAAAGACACTTAAAACACATTTGTGGCACACTGCAGAATCACAGTATTGACACTGGTTTTCACTTTTAACTTTCTCTTGCTTTCCACATTTATGAAACGTTTATAAACATATGTAAGATCAGCGATATCTTTTCTGCTAGTGATAAGATTAAAAAAAAAATCAGGCCTAAAAGATCTATTTATAGGAGATGTCTTGGCAGGCTTTTTCATTTGAAAGAAAAAAGAAGGAAAAAAAAAAAACGTAATCACCAAGGGCCTCTCAAGACCAGCAGAAACTGTGCGATTCTGTCACCACACCATGCAGTATCTCGGCAAAGCCCTCCCCACCTTCCTCCCAAAGCTTCCCGTGTAACATGGGATGAGGAGCAACACCACAGAAAAAAAACCCCACCACAATTCACTTGTGTTAGATCAGGCTGGGGTTTTTATATTCACTTCTGTAGGTACTAGCCCCATCCCTCTTCCTTCCCTTTATTGATACTCCATCTCTAATCTCTATGGATGACAGCTCCTACCCTGTTCCCAGAAAGCACTAAGGCAATCTTAGTCTTTAGCCCTTCAGTACAAATGGTTGCAAAGAGTATATAACTACAAAGTGCCCTTCTGCTATCTGTATCATGATTTTCCTGGACACCAGCACTAAAGAACTTTGCTGTGACTCGTATTTTTTCTACATTTCTTACAAAGCAAGAAATTCAAATGCAAGCATTCATTATAATTTATTTAGATCTAAAATGGGCAGAGAGCTGTTAATTCCAGGTTCTTGAAACTCTGGACATCATTTTAGTATTGCCAGTGAGTGTGGAGAGCAGAAGCTTCTAGCTCTAGGAAACAAGCTCCAGTTTAGTTGCAATCAAAAAGCTAACTAAGACCAAGGTGTAAAAATACTAAATACCTGGTACGATATTCAAAGACACATGGGTTACTATTGTACTACTTTCATTGCTGAGCTTTGACAGATGAACTGCGTTTCTCTGTCATTTGAAAAACCCGAGATCGTTCGATGACACCCTGCAAGAGTGACTCTCTAACACCTGATGGAGGAGAAGGCTCCAGTTAAGGATCTGACCTCTGGTATTATGATGATTTAGGAGGACAGCAAGTCCTCCACAGGAACATCCACAGGACACTTAATAGAAGAAGAGTATTCCCTTATGAAGCAGACAATGGAAGAAAGAAGGTGAAAGGCTTTTGTGTAAGACTTCTTATTATTACTACTACCACCTGGGTGTTCTGCCTCCTCGAAATATCTCTATGATCTCTCAGGTCTGGTGAAACACTGACTAATGCTGGACATAAAATCGGTTAGCCTCAATGATCTTAGTAACTCGCAGCATTTCCTGAGTAGTTGAAAACTGTCGACAGGCTGCTGCTCTCTCCTCCCCAGGCTCTTTTCTCAGTGACAGTAGATACATCCAACTCTACTGCTGTATCACCCCTTCAAGTGCTGCTGGTACAAACCATCGATTATAATTTTATAAAGCCATAGAGGCTGGTTGTTATATTAGGTAATCATGA
This sequence comes from Haliaeetus leucocephalus, assembly GCF_000737465.1. Classification (NCBI taxonomy): domain Eukaryota; kingdom Metazoa; phylum Chordata; class Aves; order Accipitriformes; family Accipitridae; genus Haliaeetus; species Haliaeetus leucocephalus. Next base: position 10,415,821 of record NW_010972438.1, read on the forward strand.
GACTGTTACAGAACTATGCAAGGAAAGTGAAGCCTCGGGCTGTTACAGTAGCTAACAAACCTGTCATTAATTACTGAGGAAAAGCTTTCTGCCTTTTAAATAATTTATACAGCTAGATCTACAGTAGCAACAGATGAAACATAATTAAAAGGGAAGCTTTAAAATCCAAGGGGCAGGCTGACTTCAGGGCTCGGCCAGCTCCGGCAGAGCACAGATAAGGACCACAGCTAATACGATCCCGCCCTCGGGCTGGCAGACAGCACTTCCAATGCTCACCCTGGCCTGGGGGTCCCTTTAGGAAATAATTTCAGATACAGATAAAGAGCTGCTAATCTCATAAACTTGCACATTGGATGCCTTGCTTAAGCACTTTATCCCTATGACCGGCATATCTTTGGAAGAGCTTCTTTGTCTTAGTCTTTGAGGTTTAGTGAAGGGTAATGTAATCTTCCAACAGGGTTACTGCCCTCCTAGGTTTCAATTTAATTGGGCTGTGCAGTGGTTCAAGTACTATGCACATTCAAAAAAAAAGTCTTTGCGTGAATTCAATCCATATAAATAATATAGTCCCCTAATATGCAAAGCAGTGTGCTAATGCACTCCAAACCATTTGCATTCTTCTTTCGCAAGGAGCAGCTTTTATTACACTGTATTTTCAAATGAAGTAAAATGTAGCAAAATATTAATCTCATCATTACCCTTCATTATAGCAGTCCTCACTCTTGTCTCCTGTTATGTCTGAAAACAGATCAGTATTGCCCCAGTTTTCAGAACTCCAAAACTTAATGAATGAGAGGACCTACTATTATTTTCAGTCTGGTGATTCAGGTATCAGGCATCAACAAGTTCTCAGACCAAGCCCCTTCAAAACTCTCGGATACTTTGGCTTTCCAGAGTAATTCTGGAGTTCTAAAGATCTGTCCTTCTAGCAACATGTGGAAAAATCTGCATATACATTTATTTTTATATATATACACACATATACACTATGTCCAATTATTGTAGCAGGACATGACTATGCTAATCCTCAGCCTATGCAGTCCCATCAGGTGGACATACTGATCAGTAAAAAAGAACTTCCATCAATGCTGCAGCTTTAGGATTTTTTATTTATTTATTCACATGTGACTTCAAAGCTCTCTGCTCCATTATCTCTCACTCAAAGGTAACAGGTTTTTTCTTCAGTGCAGATTTAAGTAATTTTGGATATATCCAATATCTTTCTTACATATGGAAATTGTTACAGCAAGAGCACCACTACCTCTGTTTTCGTCTACAGCCCCTAGTCAGTACCTGTATTGTTCTGTGTCTCTGCACAGAGGGACCACATCATGTGGTATACATCTTACAGTACAGTTACAGTGTTCTTCCTTAAAACTACCTTCAAGTTATACTTTATTATTACTTTTCAGTGTTAAGGTTATCTGAAAAATGTTATTTGACATAAGTATCCCCCCATTATACTGAGTATTCTCCTAACACCACAATGGTTAACCTAGATTAACCTCCACACAGTTCAATTAGCCTTTCATGTCTAATTATGCCCTGTGATGGGATATATTAGTTCCAATCCTCAAGGCCATAATGGATCTGTAGTTTCAAGTGACCTCTATAGATGGACAATAATCCAAATTAAAATAGACATGAAAGCAGGATCAAGGCCTAGACATGTAGGATTTTGTACCTGTTTCCAAGGCCAGTTTAAAAATTTGAAGATTCTGGGCACTGTTCTAGTTGGGAACTCATGGAAAATTAACCTGTTTGAAAATTGGCAGCAGGGAAGTACTCAGCAAATAACCTTTTCGTGCACAGATTACCTTTCTATCGCATGCTTGTATCCTGACAGATTCATGTGCTGTCCTCAGCTACCTGCACTAGCAATACACTTACTGTATTGGAGAATACACAGAAGCACTTTAGAATGAGTTAATGGTTTTACCCGAACGATAAACTGCTGCTATCTAATTGTTATACAATAATCAAGTTGGCTTTTGATGCTCTGTTATTTTATGATGTTGCAGGTGATGATCTTCCTGTCAATTTGCTGTTCTCATTCATCTGGCCCAGTTCTGATGTAATCTGATTCTTTGGTAATTTTGCTAAGGTGTTCAATTTGCATTTAAAACCCAGTCAATGTAAGTTAATAAAATTGTGTCAATTAATTACTAAGGAAATGTTAAATTGCTACAAAATAAACCTTTCTTCTGAGACCTGCTTTGAGCAAAGACAACTGCTCTGCATACTGGACAAAGCTATTCAAACTGAAAAGTCCATGGAACCAAGGGGAAGGGCTACATGAAATTAAGTCTTAAATCATTGCTGTGCACGTTTCTTCATTTGAAAATTTCATCTATTAAAACCATATGGGTCTTAGCATTACTGCTTTTCTCACATAGCAACTGCACCTCACTGCATTTCTCCTAATGCCACATTTTAGTTGTGCAACTGGGCAGGAGCGGGATGGAATTAATGTTCTAGGAATGCTCAGCCAATAATGAAGACATCTTGTGTTCTTAATGCTCAACATACCAGTCCAAAATTGGCTGAACTTTGCACAGCACCTCAAGCACCTTCCCTCTGGCAACCCGTAAACTCTAAGGTCATGTCAGTGGAGGAAAAAAATATCAGTGCTAGATGATCTTCAGCACAATAGCAGAAATTAACTTGTGGCTCCAGTAGAGAATTGATGCCTGAAGTTCTTTTCTCTGGCTGTCATCTAGAGAGACATCTGGGAAAATGGGAGTTTTGCCACTGGCTTCACTAAGATAAGGACATTGCCCTTTAGACAGAAGTCATTCTGAACCTCCAGTGAACCCTGAAGAAAGCATTTTTTCAAGCAGGTCAGCAGTTTCCCCCACTTCACACATTGCTTATGCTGAACTGGCCCTGCGGTAACCACCCTGCAGTGCAGCACACCAACTCAGCAACGAATGCATCTGATGGTTGTCATTATTTTATGTAATCTGTATCTCATCCAAGTACTTTTGGCCCCTGTAATATGTTTTGATACTGTTTAGCACAACGTGTTTTCTATATTCAATTCCTCATTGCCTTTTTACCTTTATGTTCAACTGCCATACACATTAATAGGGCATTTGGTTACCAGTTCTGCCTCCTGAATAATGCTGCAGTCATTGCTCTCAGAAGTCATCCACTTTCACAGCTGGCAGTCGGTGTATTTACACATCCCGCCATTCACTCAGTCTTCTCTCTGCTGCATGCTGTCTTCTCCCACACAGCTGAGAGCCCCTTCCTCACTCTACAGTTAACTGAGAGTTCAAAACCCCTCTTACGTCAGATGGTCACCTGGCTAAAAAAAGCAGAGGTGCCTGTGCCAGTATGGAAGGCTGTTACCTGCCCTATAAGGGCACAATCCAACAGAAAATTACAGCCAGGACAGGAAGCAGAGTATGCCTGAGTAACCCCAGTCTGTCAGGTTGACTCACATCAAGGGACACCTTCCCCCAGGCAACCCTCCAGGCTGCTTCCTGCTAACTCCAGCTCAGGAATGAAAATGCAAAGTGACAAACCTTTGCCCTGTGGTGTCTTCCCCAGAGGGTTAGCATTTCCCATCCAGACTATCAGTTCTACTATAGACTTCATAGCAGTGACAAAGCCCAGAAAGTTCAATCTTTTCTTCAGCTCCAGTCCAGAGGCAAGTCTTATACTCCGGCAGATTCTCAGCAGCTGCAAAGCAACACGGTCCTGTAGGATGGGAAAGGCATCGAAAAATCCATGAAATTGTACCAGTTTTCACCAGCAGAGGATCTAGACCACTGTACTTAACGAGAGTTGGCTAAGGATCAAAGCACTACTAATATTTAGTGTCTGCAAAGAGCTAAAACTAATAAAACATTCAAAACAGGCGGGAAAAAAATACCCAAAAGGAGAAAAGACGTAATTATGTACTGTAATTTCCTAAAGTACTTTCAGCGCCCACATCTCTGTGTATGACTTTTATTATTAATGACTTAAATGCATAAGTAACAAAGGACTGTGCTACCATTTACAGTTCATAATTATGCCACATTTGTCTGCCACCACTGATTCACTAATACTAATTTTGTTTAACATACACTGTCTGGAGAACTGTACAATAAATCTTGTGATATAAAGCAATAACGTCTCCCAGCCTTATCTATGTGATTTCTCTCATCTTACCCAGAATACAGTTCATCTTTTTCATATTCTCTATACACAGTTTTAGGAATTAATAGCAATAAATGCATGTTTGTATTGCATAAAATGTGAATTACAGTGGAATTGTATTTGCTGAAAGGTCAATACTGAGAGCATCTCACTGAACATGGTATATCAGCTGGGAATCAAAGGTCTAGAAAGTATAAAATGTATTACCAGTGGAGTCAGAACACAATCTAATTTGGCATTCTTTTCAAATATACACTGCCATGGAAATATTTTACTTGTCAGTGCCTTTCTCCATTTGACACAGATAACTTCTTTAATGTTATACTAGTACACTCTAAGATAAATTTTACCATTTGTTCTCTTAACCCTATAACCAGATCCTTTACTGCTGTATATCTGAATAATTGGGCTAGATTTTAAATTAATTTTCACAATGATCCACCATATTATTACATTACAGGTCTTTGTTGTTGAAATCAATATTCAAAGTTACTTTTATATTCTGCATGAAATTTCTATACTTCTGTAACTAGAGTGTACATAGTTTGTATTATTCAAAGCTCCTACAGCAACCCCATGAATATTATAGTATTATTCTAAAATAAACTTTTATGTGCATTTTGCTGCAAGACAGTTGAGCAAAGAATATAAATACAGTTTAGTCCAGACATAGCAACCTCTTCTGAACATGTCTTGGAGACAGCCAAAACTTTATACATGTGGGGAGAAGGCGGGGGGGGGGGGGGAAGGAAATTGTTTTACAAAGTACTTGGCTTACAGAAAGCTTTAACAAATATTCTCAGTAGAGAATTGAATTCCAGTGCTTATTCATTGCAAGAGATTGGTGTTTCTAACTGACTTTTCCTTAGTTTTGCAAGAAACTGAGGACCAGAAATAATTCAGAATTTGTGAACCATAACATCCATTACTGTGCAAATGCTATGGATACAGTAATATTTGCTGCACTTCTACCCAGTGCAATTGATTTTGATCTGACTCGGCTTATTACTTACCTATGGAAGACAAGACTGTCTTGGCCAGTTCTGTGGCTGCAAAACTTTGCCCATCAGTTTCCAAATATCACCAAAACATCAAACATTCAACACCAAAACATCATCCTGAGCTGGTAGGCCAATTAGTTACAAGAGGTAACAAGCCTCTTCAGAGCTTTGTTTTTTCCTTTCTTACCATCCTGCCAGTAAAATTATATCTATAAAGCAGTACAGCATGGACAAGTAGGATTTAATGATCCACTTAAAAACCAGGAAAGCGATGTTTATTTACTCTAGCTCGAACCCAGGAAAGCAATGTAGTAGCATTAAGCTCCAGCTTTGTTCGCAGAAATATCATAAGCATGTGCTTAACTTTAATCACGTCATTGCTCCCATCCTGGACTTAATTGCTGCCTGGCTGCAGATAGTTTCCAGAATAATGTCTTTTTGTCAGTCATTAATATTTATATGCACAGATTTAATGGATCAACTCCAGACTTCTTTCTCACTAACGTCAATGGAGGGAAACGGTCACCCGAGACATCCACACACTACCAGGACAATTCTTATACTTCTGACAGCCACACAGCCTGACTCTACCAACTCCAACTACACTGACAAGTTCCTTCTTGTGCAAGGAGTCCCTTCCCACACAAGCAGCAGAACAGGCAAGAATGACAGTTCTGCCCTGCAATCAGTGCTGGAAAAGGCAGACACACCCAAAAGCTTGTGCAATGTCACAGTCCAAGATAAAGATCAAACAAGCTCCTATTACTCAGTCCAAGCAGTTTCTATTCTTCTAAATGTATCTTTATCTATTGTTCTGAATATATTATCTTATTCCTTTTCTGAAATAAGAAGCATACAGCAAATGAGGGCTTATCTTGTACTTAAAAGATCTGGGTGGGAATCAGCTTTTTGATCAAGATGTCTAGCTTCCATAGCCTTTCAGAAAAAGAGTGATAAAAGATAAAACCTGATTATGTCAGTGATCTCTCTGATGCCAGAAGTCCAGCCTTAAACCTTCTCTGTCTCTCAAGAAAGAGCAACAATTATCTGTCCTTACTCAAGATGCATCATTTGATCCGTGTTGCGAAGAGGCACAATAGCACATACAGATTGTATCATACAGACGATATAAAGCTCAACATGAAAAGTACTTTCCACAGAAACCTCTCCCATCACTGTTAGCTATCCTTTACAAGATACCAGAGACGTGTTCTGTGCTGTAGAAAACATAGAATATGATTTAGTTTGTGTATTAAGGAGTATAAACTCAAATTATGAAAGTTGGTCACATCCTGCATTGATTTCCAGCCACACCAGGACACTGACTACCCTTTAGTATGTTCTAGCTGGAGTCAAGCTGAACCAAATGCAAAGATTCATACTGCTGGCTGCTATTATGTATAGAGCAGGAGGGTAAACTGAACAGCCCAGCACATCTTGACATCTCTATTTCTATAAATTCCACAACAACAAAAAGAAGTGTTTCTTCTTTACCATCCTAAATAGTGAACAAGAAATAATTTGATAGGTCCCACAAGATCTATCTTATTTCAGCGCCATGTGCTTCAGAACTATTTACCCCAAACAACTCTTAACTATACCCTTTTCTAAAATATAAAGTCGTCAACTGTAGTCTCATACCAAAAGAGTAGGGAGTAATAATCCTCCCTTGGTACAGTCCTGTGCAGGCTGGACTCCATTCTTTTCATATCTGTAACACTTCCCCCATAGATCAGATGTTTCTTTCCTATATAAACTGATACATTAGAGGTTTCAGTGGATCTAAAAAAACAAACAAAAGAATGTAAGTAAAGTATTGGGAAATAATTTCCAGATTTATTGAATACACATTTCTCTCTACACAAACATAATTAAAACATTCAAATACTAAATTATTCAAAGTGCACAAAAAATTGTTTAAAAAGATGATGGCATTTATTTTCTTATAACTTCATCTGCTTCCTTATATGGTCAGATTTTTTCAGCTACATAATTACATTCTTAATTCTTTAGAAAAAAATGTATTTGCAGTTATCCATTAAATAATTTTCAATTGTTAAATGACAAATTAGGAGAAAAATGAAAGCCTTTATCCTTTACAAAACCAGAAGGGCCTCAACTGCATACCTTGGTATTTGACTTTTGACACAATGTTTACATAAGCATACTGCTCCAACTAATAAAACACATGACATTACATAACTGTGCTACTTCCACTTGATATAATTTAGCACTATGTGAATTGCAAAATTTCAAATTTTCACAATAATGCTATAAACTCATTATGCAGTGGAAAAGCTCTGAAACATTTGCCAAAACTCTCCATGAAATACAGAAACTCAGATTTATACTTAAGCATTTCTCCATAAACTCTGAAGTCCAACCGCATACGGATTTATATCAGTCCTTAGAGAACGGGGAAAGGAAACACGGGAATTTCCGATTTCTTCAGTAAGAGAAAAAAAACAGACTGCATTGACACAGCTTCTGTCAGATGCACTTCTGAACATAATTCAAAGATGAAAAAACAGCGACTGGAGGATAATGTCTTCTTGGAAAGATAACCTGTTCTACTACTCCAGTTACTGGGCATATTTTCATACATCAGCAAGCAGAGGGATGGTAGAGGAACGACCCTCACTCCTAAGTCACTGACACAAACCTGGCACATGTAAGAGCCATGACAAAGTCACTACTTGGGCAGCCACAGGGGAAACAAAAGGAAAGTCTGCACTCTGCTCCTAGCAAATGAGTTGTTGGAATATGAAAACCATGGCCATGACGTGAGCCCTTTTGCTTCTAGTGACAAGCTCCAGAATGAAATAAATGCCTGTATCCGGTTTCTTGTTCAGCTGTCATGCTTTTGGCCCTGGAGACCCTTAGTTCAGTTCCCCTGATATGTGTTTACTGCCCAGGAACAGGTGGCTGCACTGTGTTATATGTGGATTTCCATTGCAAGACCTGTCAGCCTGGCACTGTTGACAAAATACCAATGCTTTTCTATCCTGATGACTGCTTCATTGCTGTGACTCTGATGATGAATGAGCAGTAAACATGCCACAAAATTAATTCAACCCTATGGCAGATTATCGTGAGAAGTTGAAAGTTACAAAAATAGACTCATTCTTATTACAGCTTTAAGACTGATAGGTAAATCTCATTCACAAAAGGAAGCTATAATGACATGAACATAAATGTTAATGTGAGGTTCAAATGCAATTTTAAATATTTATCTTGCAGAGGTAAACAGCCACAGTGAATATCTGAAGAGTAAACACACATTAAATCAATTCAAGTGCTTGCAAACTAATCTATTCTTAAATACATTTACTCAAAGGCAAAGAGTCTACATTGCCAAGAACCCAGACATTCACTGATATACTTGAAAAGCAGCAGCCTCTTGTGAGCAGCCATCTTCAACAGGTCAGCTCTCTGCCCAGCAATCAAGTTTCCTGGAAACTCTCATCCCTAATTCTCAGAACAGTTCTGCTCTCTTTGAAGTTGAGATTGAACGTTTTTCCCAAAAGTGCACACAGGTGTCAAAAAAAAAAAAGAAAAAAGAAAAAAAGAAAAAAAAATGCTCCAAACATCTCCCTGCTGTCTTTGAGATGGAAGAGAGTTTAAAAAGCTAAAATGTGGATACACATTTGTACACCATTTTTGTTTTCATTATCAAAATTCTGGACTAGAACCCAATTGCAGCAGCTGATCTAAAACCCAGGAAGCTCCCATGGGGCTAAGCACTGTGCAGAAATGTTGACTTTTCCATGGTTTTGAATTTATTTTGATGGCTGATATCCAAACATTTCACAACTTACAGCTTTGGAAACAGATGCAGTTTTGCCTTAGCTTTTCCTGCCATGTAGTTCTGCCATGCAGATGAAATACAACAGAAAGTTTCATAAAGTGTGGTGGGCTTCTCATTTAGCAAGACTGGCAAACATAGGAATAGACCACCACTGAAGACAGTGAGACCTTCTGAAACCTCTGCTTCACTTTTCTAAGCGAACATGTGACAATATCCTTAAAATGTAATACAAATTGCCAGGTACAGAGAAGTGGGCCATATGGGAAACCATTATCTTCATAAAGTAATGATTATATTTCCATATAGTAAAGCCAACGAGGTTAAGATTGTACCAAGAAAAAAAAAAAAAAAAGAAGACAGCTAGGAACTTTCAGACTGGTCCCTCCACATTATCCATAATATGGTTTATGTATCACTACTTAAAACTACAGAATAGGAAAGTGAAGTCTTAATATCTCTCTTTTAAATGAATACTTAGTTTGGACTTCTTTTTAACACAGACACCTTTTAAACATTCAATATCTCTCAAGACTAATTTTGCACATTGTCAGAGCTGGGCATTACCTGCAAAAGAGTAATTACGATGTTCAATGAAGACCAGTTAGCCAGAGCTATTTGTAGTTTTATAGTATGACAACAGAGCTGAAAACAAGGATATCTAATTTTCATCTGCATAATGTAACTAATTATACAACAATTCCTAGATTAAACAAATCTTGCATAAACATAATGCACTAATTTGTAGGGAATTCCCTCAGTTTAGTTAAGCAATTGCTTTTCTAATTCTTGAGGTATCATTAAAAACTTCCTAATTTGAACAGAAACAGAGAAACAGATGTGTATCATAATACCATTGTCAAATGTAACCCTTGATACTTCAATAAATAAATGAAGGAAAAATTATATTTTCCTCATGTGCTACTTAATTACTTGGTATGAAAATGAAATAACTGCTAATTACAAAATTAAGGGTTTCAAGATACAATTATATTAGGCTATACCAGCATATAACTTGGCATACAGCAACATTTCTCCAGGTGATTTCCCATTCACATGGGGCATAATGAAGTTTTAAAGGAAAAGAATCTAGAACCCTAGCATATTATTTGATCTTGGTCACTTCCATAAAACAGCAGGAGATCCCTCAGCTGTAAGACTAAATGATGCCCGGATATGGAGACCATTGGCAGTTTGAACTGCAGATGAAGGCAGTAAATGGATGAACATCAAACATTCTTAGATCACGAAGATGCTTATTTTACAGGATGTTATTACACTAATAGGTTGTAAAAGAGCTTGCAAGTACCTGGCTTTAATGTGTTTACCCCTGAAGACCATCAAAAACCTGCTTTGCAGGCGATACTCATGAATTATTACAGACCCAAAAAACAATTACCGTTGTTTTCATCTGTTTCAGCTTCCAGGTTCATTACTGTAAACGTACATATAGTAAGAACAGTGAGCAATCTAGTAGAAAATAGATCACTTACAAACAGAGAATACGATAATGTGAGATTGATTAGATAAAATTAGGTAAAATTGAAGTCAGATAAATTAAACAGACACTTTCACCCAAAAAATTAGGCCTTTTAGTCTAGGAACTGTGGAGGATTTCATAAGCACTGGGTTGAACAATAGCCACTGAAGTTCATATCTACTTCAGCAAGTCACTTTTTCCCTGTTACCACCAATGTCTCACGGCCAGCTGCTTGGTACCTTCCAGCCTCTAGCAATGCCACCTCCCCTTTTCCCTTCCCAGCTGTTTTTCTTGCATATGAGAAAAGGGAAACAAAGTAAGATAGACAGGTCAGCCCAGGTTGGCAGGCACCTCTGGAGAAAACAATCCAAATCAAAGCCTCTTAGCATCTGCTTACCAGGTCCCTTGGGGCAATGAATCTCACTTGAAAATACCTGCCTGAGGCCATGCAGTCTTCACACTGTGACAAGGCCTGAGTATCCTTAGACAGACATATGCTTCCCATTCTCCAGACACATCACTCTTAATTTAAGAGGTACAGGTCTTGGTCTTGTCAGGCACTGGAACGTGGTACACAGAGTTAGCAGGTAACTGCGCTAGTTGGAAATGGTGTCATTTTAACAACAGGTTTTTCAAATACAAGTCCAAGGGTACCTTACAAGGAGCAGTCTGCTGCAGCAAGAGCTGGACCCAAGAGGCTGTGTGCTTGGCAGTAGATGCAGGTCTTGATATAGCATTTCTAGGCACAATTTATGGCTATAATTTTAAAGTTATACAAAGCACTGAACTGAAAAGAGCTCAATTAACATGCATGAGGCCAAACTTCCTGCTGATATAATTTCTCCAACTTCAATGGAACCAGAACACAAGTGAATCTGGCTCATTATTTCCTATTTTTCTGAAGACATACAGATAATAGTATCTGTTATACTGTTATCACAGCATGGAAGGAGCTCTGTAACAGTAACCACCAATGCCGTATGCTGGGGAAAAGATAAACAGTATTTCTTGCTTCCAAACAATGAACAGGGAGATTGTATCTGGTCTCGCATAAGCTAATATTCAGTGTAAGCCCTTACACTACATCGTGATAACTGACATACTCTGGCTAAGCATGAAGCAAGCCATGGATCCAGTCTTCTGAACAAGCAAATTACGTATTTTAAGTACTGTTCTCAGGCAAAAGTAAGAGGACCTAGTCCAAATCCCACTGCAGATGTGGGCAATTTCACTGCTGGCAATAGATATTTTTTTTCTCAGAGGTCAGACTCTACCCAGGTATGTGGTGACGTCTCATACGTAATTCTTTCTCTGTTTTTGCTTCTAATTTCAAAACTGTAGCCTATTTTGCCTATCCTAGGGTTGGGATTTAACACCCTTTGATCTTGGTTTGCTGATATTTGCTAAGCTGCATGCTGGGCTTTCAAAAAGGAGACTAACTTGTCCCATTAGCTCTTTTTATGCACAGACTTCCAATCCACACATATGTTCTCTACACCTGCCCTGCAAACTAAGGGTCACAACTAAAGAACCATTTCCTGTGGAATGGGACACCAGAAAATTTTGAAAGCACATTACTCTGTGCTTTTAACTTCTTTTTTTTTTTTTTTTTAACTTATGCAAACATTGCCACACAGGGCTAACCTATGAATAAATATTGTATTTAGCCAGGCTTGATGCCCTTCTAGCACTTAGTTCTTTTCCTTTTCAGCAGTAGCAACCCAAGAGATTTCATTAGTCTAATTCTACTCTAGTCAAACATTCCCACTGAGGAACAGCAACTAATTAAGCACATGAAGATTAATGAAAAATATAAGAAGAAAAGATATCGCAGTTGTTAAATTTAAAATAGCTCCTGTGCCACTATTTAAAAAAATTATATATCAAATTTCATTACAGCCTCATTTGAAGAAATGGTAAGAATTCATATTAACAGCAAATCTTCATTTCTTAGCTAGTCACTAGCAGTTACAACGCCAAATACCAGCAGTGTGATACCTTCCTTTATTTCTATGGAAAATAAAACACAGTTGCAATGCTAGACCAGGAAGATTAAAGTATGTCTCAAGACATTCCCTGAGAAAACAGGCACTGTTAGAAGATCACTGTGGGTCAGATTTCACAGGTAGGTCATGTTCTGCCATCTGCTAATAGTATCACAGAGTATTATCAATTGAGACAGCATGCACAGTTGCCTGATGAGACACTAGATAGCTATACAGCTGCATTAGAAAAATTAGCTAGGACACGTCAATTTGGTAACCTTACTGTAATGAAATGATAGATGACCAACTGGTGGGAAAGGCCACAGCTTCCTGGATCCATGCAGTATTACCTTCTGAATCAAAGCTGACACTAAGTAAGACAGGAACATCTCTCCTCAAGTGGAACAAGCCTTCAAGGAAGCCTAGGCTCTTGAAATAAAAGTATAAATGTAAGCTCAGGAGAAACTGATCTGCAAAGAAAAGCTTTGTGTTTAAGGAATCTCAGCATGTCCTGAAATGGTTCTTCTTATAGCTTTTTGACAGCTGAAGCAACATCCCTTCCTTGCTAAAAGTGGCTTAGAAAAATAAAGGAGATTTGCTTATGATGAAATGCACCACTGCCCAACAAATAATGGCATTTACATAAATAAGTTACAATTACTAGTGCTCTCCTGTCTTGGAGATAAGTCCAGTGTATATTTCCAAGTGTATGCATGCACAGATTTAAAATATTTTTGCCATGGCCAAAGTGCCACCCCAATGTTGCTCTTCATGATTCATCTTCTCATCTGCTTCCTAATTCCCTCATGCTGCATTTTTGCTGGAAAACTGAAGGCCAGCCTTTTTTAAATGTTCTGTTAAATTCTGGCCTTCAGATTCTGTCTTCCTTGAAGCCAAAAGAAGTTTGGCATTGAATTTTGGATCAGGCCATGGTTTTGTCATGGGATCCAAGATGCACCTATAGATGCCATCGCATTTTGCTTGAGCCTTTACCGGCATTTGGCTTCTAGTGTGGCTGATAATACATCAGTGAAAATTCTCTGCTACTCTTTATCCCCACCAGATGTATTAATATCCCAATGAATTAAGCTGCAATTACTTTTCTCCCACCTTTAGAATATGCTACAACTGATACATGAATGGCTTGTTTCCTTGCTTCAAATCTCAACCCAAATATGTTCACATGAAAACCCCTATTTGCTCACCATTATGAAGGGGCAATGCCTGACCCTAATTCTCTTGGGAGGCAGCCGGCTGCCTTTGGCATATGTAGCAAGGTATCAGCACCACAGACACTGCTGTCATGGAATATTCAAGACTGCTGCTAGACATTTTTTGCAGCAAGCCCATAAAGATGCCTGTGCTGTTTCTGGCTAAATGGGTAAGAAAAAAGAATGCTTCCTGCATGAGCTGGAAATGAGAAGGGATAATTAAATCAACTCTCAATACTGAAACAACACAGTAATGGTTTATCTCTCTCACTCAAATGCACAAAGTTCAGGCTGGTCTGACCTGATTACTGGAGCCCAGGATGATAAAAGAAATGACCGAGTGGAAGAAGAAATCACTCTCTGGGCACTTGCTGGCATGTGGTTCTGAACAATAGGAAAAAGCTGATACACTGTAGGCTCATGAGGATGTCTGCATGGTGGGTGCCACATACCCATGAGTCACGTCCTGTTCAAGGCATGCGTGCTTTGAAACCTGTTTGTTGTGAACAGTTTTCTTTAGGAGCTGACTGACGACTGAGTACCACTGAGAGTGGACCTGTATTCAGGGCTGTTGGGACAACCATAAGAAACTGCTGCTCAAAGTTGGCCTGGAAGAAGAAAATGGCCATGCATATGGCCAAATGCAGATTTTAGTTGCTTTTTTTTTTAAGTGGCAGGCAGAAAGTCAGACTCCTAAAGCCATTCATGCATACCCATGGGGAACACTGAGCTGCCTTGGTGTTCATTAAACACAGTTCTCCATGCTTCAGTTGAGCTTTGCCTCTGCTCAGGAGAATGACAGTGAAAATAACAGTCTACCTATTTTGGAACATATTTTACTCTGAGCTCGCTGGGGTCAGTAAGAAACCTGTCCCTTCAGGAAACCTTATTTTGCTTCTTGTCATTGCCTGCTTACAGCATGAAGGAGCTTGAATTGTTACTGTCCAAACACTTGGCTTTCAGTTTCCTTTTAATAAACCAGCAGTACAGGACACTCATCTGGCATTACAAAACTTCAGCTGGCCTTCTCATTCTTAGTCTCTATAGGACTAACAGCATTTATACTTCTTGCCACCAAATCCAGGACAGAGCAGGCACAAAACGAACAAAAATATGTTAATCTTCAAGAACTATTTTCCAGACTAGAAGTTTAATTATACATGTTATGTCTGTGGTGCAGCTTAGTGCAGAGAGTATATTATTTCAGACAATGTCATTTGTTCAGGGAGATTTTTCTTTTCGTCCACCAGAGTAGACCCAGAACATAACCATGCAATAATAGACATGCAAAGGGACTTGTCCCTCCAACTCACTTTCATATACACAAATAGCAAAAATATCTACAATAGATGCACAGAAAATTGCTTGAAGGAACTTCCTGGACAATGTTATGCAGAAGATCAAGTAGACCCTTCCAGCCTTGGAATCCAGGAATACTGAATTTCTTGCTCTACAGTAAGAGGGGGGAAAAAAAAAAAAAAACCAACCAAAAAAAACCCACCTCTACACACAAAACCAAAACACCTTTCTTTTTTTTTTTTTTCAGTTACACAAGAATTACACTGTATTTTTTCTCTCTAGCTTGTTCAGGTTTAGCTTCTTTGCCCACATCCATAAAAATGTGCTGCTTACTGATGCTGTTTGTATACAGTCTTATGCTACTTTCTTATGGAGGAGAAAAATTACCATTAGGGTACAGCAACAAATCTGCACTCAAGCAGACTGTGTATTGCGCATGCTAGTTAGCAAGGTATCTTTATTATAGTTAAGCAGTTAAATATTGACCATGAAGCTGAGCAACAGCACAAGTGCTTTATCTAAATTACCTTTGCTCAACTGGTTTGAGGAGGTTGCTGAAGATAAAGTAGTCTACGGGGCTTACATGAAATCAACCCACATACAAACTCATCTTCTGTGGAACTATCAGCAACACTGTTTCAAGACAGATTACAGTCTTATGGCCCAGGACTTACATACTGTGTAACTGGTCTATTGAAATAACATGTTGAGGTACATTACCAAGGAATACTGCCAATATAGCATTATTTACACAGAAAAGGGGCTGTATCTACCTTACCTCACTTCTTTAAGATCGCTAGAAAGACCAAAGAGAACAGGAGTGGACATGGGATCCCGAAGTAATGCCACACAGCAAAAATTCAGCTTTGCTCTTTATGTGGAGAAAAAGGGCAGCGCAGAGAGATTCCTGCTGGTCCTGGTTGTGTCTCAAGGACATAGCATGAGCCCAGCAGGTACCCATACCAGGAGGTTTCCAGACACCAGATAAAACAGGGAGGCTTTGCAGTATCACCATTCAGTAGAAGACTTCACTAAATAAATTAATTTGATCACATTTTTCCTAATTTGACCTTTTCCTACCCATGTCCACACACCCTCTCTCACACATACTTCAGGGCCAGACCACCCAGAGAGGAAGAGAAGAGGCAAAGAGCTCTGAGGAGGTTTCATCTACCCTTAAAGTAGACGTCACAATCAGCCCTCAGTGGTGCTATCAGCAGTATGCCAAATCTGAATGCACAGCCTGTCCCTGGCCACCACCAGACCTGCTGTTCAGCAGCACACAGCCAGGGACCGATGGAAGGGGGACACGGCACAACACTGCATCCCACAAGAGGCTGAGAAGCACACAGGAAGAAAGCAAATACAAGCATCTCACTTCTAATCCACGGAGTCAGGACAGAGTTGATACACCAGCCTGATTCGCAGATGTGAGATTTAAAAAGAGGGAGCGAGAAAGACCAGATCTGCTTTCAGTAGGCATGCTGAGCTCTGCTGAAAGATCAGACCCCTTCCTGCACCATCTCTGGAGGAGATGACCACCGGGCTGGACTGACCGCTGCTCTGCTCCAGCCCCGCAGCTCCCATGGAAGCTATGGAGGGAAGCAGAGCACTCCAGTTACCGTGGCATCCCTGACAGCAGCCCTCCAAGTCTTACATTAATGAGTTTGCAGTCTGATGTTTACATGCTTAGTTTAAAAGTATAATGATTTAGGAGTCAGCAGGATTACATCAGAGTAAGAGAGAAGCATTTTGCCTCGAGGTTTTCTTTAGAAATTAGACATATCACTTTTAAATATGCCCACTAGCATTTTAATGTATCTTTGAGATGTTTCTGCTCTGGTGCGGCATCTCAAAAGCACAGGAAGAGGAAAATGCAGGTCTGCAACATCTAGACTGTAGGAGGAGAGGGGGAGGTTGGTGTCCCCAAGGAAATGGTTTTGGGCTAATATATGGAATCACTTTGTAATTCAGACTTTCTAACAGGATTCTCACAATAAAGGCTCCTAAATCTCCACGCCTTTTGATTGATAAAGTAGGAGTATCCCTGGGCAGAATGACACCAGCAAACATGCTTTAAATTAAAGGGAAAGCAAGCTGAGCAAGATGTGACCCAAATAGCTGAGTGGCCATGTACAGGCAGCATTACTTGTCCAAGCCTCAGGGAATTTACCAGGCACTGTTCAAACATGCACTGCTGCTCCAGCAGTGTGAGGCCCCAGAACAAGACAGACTATGATCATAGTCACATCTTCATGCAGTTTTTTGCTCAGTACCTCTTATTGTAGCTGAGCCAGACAGACAAAACAGGGACCAAACAGAAGAAACTAAAACTGCAGTTACAGCTGATGTTGCTTAAATGTCTAATTGTCACCATTACATGGATTCAACTTTTTAAAAATAAGTTTCCCGTAATTATTTCAAGTTTTGGGCCTAATTCCAGTGGAGGCTTTAATGGGACTCATTCTGACAAGATATAGGACATTGTCCCAATAGAGTCTCATTTGGATATGGGCCACCTGCAATTACCAATGAGCAGAGCTGTGCAAGATTAAAAGCACAGGCAGTATAATTTCTACCTTGTGTCCCAGGCTCTGTGGATTTGTTACTCATCCAGCCTGTCCATCTGGGGAGCAAACAGCATGTACTCCTTGATGAGAAACTCTGGCCAACCGACCAGCTGTGAAAAAAATAGATTACTCTTGTCATTTTTTTCTCCTAGGTAATTTGCTGGGAGTAAAAATATAATTTCTTTGAAGGTCTGCAGTTAAAAGAAGATCCAAGGGATGGGTCTTATTTATATTTAAAGTCCACCACACTTATTTGCTAAATCCAATTTTGAAGATATATCACTGATGGAACAGTTTGCCCTGTCATTTGGGACACTGGAAAAGTGCATTTCTATTATTCAGAGTACTGTCAAAAATACAATGGCTGTTAAAAGAAAAAGTTCCTTATAAATGCACTACTGCACTCTATGAGAGAAAGGAGACATTATTAAAAAGGTATTAAGAAAATGACGGGAAAAAAAACAGACGTTCCTGCTGCACCCAGGAAACTGAACAGACAGATCTTTTCTTATTCGAGAGGGTTTTGTGCAAAATTCCATGGTTGTTCTGAAATTTTAAGTTAAGAACAGGTCAGTGACCTAGAATGGCTCTTAAAAGGCAGATTGCACGTGGCAGACTAAATGGTGTTATAATATGAAAATTATACTTCTGGGCTTATATTCAGTTGTAGTTGCAGGTCTATCTGATAGTAGCTCAGACATCATGCTCACTAACAGATTTCCTGCTTGAGCTTAAGAAGCAGAGGGCTTTGCTATAGCTTCTAAGACTTCCTCTGGAAAACATTACCAAAGGCTGCCAGAAAACCCACCTTTCCTGTGATAGAGAGTGAGAATCCAAGCAAGTCCAGATAGTACCGTGGGGTTTTAAAGGTATACAAGAGATTTCTGCTCTGTGTTTTTTAGACCTTGTATCTGATGAGACAAGACTACTTAGATATGCATGTAAGGCTACTGGTCTTAAAACTTTCTTTCACACATTGTCCCAACTACCAAGTGATTTTATGAAGTTATTGGTGATTGGCACATCAACAGGACTTACTACTCAGCATCTGTCCTAAAGTATACCAACTAGTTGTTATGTATAGATTTAGGTCTATCAGTGCAAGAATCACCCTTTCAGGGACACTAGTTCTGTGCACGTAAGTCATGTCACAGACTTGAGAGCAGTGAATATAGTACGACCCCAAACTACATCACGAGAAATAAAATGCTTTTATATCATCCTGTCATTCCCCACCACCTGCCACAGTTCTAAAATGAAAAAAGTAAATCCTATTACTTTTTTTATACCTAAAGGAATATAAAAATTGCAGAAAAGTATTCTGAAATACAGAAAATACTGTTCTCCTTTATGATTCACCCATTATCTCTGCTCCACATGGTATAAATACCCTTCCTTTCCATGCATACTACACTTTCTATACTAGGTAATGGAAAGAGATGGATCTCAGTAATTACTAAGAGAGAGAAGCCACAACAGGAGAATCAGCGCTTGCTGTGTGTAATGCAGCAATTGCTAACCCGACCTGACTGGCAGAGGTCATGCAGAAGGTATGACTCCAGTGCTGTCTGATGCCTCTGACTTTAAGCACCAAACTCCCCCAGATAACTGAGAGCTAGTCAGAACAGCATCTTCAATGTTAAAAGGAGAGAGAAGAACAGATGTGTTCCCCCTGATTGAGAAAAATCTCTGGTAACAGCTGTCAAAAGGAGATGATGGCAGGGAACCTGCACTACGAGTAACTGTACAGACTACTTACTCCTATGATGTCAAAGACAACATCTCAGCGGACAGCACTTATCCAGCATGTGCAGTACTAAAACATTGAGGCACATGCTTCAGCAGAGATGACCTCAAGAAATTAAACTGCTTCCCATTCTCATATTCAAAATTACCTTTGGTCTAAAGAAATAAGAGAAACATGCCAAAAAGCAAAATTTCTTATCTTGCCTTTAACATTTGTATATTTCAATTTATCACAAAGAAAAACAACAACAAAAAAATTCCTGGTGGTTTATGAGTACAGAGTGAAGTCAGATGGACCAGTTCACCTTGTAAGACTCACCCAGTCTTGATTCAGCTAAACTTTCAGTAGAGATACCTATAAAAAACACTTACCAATGACTCAGTAGAATTTAATGGTAAAATTCTACCATTTTCAAATGCTTTTCACCCCAAACAGCTACCCCATTCTTTTACTTTTCCATGTATATATAAAAGCAGCATGGATGCACCCAAAGATATGCATTGCAGTAGTCAAATTCAACATTTGGCCTTTCTTCAACAGAGTCCTTTCACAGCCCTCATGGGAAAGGACGAGTTCCACAAAACAGAGAACAAATCCTAAGGCTTCTTGTTTTCTTTGCCTGAAACACTGTGGTCAGTCAGTTATAAACTCCCACATATATTAACCACACACATATATTAACCACAACTATCAGCCTCCATGTTGGGAACATATTTTACACGGAGGCTGATAGTTGTGTAAATCATGTAAATAAGGCTGAAGTCAGTGAGCTACACTCTAACTATGCTGATATATTCCAGTAGAAACCTTCACCCAAAGTCTTACTTGCTGTTTTCACAAAAGGCTTGTTTTTGAAAGTTTTTTTGTATAAGTTAGGTACAGTAAACACAACCTCTGCTTCAAAATGCACCTATAACAGCCATCCTCAGACCAGTCTTATGCTGGTTTAAATTCAAAAAAAATACCTACAGATGAAGGGTTATCCTCAACTTTAGAAACTCTGATAGTACGTTTATTTTTTTTCTCCAGAAAATGCTATCTTGAAGTCAATATGATCAAAATGCATGCTTTTTTGGGGGGGGTTACATATTATTAAGTAGTCACTCCAGTGGAAGTCAGTCCAAATCAGGGTTTATGGCAATTTAAGAAACAAGACAATATATGTCAATTAAGATGATTTTTTTTTTTTTGTATCCTGAAGCATCAAAATTAAGAAGTCTGACCATTTAATTACAGAGAAATATATACCACAATATATACACACAGAGGGATAAATATTTGAAAAATATATATGCATATATGAAACAGATGTATTTCCTACCCAACATTTCAAGTGTATTTTAATCAATGATTTATCATAAATAGAAGACAAAGACTATTTTCCACTCATGATATAGGCAACTGTGGTGAACATTATAACATACTGACTCAATATACATTTCTTTTCTTTTGACTACACTGAAATCTATCTAGTAGTGAATATCTCCACCGCAAAGAGGGTCTGACACTGGATTAGGAGCCATTTAAGCCTGAAAAATTAGTCTTTATCAGGCCTATGCACAGAAGCAAGTTTCACATAATGAAGGCAACACGATTCAACTGCGCAAGGCTGTGTTTTAAGTAGAATGGACAGAAGGCAACATGCCCAAAACCCACAGTGTTCTGCTGCTACATGAGATGGGAGATATTTAGCCAAATATTCTGCTGGCATATGTCCATTGACTTGGAGTCAAAGCAGTCATAGCAGTACAGAATCTGCTAACAATTAACCATATTCATACACATAGAAATACACTGACATGAATACGCATGCACACACACACAAGCTTATTCCTCACACAGTTTCCAGATTAGTCATCTTGTGGGTACAAAAAGATACATGCTCATATTTTATACAGTACATTTGAAGTCTGAGCTACAAAAAGATTCCTGCATGTAAACGTATGGGTACATTTCCTCCGAGTGGAAAGGTATGTCAGGAGAATATGATTTCACAGCCAGATCTATAGCAACCACCCCCGAGATAACCCCAGAGGCAGTTCCATGGCCAGCTGTTCAGAGTTCACAGAAAATTCAGGCAATAAGCCAGAGCCAAGCCCAGATGCTGCTATTGGGAACTTTCCAAAGCTTTACATCTGGATCCTGCTTCTGCCAAATGCCCCATCTGCCTACGAGGTGATAAATTCCACCTCTCAGAGGACAAGTAGCAAGAGAACACAGCAGGGAAAGGGAGCACCAACAGCACCAAATTGATAAGAGAGACAGTTAACACTTGGTTGGAATTTAAGAAAGTATTTTCTCCCTATTTTCCTCTTCCACATTCCTACACCAGCCTTCCACAGAAGGCCTGAAGTACTGCTTTTCTATGGCCTTCAACTAGTGGGACACTAGTTGCTTTAGGTCTCCTGGATACCAAGGCATGTGCCAAGTATGCAAGAGCAATACAAATGGTTTGTGGGGTTTTTTTCCCCATGATGTCAAGAGAAGGCTCAGGTAAGTCTGAAGAGCATAAGGAGATGAAAACTGAGTCCCAGCGTAGAACTGATATATGAGGCTGCCAAGGGGCAGGACTGTCCTTGAGAAGGGTTGTAGATTTTAAAAAGATAGGTTGTTCAGGAGAAAGAATTAGTACTGCTAGAGTAAAAATGTATTCCTTTATGCTCATGAACAGCAGGGAGGAAGAGGAAACTGCACAGAAAAAAATACACATCTACTAGTGGGGCAACACATCAGATTTTTGCAACTGAGTACAGTATCGCAGCAGCCAAAGTGGAAAAATTCAGTCCATGAGAATTCAAGGAGGACATTCTGTATCGGGAACTGTACAGCAAGGAGAGATTAAAAAAATATTGTGGAAACAGTTTTACATGCTTTAGGGTTTCTATTGCACCCCTTTTTGGCACCTTCTCCTTCAAAACTGGCAGTAGCTCAAATCCCTCTGAATTTCACAGAATCATCAGCTCGTCTCTCATACTGAATTGCAGAAAACTCAGCTTGGGGTGGGATCCTCAGTGAAAGGAACTTCTCTGAAAAACTCCATAGCATTATATAGCTCAAAGCCTTTGTAGTATCACCATTGTTAACAGCAATGGTTTGTACACCACCCTAGAAAACTGCAATTATTTTTCAATAGGGCTAAGCTTTTGAGGAAAGCTTACATGGCATCCATGCTTAAAAAGGAATTAAGGGCCAAACTAGGAAACTACAGAGCTGTAGCACAGGTGAAGATCCTAAACTCTGTGATAAGGCAAGGAACAGACGACTATTCGGACAGGCTGCACAGTAAATGGTCCAAGAGGATTTCTAAAGGGAAGGTCATGCTCAGCAAAGCTTTTGTGAGCAAAATAATGAGAAGCTGTCAGGACTGAAGCTAGAAATACAAGGTAGTTGGCTCCATGAATGCTTCTTATACAGTATTATCTAACACTAGTATATAAAGATGAGTAAGTATGGCAATGATGGCACAATTCATAGACAGGAAAATGAGTTCAGTACTACATCTAAGGTCAGTGATTAGTAATAGATGGGTTCAATTTGGAAAGGAGAGAGAGAATTGACTTGTGTTGCAATCTGGCTTTGTGCAGGGCCCAATTAATAAATAGGGCACAACAGCACCATGGAGGAGGCAACCGAGTTTACTTCCTGCCTCAACATTCATAGTTGTCTGAAGCATCTATCAGTCCCAGAAAAAACAGACACAAAAGCAGCTATACATTAAAAAAAGAAAAAGTAACTGGCAAGCCAATGACTTATACACGATGATAATTTAACATTAAATATCACAGAGAACATAATACTGCTTAGAGGCTAATCAAGTTAATAACCCTTTGTGCAAGGTACCATGTAAACAGAATAAATATCATCCCCTGCTCCAAAGGCCTTACAACTGTGAGACAAAATAGAAAATACATGACACAGTGGGACTGACATTTCAAGAAGATAAAAGCCTAATAGCAAGCATGCTAAAGATACTACAGTGAAAACAGTCCAGAGAACAAAGGCAAACAAAACCTGAAAACCAAACACCAAGAGTTTGGCAGTTAGAAGTTATGGAAGCAACCATCAAAACACAACTGCACATGAGCGAGCTAAGGAAATCTCCTCAGGGGTTCCTGCAGAAAGGGTAAAAAGGGCTCTAAAGACAGGAGCTAGAACAACAGAAGGAAGCGTAGATACAGGTAGTTTACATATACACATACACGTGTATATAGACATATACAAACAGATAAAAAGGATTAGACTTTCCTGAAGGGCAAAGCAGACCTGTGAGCTTGCAGAGGCTGTGGGGTAGGACAGTGAAAAGCAATTCTATATGTGATCCTTCAGCTGACTCCTGTGAAGTTGAACTCTCACAAACTGCCCCACAGGTTGCTACATGGAACCACTCACCTCAGCCTTGTTCTGTGCAGGCGCATGCTGAAAGCTTTGGCCTGTTCATAGCTGATAGCATCTCTCCCACCCTTCTGACAGCTCTCCCTCCCTTTCTCCACACACACACTATTTGTCTTTTCTGTCAACAAACACATCTGATCTAGTGGAAAGAGATAACAACTTGTCCAGCAGGCACCATATAAGAAACACAAATGCAAAGTGTCTCAGGTCAAAACCTGATCATTTTCATCTGCTCTGGTTTCAGCTGGGATAGAGTTAATTTTCTTTCTAGTAGCTGGTATAGTGTTATGTTTTGGATTTAGTAGGAGAAGAATGTTAATAACACACTGATGTTTTCAGTTGTTGCTGAGTAGTGTTTAGAGTAAGTCACGGATTTTTCAGCTTCTCCTGCCCAGCCAGCAAGAAGGCTGGAGGGGCACAAGAAGTTGGGAGGGGACACAGCCAGGGCAGCTGACCCCAACTAGCCAAAGGGATGTTCCATACCATGTGATGTCATGCCCAGTATATAAACTGGGGGCAGCTGCGTGGTGCTTGGTTGCTGGCTGGGGTTAAACCACATCATCTCAAAAAAAAAAAATAAAAAAAAAATTTTATTCTTTAAAAACAGTCCATAAAACAATCCACAACTACACAGAATAAAATACACCAATTTTAGTAAGACTGAAGCTCTGACTGGCACTGTGAAGAATCTTACCTCTCTGGGATCAGTTCTGGGTTCTCCCCCAAAAAAGGATTTAGAGGAATTTTGTTCACTCATTAGAAGTTTATTTGTTTTTTGGTTTTTGTTTTGGTTTTGTTTCTTTTTTTAAATTGGTTGTAATGCCCCAAGGAGGGTGGATGCAGAGGGACTGATGGCACCAATCATGTCTTTATTCTGAATTACCTATTAGTAGCATGCTGCAATGCTACTTACCTTTGTCCAGGATTCATTAAGGTTGCAAGGCACAGAGCATGGCACCAGCTTTAATTCTGGCAAAGAGGGTTTATCTTAAGTGCACTGGAGATCTATACACTTACGTAGTTTGACTTTCATACAAAACTGTCACCTCTTCCTAGAGAAGGATTAGAAAAATCCAGTGAGCTACCCACAGAAACAAGATGGGCTTGAGGTTTGCAGCTGGATTCAGGGCACAAGGCTCATGGCAGAAATGAGTTTTAGGTCCCTTGCCCCATGTTCACCTTATAGCTATAACAAGAATGAAATGTAGAGAGTATGAAGGACTACCTGGTGAAAACACACGAGATGCAATAAACAAGTCTTCACACAGCTGTTGCTATTGTGACATTAGATGAATGTTCAAATTCCCAAATACACACCTTGTTACAGTACTGCTGAAGTCATGGCACCTGTGATAAACCTGTCACTATCATGTTAAAGCCAGAAGGAATCACATTGGTCTTTTAGAATCACTTTTTGCAACATATAAATCATTCAAATTATCTTCAATCTACTCCTGGAACGCTTCAACCTTCTCTCATACAATATCTTTCTTACAATTTCTTAGGACTTGGAACTGTATTTAGAAAGAGACCTGAATTCCCACACAAACAACTGTGGCTGGATCTTCCCGTTTCGTGCATGGGGAGAAGCATTTAGGAATGGGATTGAGAGCTGCAAGCCAGCTAGGCAGGAAGCTGCATACACCAGCCCATAAAGCAGCACTGACAGAACTGACATGACTTTATCCTGTACCTCCTGAGGGATTAGGCACCTCACTCTGGGTTGCCAGAAGCATTTACAACACCTTAGGTTGTTGGCCATGAACCTGCACCAGACTTTCGGTACCTAAATTGTCCCTCTCAGAAGGGAACAGGGATCAGCCTTAAATCAGCATGGAGGTGGTTGCTACAGACATTGTCTCCACTAAATACACAGGCTGGGATGATTAAAGCAATAGGAGACCGATGTCCCAGGAACTTCTACCACTGCAGCAAATCCATGGATCAGAATCTGCCACACCTTAATGATTACCTGGCATTTCTCCAATATTTTTGACTAATACTCTAATTCAGCTTCACAATGCAGTGATCTAGCGGAGCAATTTAAGGGAGCAAGAATGGAACTGGACTTTCAGCACAGAATTGTGGCTTTTACTGTTGCTTTTTATTATTTAATACAGCTAGATTCCCTCAAGTTCTTTTCGTCTGGGGGACTATTATAGGAGATTTTTGGTCCTGATAGGTGCTAGAGTGACCTGCACTATTTTCCAGTGTTGAAAGCCAAAGATTCATGTACATTAGTAAAAAAAATCAAAATCTTTCACAAGAAGGCAACAGTGCAGCTTGTTGCCAAAACAGCAGAGCTGTTTACTGCCATGGCTGGAATGCATTTCTGCAAAGGACTGAGCACCACTTTGATTTAACGGAAGAGCAATGCTGCATTTCTGTATATCAGCCAGTGTAAGATCAATGCCTTCTGATGTGAGACTACTGCACACCAGAGAGAACTGACTGATAGAAGCATTAACTAATGTTTGTAACATGATGGTTTTACAATCAGTATCCTCATAGCTTTTTAACCAAGGGCTCCTATAAAGCGGTATGCAACACCGCATCACTTTAATAAGCCTCTATAACCAAAATTCAAAATTTAGCTCTTTGTACACACAGCTATACATCTGTGTGCATATGCACATACATGTACACTCCATGAAATGTCTTTTAAGATGACTGCTTATAGTTAGTGGTACAGAATTGCACAAACTGAGAATTATTGTTTTTAATGGAAAACAGGAACATTATGCAATTAGGGGTTTTCCAAATTTTAGTGAGATTATTTGTGGCCCTAAAGGTACTCCTCTGAGAGCTCTCTGAGTTTATTTATGTCATCTTCTAACAGGGCACATTAAGTTGGTACAAAATCCTACCTCATTGCCAACCAGTAGTCGCATCAATTTACAGCAAACTCAAATATGGCTTACAAGTGGGAAGCCCAAATTCCAGCTTTGATTTGTCCTTTACTGTAAAACTGAAATTGAGCCATTT
This sequence comes from Haliaeetus leucocephalus, assembly GCF_000737465.1. Classification (NCBI taxonomy): domain Eukaryota; kingdom Metazoa; phylum Chordata; class Aves; order Accipitriformes; family Accipitridae; genus Haliaeetus; species Haliaeetus leucocephalus. The sequence goes on from NW_010972438.1 coordinate 10,442,445, forward strand.
TGGGGTTAGAGATGGAAGAAAACAATGTACTTGTAGACTCAGGCTCAATTCTAAGCAAAAGCAAAATTAAGAACAACAAAATTAGTATTCTGAAGCCTGTGGTGAACTCTACTGGCTGAAGACTTCTCATTTATCCATTGCTGGTTTGCAAAATTTAAGACATGTGCCCAGCATCAGCAAGACTAAAATCAAAACTATTTCTACTTTTCCTCATCACTAATGCAGATTAATTCATTAAGAAGTAAGCAAAGACCATCAATCTAGCTTCCAGGTAATCAATAACAAAGTCCTATAGGTTCAGACTGACCCATTTCTATTTCCACTGGAAAACAATTAGTGGGTTGAGTGTTATTAGAGTATATTGGACCAATTCCAATAGAGATATAATGAATGGAATTAAACTGATTTAATTAACACCTGCATATTGAAAGACATACAAAACAGGCCTGGCCAGAAATATATAAGAAACGTGATCCCAGTCTGAATCTTCTCTTCAAGCTGCTCTCTGCAAAAAGACAAACCTGCTCTCTTGACTCCAGTCTCTGTCCCATTATTTCACTCTGCAGCTCCCCCTTGATCAGGGCAGCCTGGGAGGCTTTGCAGAGATCTGACCATGAAGCCCTTTTGCTGTACTCTGTTATTTCCAAGAGGCAGAGAAGTAATATGGAAACACAGCCATTCAGATCAGTCTCACATGACAGCATGCAACCAGTTTAGTCTACTGACTACTGTCCAGGCTCTTGTGGAGTAGAGTCAACGTTTGAAGAATATTTTTATTTATTTTTTTTTAAATCCTTCCCCCTCTTTATGGGTTCATAATAGAAACAAGTAGATATCACAAAGTTCTGTTGTAGTCCTGTTTTGCATGCAACATTACAGCAACTTGAACGCTGTAAGAGCTGCAGACCCCAAGACAAGCCTTACAAAGATTCTAATAGAAATTGCAGCAGGAAGAAGAGATTAAGCCATCAAACCCATATCCTTGCTCATGTGACACTGCTTCAGTTCTATACATTTCAGGTGTCATCTCCCCATCTTTGTTCACATTTTTTGCAGATATTTTCTCTGTGTCTCAGCCAGATGATTTTATTTTGGAGTTTTCTCATTCACATCCAGCTGTCTTTTTTTTGTTTGCACATTAATAATAAAGCAGGGTTAAAAAAATAAAGAAGGTTCATTTGCAGCAATGCATTCATTCTTTTTAAACTCAAAACATTGACACAGCTCAAGCAACTACCTCATATCTTCAGGTTCCAGAAAACTAATGGAAGGACTGATAACCAGCCCACAAATCATTTCCATGCCTGTGAACATGTTAAATACAGGGTGTTTCTGTTCTGTGCAAAAGAATCTCTGCATTATCATTCTGTTTCTCCTTAAGACTTTTTTACTGAGGCTTTTATGTTTCACTTAGGGTGGGGAGAAAAAATTAACAGATTTCTGTTCATCTTTTTCTCTGTAGCCACAGTTCAGAAGTGGCAATAGAGCAGATAATTTGTTTGACCTTGTGGGAGTGGTGGGGGCCACAGGGCACCATGCTCTTGTGGTCTCTTCCTTTCTTTGGGACCCTGCAAGTGATGGACAGAGGATTATGAGGATATGAAAAGATTCCTTTTAAGTTGCTGTTGAAATTAACTGATCAAACTCTGCCTTCTGTAGGGTCCTGCTCTTCCTTTTCTTGTACTCTTCCTGCTGTGGGAATGAAACTCTGCAAAGAGAACAAAAGTGCCGCTCAATTCAACTAAAAGGAGTTCTCTGAAATGGCAAGCTGTTAATGTACATACTAAAGATCATCTCCCTTTGTGCTTGTCAACCAGTTTGCCAATCATTTAAGCTAATATTATCTTTTTACTTTATCTTAAAAGTCTGCAAGTTGGCATGACAAGTCTGGAGAAAAAAGTCTTACACATTTCTTCATCTGGAGGAAGATAATTAATAACATGTTAAACTTGGGTCTATAAAGGCTAAGTACCAATTCCTGTCCATCTCAAGTCAGCAAGGTATGGGCACTTGGGAAAAGAGCTCTGCAGAATTCAGACAAAATCCAGCTACAAAAGAACAGCTAAGGATATCTTCAGAAGTTTGAATTGGGGTACTCTCATCAGTGAGCAATACCTGCAATGCTATTGCAGTAGAAGAGAAACCTAAGGACAACATTCCCAAATAATTTTGATGGGTAGGACAAAAAAACCCCAAACTTATGATGCATCCACTGCAGAAAGAAGTTATGCGAAAGGGACAGACTAGTTCTCCACTATGAAAAAGAAGCAGACAAATATCACAAATCAAGAATGTTAATGTTCCGTGTGATGGTTGTCATCTTTAGGTGAAACTCCTAAAATAATGGAGTCCTGATCTTGCATTAGGGTGTGGAGACAAGACTCAATACATCATCGGCCATAATAGTTAAGTGTTGGCATTGGAAGTCTTTTGGTTAAACCAGTAGTGACTCAAGGAGTTGCTTATGATGGAGAAGTAGTTTCAGGGTGGAACAATAAGTGTGATTTTCTGCAGGAAAGGGGCACAGGGAAGAGGGAACAAGAGAAAAAAAAACAGCCTATGAGCTAGATATCTCTGTGGAAAATAAATTTATTACTACAACTTTTTTTTTTTTTTAAATCTCAAGATCATAATTAGAAATGCATGCTTCCCATGCAAATGTACAATCCAGCATAACTTTGGTGAAGACTATGGTCAGATCAATACTCATTTAGATTGTAAAAAGGTGTCACAGCCTAGAAAGCTCTAAAATTACAGTTGCTGTCAATAGAGGAATGTCCATTTGCAGAGATTTAGATTATGTTATCTAGTACCTGATAGCAAAGATGTTTATAAAAGCAATCTACCCAATCTGTTTGGGAACTCTGCTATCTTTATGTTAAATTTGGCAGATGAGCTACAATACTTAAACATGTGTATGCACATTGTTTGTGGAAAGGACTTTCAAGCTGAGGGAATTTTAGGACACAGAAAATTCTTTTTCTTCCTTCTTCGTATGTGCATACACTACACTACCTGGAAATGCACAGCTTTGAAAATGCTGAGACTCCTTTGTAGCCAAGGCAGAAATTTTCTACTCCAACTTACTAGCTCTTTAGAGAATACTTTCCTTTAAATTAGCTCTTCTGCCTTTCATCAAGATCATTAATTGCATGTGTATTTGCAGTGCTATCTGCGACAGGTGTCGTCACATATCTTTGCCCAACTCATTTGATTAATTGCCTCCAAAGCATGCCTCTGGCTAGGGGGCATGCCACCTTTTACTACAATCCCTGCCAGTCACCAGCAATTTATTTGTCACATGTACATACACAGCCCTAGCTAAGAACAGCAAGTATCCATGTTACCATGCCCACTTCATTCAATTAATTGCTTCAGTGGCAAGCCCCTGGCCAGGACAAATTTGGGTAACAGTAGTGTTAAATGACCCATGCAAACATTTTCCACATATATACTAAATCCATTTACTAGATTTACCACTTACCCATTTTCTGTCACCATACACCCCAGTCCTTGCCACTCATTTGAAGGTTAAATATCACATGTAGAAGCTTGGCTCCAGCTGCTGATCTCAGACCCTACTTGCCCTTTGCCCCATGTTCTGGGGCTAGAATATGGTAGGTGAGATACTGTTCTTCCCAGATCTGAATATATTTTATTAGGTGGAAAGTGTCAGCATTAAGAAGCCAGATGGTATAAAGTTTACATTATGACAAATTCATATTTTGTGGAACTTACCTACATCCCTTGTTGTTTCACAATGCCCAGATAGCTGCAGCTTACACCAGGTATGCAATGACCAAGAAATTATGCTTGCACACCCTAAAGAAGATACAGAAGTCAGGATGGGGAGCTCCAGATGTCCCCAGCTCAACAAATCGCATGTGTCATTTAGGCTGATAGAAGTATTAGGTCAGAGTATATGTGTCCATGGACTCTGATAAAAAAAATTGACACTATAACTGCAGTTGCGACTGATCCCCATGCAACGTGAATCAGGCACAGGCACAAGGATTGGGAGAGAACATACTGCTGCAAGTTCATAGATACAGAGAATATTGGATGAGATCCCTTCAGCAGAGCCCCAACCTCACAAAATCAATGGGAGATCTCTAACTGTCATTAACTACAGCAGGACTCCATCTTAGCCCAGCATTCTTAACTGATTTTACAAAGTCAGAATTGCAACTGGTACACATCACCTCTAATTTCATTATAATAATGATGAATCACTAAACTTACCCTCCCTCAGAAGTTACCCAGTAATAAAAAATGTAATGAAAACAGGATTATAAATGTGTCTGATAAACAATTCAGCCTGACTGCCAGTGATGATGATTTTATAACATATTACTTAACTTCAATCTCTACATTAGAGTCAGTCAAAACCATCTTAAGTATTAGTGTAAGTAATTTATGGAGCAGGAAGTAGCATTTCAGAAAAGAAGTAATACTGGGAAAATCATGCTGGTCTGGCACGAGTGAGTTGGTGCTGTAACACAGAGGCAGCTGCTGTGCATGAACCCTTCATATACGACAGTTACTCACACTCTGCATCTCATCAGTCATGAAAGCACACATGCTATCCTCAGTCTGAATCAGGTAGAAGCTACACAGCAAGCAGTTATCCTCCAGGTTCACAAAATTGCACAAAAGCTGAAATATACACTGGCCATTCTTCAAGTCACCCACACAGCCATGTGTGCACAGCAGATTTATACACCAGTTAAGCAACTGCTGTTCATTCTGGATGCAGGACCACACTCACACTAACTACTGCAGTATAGCTGTATGCATTGGGAATGATACTATGATTTCTCTGTATATCAGCCACATTTATGGAGCCTTATTTATTGATCTAGCAAAGGTTTCTGATACAGTTGACCGCACATTTTTGTTACAGCAATTTAAGCGTGACACAGATTTTACTGTAGCTTGGTTTAGCAGCAATATAATTGGTCACTGGGTATTATGGGGAAGCTGGCATTGCAACAGCTCTGCTGCATCTGTGCTGCAAAGGAAGGACATTCTATCCCCCCAGATTGTTGGCCTAGCATCTTTTTCAAGTATGGCATATTCACTCTCCACAACCTGCATGATTCCCCTAAAAAGTTTGTGATAAACACTATCACTCATATTCTTCGATGGAACCTGTCCACAGCTTGCAGCCTGGGCAAAGAGACAACAACAATTTTAAATATCCTCTCTGCTCCTCTGATACTGAGCAACCTCAGGACTCAGAGGCCCCCAGCATAATCTTCCAGGCTTTCTCCAAATGCCACAAGATTGCCCAGTATTTAATATTGCTGTCTCTCTAACCCTCATCCTAGCAGATATCTAATTCTAAGGCTTGTAGAGGGATGTGCAAAATCCCGTACAAACTTCAGTAAGTGATCTTACTTCAGGTGACAGCAGCCTATGTTAATATGTATGTTGTTTTTAAAAAGTACATATATAAAGTGAAAGAATTAATTCTGTCAAAAGAAGCACTTACTGCCTTATTTACTGTGCTTCTCATCTACCTCCAAAAGCAGAGTAATATACAAGAGAACCTCATTTATAGAAAAACTGCATAGTATAACACGAGTTCCTAGGTAATACAGCAGTTCTGGTCTCAGAAAGCTAGCAATCTGCATGCAGAGGGGAGAAGCTGTGGCAGGACAGTATAGCTCCAGCATCCAGGGAAGCAATGAAGTCACCATTGCTGGGCATCATAAAACACCAGAAGTTTTACTAAAGAACATGGCTTGAAACCACTGCTCAGCCTGGAAATGGAAGGTAAGAGAAGGAGCAAATCTGTGAATGTTTCTGGGCAAGCCCTTTATCCACAAAGCACAGCAAGCAAGAGCAGACCTTTATTTCCCTCAGTACTCAGCTCAAAATTTGAAAAATTATTGTAATCAGCTCTTTACTTACAGGGGCTTATATTACCAGAGCTAATGAAGAATTTCTTTTCCTTCCAACTGAGCAGATGTACCTGAGTTCTCAAGATTCCTCTACCTTCAGCCCTGAAGCATCAGAGATCAGCTGTAATATGTAGGATGTGGTGAAGAGAATTTTCGTCCTCAGGCACCCATGTGTTCCTGGGTGCTGCAGGCACAGGTGGGAGGCATACCCCTCTTTCTCTGCCTGTGACACGCATCTGCTTTTTCCAAAGGATAAATACTTCAATCTAACTAAAATCACTGGGCTGAAAGCACAGACACATCAGTGAAAGATAGTGATCTCTGTTAGTAGAGAATTTACTTGATATTTAAGATGATACAGTGCCCTCATATCACCTTTAACCCTATGATGACAGTATCTCAATAAGTATGCATAGCAGATTAAACTTGAGGTGCAGCAAGAAATACTATGGCATCTCTAAACTGAGCAGTTTACTGACTTTTTCCTGCAGAATATAAAACTAAATTGGACTTTGAATGCTATAGAGCACTCAAAGATTATGGCTCAGATCACCTTCCCTCAAAATTCTTTAGCAGAACTGATGAATTATCCAGTAAGCCCCTCACTGGAGGGAGGAAGGCAGAAAACATTCCTCCACAAAGACAAGAATACGGGGAGGTCACTTGTCTTATCCCAACAGATCCTGGAATCCATAGGACAGTTCCTTGATGAAACTTCAGACATGGCAATTTTTAAGTGTTACAATGCTAACACGTGTGGCCAGAAGCCCTTATAACCTTATGCGTTTTTCCCACCATAAAATTAGCTGCTTAAATTATTCCATACCCTCAAAGAAAGTTTTCCACTCTACAGTATGTTTTGTTTCTATTCCAGTTTATCTAGGATGATATTTCCATACCTTATGTGAAATAGTGAAGCTGATCTCCCTTTTACATTCTGATTAAAAATACTGGAATGCATTCCCTGTACACTTACACAGAAAATGGCTTAGGTCCCATTCCAAATTATATGTACTTACTGAAATGGGATCCAAAAATGGATAGAACTTGAGATCACACATTTATATTAATTTTAATGTTCTCAAGATTAGTCAGAATTTTTTAAGCAAATCATTCATTTACTTGGATCCCTGTTTCACATTAGAAAGGATGGTTGTACTGAGATTTTAAATCAATTTTGGAGTCTTTTTCTACTGAGGATTATGCTTGATGATTAAAGGGGCTTTATGTTAATTTCAATAAAATTTTGCTTCCCTTTTCATTTACTATTTTATCAATCCAGTAAGAGAATTTTGCAGAGACTCAGATCTTGAGGTCTAACATGACAGTTTCTTAGTAGGCTGTTCCTTCTCCCTTTTACACTGACTACGATGCAGGACTTCAGCAATGGTCTCTCCCCTTTGACACTAGCCTGCTGGAAGACTCCTAATGTCCTCCTCCCACCCTACTGTTCTCACTAAATATATTTTGACAAAAGATCGGAAAGATGAATGACCAGCACACCCCCGTGGCTACTGTGGGTTACCCTCAGAGCTGCTAAAGAGAACAAATACAAATCATGGTCTACGAGTGAAAGCCAAGAATAACTCACGGGCAGCACTGCTGGTGCCTTTAGAAAGCTTTTCACACAATAATGAAAATCCTAGATACTGCTAGACAACATAAGAGAACAACAAACCAACTGTAAATTTCAGCCCCAAGCTACAGTGACTGTTATCATGGTCTGTGTTAGGATAGCCCTGGAAGCCCCAATCTAAAAATCACATAAGAAAGGGCAGGAAAAGGCTTCAGGGTGATCAAACCCATTCCCTACCTCAAGGCAGCAACAACATGCCTAGCCATTCCTCTGAAGTGTTTGTCTCGCCTGTTCAGTAACTCTGCCGCCCTCACTCTGGGTCTGCACAGCCAAAAAGGACCAGTCCCTCGACCACAACGGTTAAGAGCCAAGAACAACAAGAACAGAAGGAAGGCAGAATTCATTCCTCCCTTGTTACTGATGGGCAAGAGGGGCCTGTCCGAGGTGTAGCCCCAAAGAGTTGAGCTAAACAGCTGTCCCAGAACAAAAGACAAAGCTATCCTTCTTCCAGTTAGAAGATAGCCCAAAATGCAGCCCTGCACACCAGACCTATGCACTCTGTGTGCATTTAACAGCCTCCAACTTCAGCAACGTTCCCACAAGAGTCTAGCTGGAATTTGAGCCTAGTACATAAGGCACTGGCCCTCCAAGTGCATTCCTGAACTGCATGGACAGCTTATAAATACACAGCAGAGACTGATGAAGCAAAATATAAGGAGATCTGCGAAATCCCAGGGAGAAAGTAGATAACAAGACCGGTCCAGAGAGCAAAAGCTGCAAAGAAGGCTTTTCACCTAGGTGGAAGAGGAGAACTGAAAATAGAGAAATGGGCATCAACACTGGAGTATAAAGCAGTTTGGCCTTATACACAGAGGGATGAGGTAACAGCCTTTAAAAACAAGAACATACATTTCTTCCTAATTCTAACATTGATCAGCCCTGTGACACAGGGCCAGCAACCTCCCCAGCCAGTTGTCCTGGCTTCAGCTGGGATAGAGTTAACTGTCTTCCTAGTAGCTGGTACAGTGCTATGTTTTGAGTTCAGTATGCAAAGAATGTTGATAACACTGATGTTTTCAGTTGTTGCTAAGTAGTGTTTAGATTAAGTCAAGGATTTTTCAGCTTCTCATGCCCAGCCAGTGAGAAAGCTGGAGGGGCACAAGAAGTTGGCACAGGACACAGCCAGGGCAGCTGACCCAAACTGGCCAAGAGGTTATTCCATACCATGGGACGTCCCATTTAGTATAGGAACTGGGAAGTGGGGGCGGGGAACTAGCTGGGTGTCAGTCGGCGGGTGGTGAGCAATTGCACTGCGCATCATTTGTACATTCCAATCCTTTTATTACTACTGTTGTCATTTTATTAGTGTTATCATTATCATCATTAGTTTCTTCTTTTCTGTTCTATTAAACCGTTCTTATCTCAACCCACGAGTTTTACTTCTTTTTCCAGATTTACTCCCCCATCCCACTGGATGAGGGGGGAGTGAGTGAGCGGCTGCATGGTCCTTAGTTGCTGGCTGGGGGTAAACCACGACACCAGTGCCCTTCCTTTCCCATCTCTTGCTGGCTTCATCAGGAGTTCCTCCAGGAAGGAACAGTCTCCCAGTACACATCCCCAGTACTCCATCCCAGGGTGTCATGGGTTCAGCTGGGACCTCTGTTCCCTACTGTCATGCAATGAAACCAAACAAAATCAAGATGAGAAGTGATTGCTTTTGAAAGAATAGAGAAATTTTCTATACACTGTGATAATAGTAGTTTTCCACTTATTTTCTTGGCAATTTTCTTAAAGGTTAGATTTTGCTAATTATAAGAGAAATATTCACAAACAACCAAAATTTCATCTAATTTTCCCCTCATAAAAAAATCATTTCAACTGATGGATTTTCAAAGAGTCTTTGTCAGCATAAGATCCATTTTCACCAAGTACATCTACCAAGTGCATAAAATATTGTCCAGTTCCAAACAAGATACCAGCTTTGCAGACAAAGTACTCAAGGTCAAGCCAGAGGTCAAATAGCTCACAAATGGTGAGGGTAGAAAACACACTCTTAACCTCATGATCCCCTCCATAGCTTCTTGCTCCTGTGCCACCTCATCCCTTGTTGCTCAGTACCCATATGAAGAAAAGCTACATAACTGACATCACCTACATCCTATCCATGGCTATTTTTAACACCTCAAATCTGTTGCAAGTCTCTCCCTCATCCCTTTTTAAAGTAAATCTATCAAAGAAAGAAGTCCTTCTCTCTGTAGAACATGGAATTTTTCCCCTCAGGAGACAGGTAGATTTAAAACCCACCACCTAATGATTTAGCAGAGCCAGAAGAAGGAGCTGTTCAGTGGCAGAAAAGGAAGAATTTCAACTTTTTCTTCTGAGAAGCATAGCATTTGCTTCTTCCATAAGTGTTCCCAAGAAAAGCGTGCCTAGAAAAGAGATTTGAAGTCATTTTTTAAAGGGTTTTACGCTCCCGCTGAGCCCTGTGCCTTTGGACTCATGCCAGCACTGCTGAAGGATTACAGTGGATTCCAGCCATTCATTCTTCACCACGCACATTTCAAATTCATCAAACAGGAGTGGTTTGCTCTTCCTGCTTCCGATAGAGATTGCCAAGCAACAGCAACGCATGATGTTTTTGCTTACAGGATGAGGACAGGCTTCGTCATTATAAATAGTTTCTTTAGATCTACCTCAGGTCATGGATCTCTTAATAAACACCAGTGCTCACCTTTCTTCCGAGAGTGTGGTTTTACTGGTATCTCAGAAACAAGTGCAGCTGGGCCTCAGCCTTTGGTTGGTTGTTCCCCAGGCTTCACCCCAGGTCTTCTCAGCACTTGTTTCTCCTGCCAAGGGAACTGCTCCCTCCATTCCTCATCCTCACTCACAACAAATAGGCAGAAGCTGCCAAGGTTTAACAACAGGTCAGTGGTACTATCCTGCTCAATGGGCAGGTTCTGGGAATCTCCTTAATGGGAAGGTGCAGATGAAGTTGTTCTCTCCCCCTCCTCTCAGTTCTGCTTTGCCCAAGCCCTGGCATCCTTGTAGTCATCATGTTCAGAACAGAATTACAGGACCCTTCCTTCTCTCTTACAGAATACCCTGGTCTGTCTTATTGTCCCAGGGAACTAGCAGGCAAGAAACCAACCATGTCTCTCTCACAGCAGTGCAACACCCTCCCCATACTCATCAACGTATCCTTAGACAGTTGTTCGTACAATTAAATCTAGAGGATGCTATGCTGATCTACTGCTCGGTCCTACTCTCCAATTCTCACCCAGGCTGCCTATTTTGTAATGAAAAAAAAAGTGTATAGAAACCATGTTGCCCTATTCTTTAGGTAAGCAATGATTCCTGTATTGCTGTCAGCAGTCTGATTAACATGGTTACTGCTTAGTACAGACTCCAGAACTCCTTTTGAGAGATGTGTAGGTGAAAGGTTTGTCTGATGAACCCACTGGAATAGGTCTGGGTTTAAAAAATAGTTTAACATGCTAATGCGACTATTAAATGCACAGAAGCTTATGGCTTTATTACAGTTGTGAATGCAGAGATACTAGGGACCATCTTTGTTATAATAAAGATACAAAAATCCTTCGCGTTCATCTAGGGTTTTGAGCTGAGCCCAAGCTGAAGCCAACAGTATCTTTTTCATGGTACAGTGTTCTTAAGATGTCTCTGAAGCTTTTATCAGATATTTCAGCACACAGTTATTGAGCACAGATGCCAAAATACAAGTGTACTTCCATCTCTGTCTGCACTCCCTGATGGAAGAAAACAGGTTCTGTGTTCTGTGCCACTGCTGCCATCCAGAGCCGGTACAAATGGCTGTTTTTCGAAAGTCTGACTCCAGCAGTAGGATAGCTGCTAGGAATTTCATGCTGCAGCATTGCTAGATTTTATTTGCTGCATTTGCAATGCCATCCTTTTTCCCTGTAAACAAATTGACCATTAGAGAACATCCTCTGTGAAAACAGCTCAGAGAATGCTGGCACTTTGAATGTTATGCTAGAGGATGGGAAATTTGTATCTTTTGATGGAACAAAGTCACTGGTTTTACTTTGCTGTCGCTTTTTGTTAAGCATGTGTCCAGCTTCATTTACATGCCTGTCAACATCCCTTTTCCCTTGCTTAGAAACACTGAGGCCGATACTGCAGAGCTCACACTGGAAATGGAAACACAAGAATGCATCTCTCTATATTTATACACTCACAGCCCTAATGTCAGTGCCAGGGGGCAGCCAGAAGAAAAATACCCATGCATTTTAGTTATGACAGACACTTAAGGACCAGCTTTTCTGAACTTGGTGCCAAAAATACCTAGATTTAGTTTTCTAAATAAACAAAGCAGTCTTTGCCATGCACTGAGAGCTTTTTTTGTTGTTCTTTAGGGGGATATAGGGATGTGGAAAAGGGGATGTATGCATCCTCCATTTTACTGCTGGATCTATTACATAAGTTCTATCCACTTAATTCTGTTCTCTTCTACTTTCCTAATAAAAAGACAGCTTCACAGCAAGCCCTCTTTGGCATAAAATTTCCTGCCAACTAATGTCAGAAACACACAGTATGTTACAGTGTTACAGGTTGGATTTACTTCCCAAAGATGTCAGAGCTATACTTGTGATAAGAGTGGACACTGGTCTCAGCATTTACAAAACTGTGTGTGTAGCAGAGGATGGTCACCTGAAATCAAGCAAGCCAGCCCCTTCAATGTAACATTGCACCAGGTACAAAATGGGTAAGGCAAGGGCATCTACAGGATTCAAACACAACAGAAAGGTGTCTTCATATATGATATGATGCAGAAAACAGTCCAATAACATGCAAGTGATGCAGGAGTGCACATACGAGCCTAACCCAGGTGGCGTCATTGAGGTTACTCAAACCACTATCTGCTGGTTCACCAGTATCTGCCATCACGTAGGATGGTCCTTCAGAGTAGGAGCCCAGTTCAGCTACATAGACTCTCAACAGCACTGTCCTGCATCAGCATTCTGTTAAAATGAACAGGACCATTTAAAGACAGAAATAAATGTTAATAAGGCAGGCAGAATTCAGCCCATAGTGGCTTCAAGAAACATTAAGTATTTTTAGGCAGCATGGGGGCTGTTGTATCAAATTGCTGAATGCAGTAAAGGCATTCACTCACTTCCACAAAATGACTGCCTGTCTCAGTCACTTTAGACTTATTTGACAGCATTCTTGGTAGAATCAAATATTTCTAAATTCAGAAATTCAGCAGGGAATCTCGCTTTGTTTGCAACTTTAAAACAGCAGCACCTTCTAGACAAGTTACTACTGGAAGTGCAATTCAAATTTATTTTTGTACATCTTGGTACTAGTAATAGTGGAAAATGCATCAGGCCTACTTAACAGCAGACAAATTCATTTTTGGTATGATTTCCAAGGGCTGTATTTTGCATTTGCATGATGATACACTTAATCAAATCAATCTTATGCTCCAAAGATGAGTATTTAATTTAGTATTTTAAACCATGTTGTACCCTGTGTTCTACATGAGAAATAGCCAGGGTGTATGCCTGTGCCTTAATCAAGACCAACTCCATTTCATTAAGACACACATTCCCTTTGAGAAGAAAGGTGTTAGGATGGGATTCAGCAGGTGGCACTGTTACACATAATTTAACATTTCTACAGGATAGGTATACTTTTTGATTTGGAGATGGGTTATGCCTTTGTTAGTTTTTTCCAGTGAAGTTTCTTTCTGGAGAGCAGGAAAGAGAGAAGGAAAGCTCTTCCAAAGTGTAGGAGGTTCTCTCTCCACTTTAATCTCACAGGAGTCAGCAGTTGAAGCAGAAGTTGAGGTATACATTGAAACACTAGGAGACTTGATACATTAAACTTTAAGACCATTTCTGTTTCAGGAACAAGGTGTACATTTAAATAAATCTCACATCACTTTGAATACAGCCAACATCTGTATTACTCTGCTTCCAACAGGGAGTCAACTCACAAAAATTCCTGAGGGACAAAACCTTCACATCTACGATGCTCACAATATTCAGTAGCAGTTATAAAAAAAATAATTGTTGAGTACCTAATGCTGTTTCTTATGCTGAATGTTACTTTATTGTACTGAAATTGGTATGCTCCTCTATGTGAGCACCAGCAGGTCCACTGGGGTTAACAACGTAAGAAATTTGGGTATACTAATCAAACCCTACCCTTTCCTCCTGCCCTTGTATTTTTTCTGGGTTAACTGCAGTCCAGGTCCAATAGATATCAGAAAGGATTTCCTTTCATTATTGCTGCTTCTTGGCTGGGTGCCCTCTATTATAACTACTCCCACCACTAGATGCCCCAAGAAGAGGTGCAGGGATTTGTAGTTCCTCACCAAGGAAGAGTTAAGCATTAGGAGAAACCTTCTAACAGCAAGAAAAATAAATTGTCTACTGTTTTGGCATATCCATCACTCTCTAGTCTACTCTAAGATCACTGAGCACCTCCCAACAATGTGCACAGCAGTATCTGAATTAGTCTTGGGGGTGGAAAGCTGGTCTCTAGGCTGCAGCCTTATTTTCCTAGATCTCTCTCACTCACCTATTTCTACTATTCTGTCAGTCATGATGGAATTAGTTACTGGCCTGGTCCCAATCCACTTTCCACAGCATAGCTGGGTCCACTACAGACTGCCCATCAACTCTTCCTAATAATTTTTAAAATGTGACTTTGGTTTCAAAGAACTGATTCATTATCACTGTTGCTAGTATTACAAGGAATGAGATTTTGAATCCATGCAGTTTTGCTGCAAAGCCAACGATGGCAGTCAACACCTTTGAATCAGATCTAGCGGGTTTTTTCTACTTGCATAGAATTCACCAAACATGAAACAAATTAGCTTTTTCTTTCTTAATTTTTTTTTAAATTATACTGATCAAACTGAATTGTGCCAGCATCAAAAGCTTTGAACTTCTATCTAGAAGGTTGAGTTGAGCAAATAACAACAGATATTGCTGTTTAAGCTTTTGGAGAAAGGCAAGGATGTGGAAACATCAGTAAAGATTTATGAGACAGAACAGTTTTGTCTATTTTGAGGCAAATCCGTACTGAGATTAAAACAGCTTTTAAAACAGATGCTTGAACCAGGAAATCACAGGTGGAAAGAGTCAGATGACATCCTCCTATAAAGGCTAAAGGAAATCAGGAGAGAAAGTCTATAAAAGGTGGACCGGTATCCATTGCAGACACTGAAGTAAGGGGCCTCCTTGGCAGGTGCCACGTGGGAAAAATTTGGGGAATTTATCAAAGCAGAAAGGAATTATTGGATTATTCTGTTTTACTTGGGGGCATGTTTTTTTTCTCTACCAAGAGGGTAGTCAAACTCTGGAACAGGCTTCCTAGAGAGATTGTTAATGCCCCAAACCTGTCAGTGTTTAAGAGGCATTTGGACAATGCCCTTTACAACATGCTTTAACTTTTGGCCAGCCCTGAACTGGTCAGGCAGTTGGACTGGATGATCATTGTAGGTCCCTTCCATTGAAGTAGTCTATTCTATTCTTATTCATTCTCATGCAAGAATAAATGGAACTGAGAGGAACTCAGGCCACTGTATATGAACTACAGAGACAAGTTATCAACGTACAGTGGGAGTGATTTAAATATAATTTGTTTCCGGATACTAGACAAGAAGACTGTACTTCCAAAGACATGCCTACTGCTTTGAGTTAGCATTTGCCTTTTGAACTCACGTCCATTTTTAAAGTTAAGTCTTTGGCACCAAGAAGAGCATCAATGCTATACAGAAGCTGCGTATTTGGGAATGAATTCTCCATCACCAAGATTCCAGTGACCTTCACAAGACATGGCTGATTTCCATGCTTGTGAGTTATTCTGATAGGAAACTAATACATGCAATTTGAAGGCAGTACGTAAGCTAAGAAAACCACCAGAGAAAACTCAGAGACCAGTATCAGATGGGCTCAAAGAGACTTCAGTATGGCAGGACATGCTGGGCTATTCTCTCTGTAAAACAATACCATCTGCCTTCCCCCCTTTAAAAATTAAAATTCAAATGAAAGCATAATTCTGACTGTTTCAGCCTTTATGAAACTCAACTGTTCAGTACAGCATTAAATAGTCTGAAATAAGGACTCTTGGAGGACTGTGCATACTGCATGAAAGCATTCATTAAGTCTAAGTTATGGTTACTTCTGCTGTCAAGTCAACAATGCACAATCAGTGGTGGCTAAAATTTTAGGCTGGTATGTTAGACTAACAAATAGCTTTTGAGCCTATATAAATTCCGTTTCCTGCTAATGAGGACAAATTATATGTCACCATGGGATTAATTTCTTTCTTTGCACTAAACAAAATAACAGGAAGAAACTTCTTGCAGATACAACTTTGTAAAAACTTGACAAGATTTTTGCCAGAAACAGCGCTTCTGTTTTCAGCACTTTGGTTCAGCATAAAAGCATACAAAGATGGGGCAAAGGCAATGACTAGAAGATTTGGATTCAAACACATCCAGATTTTGAAGAGAAAGAACAAAAAGAAATTGAAATTCACACCTCTACATGATTCTACAAGTGCCCCATGTTGTCACAAAGATATGGATTCACATGAAAATGAAGCACCTCTGAAACTCAGGGTGCACTGAATCCAAACACAAATTTTATGATCAGGGCCATCAGTAGTTAGGATAGGCATCCTACAGTATCACAGACCATCAACTTGCGCCATTAGATTTTATGGAATACTCTTCCTAAGTTCATAGGCTGCTCTTTGCTGGCTTGACAAATGCCAGCTCAGAGGCATTCAAATCAGCACTGCAAAACAATGTCTCTGTCTCATATCTCTCCGACTGTATCACCACCACTTCTGTAATCCACTTTACATCAGGCACAAAACCTTGTCTCTCCCATGGAGCCTGCCACAGCCAGCCCCCACAGTGTCTCTAATGACACTAGTGATACCTGTCCAGCCAACACTGCTGGCTTCCATCATCTCAGAGTATGGTTTTTATTTTCTACCTCAGTGTCCCATAAAGCTCAGAGAAATTCCCAGTGAACGACCCACCTTTCCTTTGCTGTGATGCACACAAAACACTTAACAACAACCAGGCTGCTGGTGCAGTCTGACAGCTGCCTATCACACTAACCAGGACTGTCTCATTAATCTCAGGTGGTCTCTATCTGCCCATATCCAGCAGTTGCTTCCTCTTTTCTATTCCTATTACCCTTTGAACCAGTTCCTTTGCATTTCAATACCTACCACAGCAGGGCAGCCCATTATAGAGGTACTTGGGTGTTAATAGAGTGTAACAACATACTATTACATACACTATTTTTTAAGCTTGTCAGCCAGGAAACTGCATTAGTTTGCTGCCATTAATGCTAGTAACAGGTAGAGGAAACTCTCTATGCTTTGGTAAAAGAACAGACTACAGAACTAGCCAGGTATCTGAAAAACCATTATCTAAATCAAAACAATATGGCAAACCAGTAATAAGAGATCCTAGATACAATTTAAATACATAGCACACATCCCAAGGCTGCAGTGATGCAGTTTTGGATTACTCTAAGTTTATATTATCACTTTAATACCAGCTATATTACTAGTGTACCATATTTATATTGCACTCAGCTCCTTCCAGGCAGGATTGCTAGCACTGAGAGCTGAATTTCCACAGATTTTTAAAATTTATGTAAAAAACCTTAGGTATATGGTATTTAGAGTAGGAATTGGAAGTAACACCACTGGCCACATCACCATGGATCACATGAAGATCATGTAAATCCTTATGGAGGACAAAGCTTATGCCTCGGAGACAAAACAAGAATTGCACAAGCATTTTACAGTTAGTATGCTTCTTCAGGATCACTAAAACAAAAAATTAAATGCTTTGCAGGCTAGACCATACTGCAGAATCAAGACAAAATGGCCAATACCTCTGTAGAGCTGTACTCTTCCATGGGCAAAGAACCCCAGAAACAAGATCTATGTGGGGGCTGCAAGGTGCAAAAGTCAACTTGTGTAGAAAAGAAGGGCTGTTTTTCCACATAAAAAGATGGTAAAGCTTGTTGGTTGTTTGGAAGAAAACACAAATAAAAGGACAAACCTACCTTAACCTTGTGTTGCACTAGAATGAAGGTGCAAGTTTGCACAAAGCAGCCCAACAATAGCTTCAAATTTCATCCTGAGGCACAAACACCCCTACCCCTCCACAAGTTACAAAACACCTGAAGACATTTAGTTGATAAAGGCAGTTTAACCTCTCACCCTCAGCCCATGTGCTCCTGGGAGGTGTAGTTCAAGGTGACAGTCTGTGAATCAGAGTGAACTACAGCATGTGATTTCACAGGATTGTTTATTTGTATGCAAGAGAAGTCATGAATTACTTGATGGCTTGTGTTATAGAAGATTAAATTGAGTGTTTTCAAGACTTAAATCTTTGGGTTACTGCAAGAGGTTAAATTTCTCCTACAAAACCAAATTAACCCCAGTTCAGGTAAGGGAGTTGAGATAGAGTTACCTCAGCAAATGGTTCCATAAATTTTGACGTGCTTATAGTTATATTTGATAGGAAGTTCTACAGACTGAGCTGTGTAGGCTTAAATATTTTATATTAAGTCTTCTAATATTTTTAACTAAAAGAGATATTTTTAACCATCTTTCCCATTTCTCCAGGAGCAAGCCTGCCAGTCACAATTGATTCCTGATTTCCCATTGCCTCACAAGGATGTCAACCCCTTCATTCCAAACCAAATCCTTTCTAGCATTTCAGAAGACAGAAATAAAATCATCTGCCCACAGTTTTAGCTATAAGAGTTCTGAATAATTTATAGGTAGCAAGAGATGGAAAAGAGATGTACAGCATATGACTGATCATATTAGCATAGTACAGCCAGATAAAGTGCTTTCCAGAAGAAAGGCAGTTTAGTTGCATCTTTGTAAATTATACTCTGAAAACTGAGCAAGCAATCACTTTCAAAATGTAACTACTTCTAACGAAAGCTCCATGTATGAGAGTAGCTTCCCCTACCTTATTCCATAAAGTAGATTACTGATCATTTTTCCCATAAAAGCAGGAAGGAATTATTTGTTTATCAAAATTCCCATTAGATTAAGGGAAGGTGCACTGAGATATGGGCCTGAGAAGCATGAATTCAGGTCTCATCTATCCAGCTCACCGGTCTTTCAGAGGCAGTGATGGATGGATCATCATGCTGGAAGTCAGAAGACAAGTTCTGTTCCCGGTTTTGCCAATTGATCCCAGCCAAGATACTTGTCCTGTTAAAATGCTATGGTCTTCACAATATAACAGTAGACTTCTATGACTTTAAAATCTACAAGACATGAAAAATCTGCTAAGTTCAGTGAGATCACAAAATAAAAGGGACCTGGTACTTGTTCTAGCATGAAAGAATGAGTGAATTGCCCAAATAATTACACATAATTATCCACTCTGGTTAACAAAACACATAAACTCTCACAAACAAAAACCACAACTCTCAGTCCAAATTTGTCTTCTTCCATGTGCCTTTTGTTGGCTGGCATCCCCATTAGTAATAGAAATTTTCCAATATATGCCTACTATAGACCTTACTAGGAGGTGAATAGGTCCCTGGGGATGGGAATAGTCCTTTGCTCTTCCAGCACAGCCATACAGATTTAATGAAATGGGACATTTAGAATGTAACAGGCTCAGTAGATAAGGCAAATTTCACCCTTTGTCTCTACAGTGTTTCCTGACTGTAGCATTAGCAGAACACCTCCCACCAGGAGAGAAGGAAAAGCGGGTGTGAGTGGGAAAGACTTCATGTACTATACACATACAGAAAACTACAAGGGAAGAAGTTGATATGAAAAAACTGAGTGAAATGACTGAAACAAGACAAGGAGTACACTATCATTCATATGTTACTGTGTGCCCATCTGATCCCTAATAGCATCAACCATGATGGTCACTAGAGTATATGTGGTGGAAAAGATATCTTTACATATTAAGAAAATCATTTCTACCATTGGGTCAGACACCTGAGAGAGGAAATAGCACAAGAGCCACTTGACCAATTCCCTGGGAAGGGTGAGAGCATTGACTTTAAAATTTAGTCCAAAGTGACTGCTCTTCCTTTTCTGTCTCTCTCTTCTGAAGCTGCTTACTGGAAAGTGACAGCTTCCTCACCCTCATCCTGAGCCCCACTTGCAAAGTAGATTCTGGCAGGAAATAAAGGTGCTTAGCTCCTATTTGGACAAGGCCGCTATGTGTTAGTAAGCCTGTACAGCAGCCAAAGCAGGCTGTATCGAAGTACCACATCTTAGCCAGTCCCTGCTTAGCACACTGGCTTAATGGAAAACAGTAACTGAAACACTCTGCTTTCTCTTGTGTCTCTGTAACAGCAAAAAACAAAAGTAAAACTTAGTAAGTCACCAGGAAAAGTGAATCCAAAATTAATATTCAACTTTTCAGAGACTTTTTGCATCCAGGAAGGTCTCTTCTAATCACCTCTGATACTTTTTATTTTCCAGACATACCAGACACTGCCATGAGGAAAAGGGTAATTGATTGGGGCCTCAAGATTTAATGTATTCACTGAACCTTGGTCTACTAACAGCTCATATTCACCTCAGTAAGAATTGAATCAGCAGGTCACACCATGCCACCAGGATAATTACAGACAGAATGTATGAGATTTTTAAAATCCACTATTTTTTGTGTAGTTTTAGTTTATATCAAGCATGAATGACAAGGAAGGTCCAAAAGGTTATAGCAAATGCTTAGCACAATAAATGGACAGCAGAATACTATGATATTCAGACCCAATTCTGCTGTCTTTAGTGAGTCAAAACACAGTTATTTTCAGTTGGAAGATTGTTTTTTCAGATTTTTTTGTTTGCCCAAATAACAACTGTGAGATTTGGCCCTATTCACATCTGAACCTAGTGGCACTTCATTACAATTTATAGTGAAACTCAGAGAGCAAATACACATTTCAAAGTATTTATAAAAGCAATCACTTCTACAGTCCACAATTTCCACACTTCAATTTGGATCTTATTTCTTCACATTTTGTTATTTACTCAGTAATTTCTGTTTATCCAAGAGTGCACTGCTCAGATGTAATATCTCGCTTTCAGCAAGGCCCTGCTTCTTACCCAATTTTTCACAGCTAAGTTCACTGGAATAGAAGGTCAATAAGCAACTGTCTCAAGACTCTTAATATATAATCCAATTATTTTATGCATTTTTTTACTTGACAATGTGAAGGGTTGATAATAAGAGAGTTAGATAGACACACTGGAAACAGATGTTGGAGGCAAACTCTTCTGGCTCCCTGGTCTCTGGGTGCTGGCCATTGGCCAAATTATAAGACTCTTGTTCATCCATACCAAGAACAGTTCTTTTAGAAAGCATTTACATGCACTAAGCTACACCTCTAGCCTAATGACTTTAGCAGATCTGTTTCTGTGTCAGAGTCAGGTACCTACATGACTTGCTGAATCATGACCAGGACCAACTTTGCAGTAGCTCTTGTAGAGCTGCTGGTAAGTGCTGACATTTCTGTTGTGCATATTGTTAGCATACAGGCAGGAGACATGACACTATCAGAGTATTAGGAGCCAGACAGAGCCTCCTAATGTTACCAGGTACTCTCAGGTGTTACAGAAAAAGAACTTAGCCCCAAAGAGCAATGTTTAATATAACTTAGACTTTAATGTAGGCAGACAAAATTGTGTTTAACAACGGGCAGCTGACCAGAGGCAAATCCTTCAAGAATCAGAGCTCTACCAACAGACAATCTTACTTTCACAACAGCCGCATCCCACAAAGCCACACTTAAACTATTAGTTAAACTATTCCTCCAAATTGTGTTATAATATGGTCTAGTTTTTTTACTGAAGACCAGTATAGATGGAGTTATGCAGGTGAAAGGTAAGTGATGAAGTAAGGAGAACACTGTCAGTAAATCAGAACAGAAAAATGGCTTCTTGGCTGGTCAACTGTAACTCATATTGAGTTTTGTCCGTTGTTACCCCTGTAACCTTTTTTCATTCAGGAAAATCTCTGCTTATCCAGTCTTTGGTCTTCTTGGAGGAAAGACAGTTTTCTGCATATAAAAACTGCAAGAATTATAGTCAACAAAGACACATGTAAGGCTAAGGTCTAGATAATTATTCTGATTCTTTGTGCAGCTGAAGACTCAGATTCAAAAAACCCCATACTTCTTTTTAACTTAAAGATTTTCCAAGGTCCTTCCAGCATGCAAGTATAGCACTTCTTCTGATTTATTCTGTCTGGTCAAAATAACAGAATGATGACCAGTTTTAGAGGATTAAAGGTAGGACTTTGATATTACTGTAATAGATTTAATGGAGCTGAGGGAATACTATGCAGAACTCCAACTTTCTTCCCTTTTTCCTATAGCTGAACTGCCTTCTCTGCTGAAGTACAGAACAGAGTTTATTCTTTTTCAGGACTTTAAATAAAGGTACGGGAATTAAGATTCCAAGAGACCAAGTGCCTCACAACGGTACCCTTGAATATACATTTAAGTCCAGCCTCTGAAAAACTTAGGAATGCATTTCTTAGACATCACTATTATGTGGTCACTGTGCTGATATTTCCAGAAGAATTTTTCCTTCCCACTCCACTCAATCTATTGCTGCCACATAAAAAGCATGCACCCACGAGGTGGCAGACATTGGCAGTACTGGAGTGGTGTCAGTAACAGCTCTATGGCTGGCGACGTTACATCTTAATGGGCACACACATGGGAACACAGCCTCTTTTGCAGAAATGACATCTCAGTCCCTGTAATGGAGCATCATAAAAGTATACACCTCAAACTCAGGGGCACCACACAAGCATAACACAATCCCTCTTTGGATGGCTAAGGAATATTTGACTGGTGTCTTGATGTGGGAAGGCAGGTGTAGCAAGTGGGACAGTATGGGAGAGATATGGAGACAGACTCAAGGACATAAGTCTCTTGTTATTGCCTCAGATTAACTGACAGCAATGCCTGCTTCAGTCTGAGAACTACGCACATTCCCATGCCATAGGAACAAGGGCTGTATAATGAGATGACATCTATGGTGCTGTGATTGCCATAAAAAATAAAAAGAAGTAATGATGAGATACAGAAAAATAGAGCAGCAAGGTTTATAACTGGGCACCTGAAGTCTCTTGAGTGACTGAAAGAAATGAAGGAGGCCTGCAGTAATATGAAAAACCTACGCGATTTGACTACATCATAGGGACCAAGTTGAATTCCTAATCAGGACAGGCAAGCCCGGCCAGCTTTTCTCCTGAGTAGCATATCTGCATTATTACAGTCTGTCATTAGTTCACAGTTAAGCCAGAATAGCTGAATTTCCTTTGAATACTCCTTCTTCCCAAAAAATCCTACCAACATTGTCTCTAAGTCTTGGTTAGGGCCCAAAGCCATGCCTGTTCTCCGTATGTGTGCAGAGATTCATTATAATTTCATATCTTCCCTCAGCTGTTTATCATTTACTTGTACTAGAAGTCCAATTCTGTGATGTAAACTTGTGTGCAACATTACCACAGCTGATGGTAGGAATTCAACACTCCACTACATTACCTGAGTCTGCAGCCACATGAGTGACAAAATAATCCTCTTCCTTTTGTTCCTCTAAATGGAGTGACTGTCATATGAGCCTCTAGCTATGCCTGGAAAAAAAGAAACAATAAATTATGTTGAGCTTTCACTACGGGTTAATATATAATTTAAGTGAAAAGTTCTCTACAGACAAAAAACAAACACACTATGCATTATTGCTGTGTTGGATGCTTTATTCAAGTGTCTCCTGAGGCCATTAAGTAGTTGACAATGTCTGCTGAAAGTACAATGTAGGGGAAACTTCACCTTGTATGGAGATTTGGTAACCACGCACCCCTTATATATCTTGAAAGTTAATAGGGTATGAAGTTCTCCTCCTGAAGATATGATATATAATCAAAAATAAGGTTTAGAAATAATTTCTCTGAAACTCTTCATGGCTGTCATGTAATAGCTGAAGAAGAACTTCCTGTGTTGCCCCTGTATCATAAAAGACTCCAATGAGGAAGACAATCAGCCAGATTCTCCACTGGTTTAACAATAAAAACAAGAAGTTTGCTGCTTAACATTTAATTAAACAATACATTAAATGCTGAGAAATTATTTTCAGATGGGGAAATTTCAGGTCATTATGCTGCAGCTTGCTGTTTGAAAGATTCAGAATGCAAATATGGTTAACTTGGTATCAACCACCAATAACCTGGCACAGTTAATCACTGTCAAAGTAACTGAAATGTTATTAAAATTATCATCATAACACTTGGGACTCTCACAGTCAGGTATTACAAGTCCTTGTTATTAGACACTAGAAAGACAGAACAGAAAGACAGTACCTACTGTGAAAAGCTTATAGCCTAGTTTATTATATGAGACAACAGAAGAATGGATACAAATAAGCAGGAAAAAACACACACTGAAAATGTGTAAAGCTTATAGCAGAATGCTCTGCAGAGATCCCCAAGTTTGTTGCTAAGTTCACACAAGAAAATGAACCCAACTCCAGGTCTAGGAGAAGGGCTATGATCCTTCCGGCTGGCTGTTCCCACATATGTCCACAGTACATGTGTACAGGCTATCGCACATACAGGAAGGCAGCAACTTGATCACATTGATTCATTGCACATTCTTTACACTTTCAAAGTGCACATGCACAGTATATCCCACACTCTCACTGGGACAGTGCTTCCATAGGCCCAAAAATGTCAGATAAACATTACACTTCCCAAAAGTTCATCCAAGATTTTGGCAGCAAAAGATGATGCATCTAAGAGCAAGCAATATAGCTCTGTTCATATACCAACGACCTCTAGTAAAAAAGGCCTAATGCTCAGGCATATTAGCACAAAGGCAGCAAAATGGAAATGAGGTCATACTGGTTGAGAACCTGTATTATTCTGCACTCGTGCAGGCTGAATGGCTGCATTTTGGTCAGTAGAAGCCAAGGCTCCAGCAGAAGCTATCAGTTCCTGTTCTTCACTCATAAGTTGAAACTCAGCTGGACTGCTGCCAGCAGTTCAAAAGCAGCCCACCTTCCTTTGATACATATGCTGCAATTGCTAGCACATGCCCTTGGCTGCCCCAAGTAAGTGAGTTAGGTCATTATGATTTGTTGCTATAATTTCTGAGGCACTTTTAAACAGTTTTAATCCTAAAATATGTCCATTCACTCCTTATATTGCAATTTCAGGATGCCTACTCTAAAATTGTCACATGGTGGAATACTACAGTGTATGTTGGTGATTATAGATAAACTCCATGTGTGGTTCAAAAGTTCAGCTACAATTTGAATGCTTTGGAGTAGAAAGTGATAAAAGAGCAGAGAAAAAAAAGGGGGGGGAATATAGGATGAAAAATGCAGTTGAGAGGAGGAAAGAGAAAGTTGTAAATGAGCATAGAAGCAATTTAATTACCATATACAGCACACTTGTCAAATGCTACATTTCCCTGCTTTGATGTCTGATCTACAGAGGAAAGCTGTTTGCTGCTCCTTTCGAGGCACTTTGGTTTTGCTTTAGTGATTCAGCAGATACCATTGGATCCTCTGCTCTGGACTTCTGCCAAATGTAGCCCAAAGAATTTCACCAGTGGATTCCTGCACAGAGCTCAATAACTTCTTGTTGAACTGGGGCACGTCTTTTAGGAAGACATCTGTTCCTGACTGGATCCATAGGTGAATTGTTTCAATTGTTAATTTCCCTTGCTGTTAAAAAATTTGCACTTTATTTCCCATTTGAATTTGCCAACCTTTGTTCTAACAGTCACAGGTTTGTACCCTGATGACAGCTCATCTATCAGTTCAGCATTAGACAATTCATATGTGCCAACGCAGTTATTGGGAAGGGGACATTTCTGTCTTTGGAAAGACTTTCCTTTAGAGGGGGCAAGAAAAACAACCTTTAATAAAAACTCCTCAGCAAGAAAAACAGCCTTTAATAAAATCTCCTCTGTAACTACAGAGTGAATCACAAACTACAGGGAGAAATGATACAGGGAGCAATCAGTAATAGCTCTAGAAGCTAGAGTGACAAGCTTGAATGTGTGCAGCCTGAAAGGCAGCTGCTGATGCAAAACAAGAACACCCTCTCAATGATTTTTTAATGACTCAGCGGTCCTGCGTTGGACTCTGCAAATCATCCCTAAAACAGAAGGGATGAGGTGCCCAAAAATTGTCTGTCTTTATCACCCAGACAAAGTCACTGTAGCAAAAAGTTACCATAGTTACTCTTTAATGACAGCAAAAGGGAAGTTTTAGAGTTGATCACTGTTGCTACTTGCAAATATCCAGACACCACTATATGACCAATGCCAGCTGCCCAAAACAAAGAGTACTTCTAGGAGCAGGGAAGTGACTATGTATGGACTCAGCATAGCACCAATGAGTGAAACTCAGCTGGCTGAGGAAAACAGCTGTGTGATCTTTTTGGAGGGTTAACCTACTGATGGCAAAATGGTTTGGCTGAGGAACACCATCTTGCTAAAGCTGCCTTTGCAGATGTATTGGGTTTGTGTGGAAAGGTTTTAGTAGCAGGGCAGGTTACAGGGATGGCTTCAGTGAGAAGCTGCTGGAAGCTTACCCTATGTCCAACAGAGCCAATGCCAGGTGGCTCTAAGATGGACCCGCCACCGGCCAAGGCCGAGCCCATCAGCGATAGTGGTAACGCCTCTGTGATAACATATTTAAGGAATAAAAGTTGCAGGACACACAAAAGCGGCAGCTGGAGAGAGGAGTGAGAACATGTAAGAGAAACAACCCTGCAGACACCAATGTCAGTGCAGAAGGAGCGGGAGGAGATGCTCCAGGTGCCAGAGCAGACATTCCCCTGCAGCCTGTGGTGAAGACCATGGTGAGGCAGGCTGTCCCCCTGCGGCCCACAGAGGTCCACGGGGGAGCAGATATCCACCTGCAGCCTGGGGAGGACCCCACGCCAGAGCAGGTGGGTGCCCGAAGGAGGCTGTGACCCCATGGGAAGGTCGTGCTGGAGCAGGCTCCTGGCAGGACCTGTGGACCCGAGGAGACAGGAGCCCATGCTGGAGCAGGTTTTCTGGCAGGACTTATGACCCCGTGGGGGACCCACGCTGGAGCAGCGTGCTCCTGAAGGACTGCACGCCGTGGAAAGGACCCACGCTGGAGCAGTTCGTGAAGAACTGCAGCCCGTGGGAAGGACCCATGTTGGAGAAGTTCGTGGAGGACTGTCTCCCGTGGGTGGGACCCCACGCTGGAGCAGGGGAAGTGTGTAACAAGTCCTGCCCCTGAGGACGATGAAGCGGCAGAGATAACGTGTGATGAACTGACTGTAAACCCCATTCTCCATCCCCCTGTGCTGCTGGGGGGGTAGGTAGAGAATCCAGGAGTGAAGTTGTGCCCGGGAAGAAGGGAGGGGTGGAGGGAAGGGGTTCTGACATTTGGTTTTATTACTTATTACCCTGCTCTGGTTAACTGGTAATAAATTGAGTTAAGTTTCCCCAAGTTGAGTCTGTTTTGCATATGACAGTAATTGGTGAGTGATCTCTCCTGTCCTTATCGCAACCCATGAGCCCTTTGTTATATTTTCTCTCCTCTTGTCCAGCTGAGGAGGGGACAGTGATAGAACGGCTTTGGTGGGCACCTGGCATCCAGCCGGGTTCAACCCACCACAGCAGAAGAAGGGGGTTTGACCAAAATGGACAGTCTTCAGGGACACAGATGACATTTCATGCATATGCATCTTCTGAATCCATGAGGACATAATGCAACTATGGGAAATACTAGTGCACTGATTCTGCCAAATGCCAAGGAAGGAAGAGCATAGAGAACTACCCTGGAAAAAAAAAAATCACCATTTTTATAAGGAATATTAAGTATGCACGGGCACAGTAACACTGGCTAGAAGGAAATTTGTATCAAGACAACAGAATCTTGTCTATACCTTCTAGGATCTCACCGTCTTGATTTTCCCAGTTCTCTGTTAACATGCATGCTATGTGCTTTCCTAAAACCCAACCTGAAATCCATGCGTCCATCTATTTACTCACTTGCAAGCTCCACATTATCTTTCTCCTTCTATTACTATATATAGATACACACATATACATACATACATATATATGGTATGCATGTATGTATGTACTAATTTAACAGTAGTCAACACAGCACTTAGTTTTCATCACAAAAGATGATTGCTTGCATTCTCTGTCTTACACACACTCCTTTATCTGCTCTCCATATGAGTTTTATTTCAAGTCCACCTCCTTGTCTAATACCATTGTTTTATATAGCATGGATGGAAATGTCTGAAGCAAACAGGACTAGTTTGTTGCTAGAATCATATAGCAATCTGACCCAATGTCAACCAACACTCCCCAATTCTGACACTCTTAATCTGAGACATGAAAATGCACACATGAGATGGAACAACACTTTTTGACCTTGCATGGAGAGCAGACATAGAAGAAGTGATTTTCAGCCAAAACAGTTTGCTTTTTACTCTGTGTATGAGGCATGAAATTAAAAATCACCAGAGCCATGTCTCAAGAACTAAGTTCAAGTTCTTTTGCATACATCTACAATTTTGTCTACGAGAGACTGGCAGGTACATCACTGAGCACTGGAAGGGCTTGAATCAATATATGCTTCTGAGTGTCAGATGGTCAACCACATAGTATAAAATTGCTTCATAAAGATCCTCCCAGATGTTGTAGCAGCTAAGCAGCTATTCATGTTACTGTGGAAAAAACAAATGGAAAGGCCAAATGTGAAAAGCTGTGTATGAGCTGATTACTGCTCTCTCTTCTGCAGAAACCCTCTCCAGAAGGTATGGTAGACCATTCAGGACATGTGCTGGATTGCGAGCAAACTGTTGAGTTTCTATGTGGGGAACACCAAAACAGGATGAATGGCTATCATACTGCAATTCAGCTTCTGCTCAGAGCACTTGTCAGATTATGCTGGCTCACCCAGATTCAATTACGGACAAGCTGGCTTCCAGGAAGATTCACCATGAAGTCCAAACCAGTTATGTCAGATGAAGGGTCAGTGGCAGAAAGCCAAGGCTGATGAATGGCAGGCAAATGCTGACAAGCACCATATGTGCTTGTTTTATGATGGGCTCAAGGGGGGTTATGGACCAAAACAGAACATGACAATGCTGATCATAACCAGAGAGAAAAATGTGCTGATCACAGATTGCCAAGGCATAAGGGCCCAACACTTCCAGTATTTGTTTAGCAAAAGCACAACCACCAGTAGGAATGTGTTGGATTCACTTTTGAGGAGGTTTGGTTGAGCTACCAGTTATAGCCAAATTAGCAACACAGTAGCATCAATGCAAGCTGGTAAACAACATCATTTCTTGAAACAGAGAATGCCAGCTGCTAGGCTCTGCCTAAATGATTGCACCATATTTTTTTGTCAGGTTTGGGATGCAGGTATCACTCCACAATATTTCAAAGATAGATACATCATCTAGAGATGGAAGGAGAGAAACCTCACAGAGAGCAATCTCACCACTGGCCTTCACTAGCAAGCATCTTTCTCAGCTTCTCCCCAATCATTTGTCCTTCCACCTGAAAAAGAGGAAAGTTCTGGCCTGCATGGTAGCTCTAAGGAAACCACAAAACATTTTACACATATTTTGTGGCTCAGCAAATAAAGGAGAAGTGTTCAAGTTTTAATTAAATCTAAAATTGGGAGCTCAGCTGCACTTCTATGACTATGCAAGAACATTTCAATCAGCTTTAAGATACCTTTTGCAATCAAATGTACTGCACAGCAGAAAATGTGTCTTACCTCCCTGTGACAAGCAAAGTCAAACAAGGATGTATCATTTAGGCCCCATCCTATTTGTATTATTTTATATGGCAGAGATGGATCAAAGTGACCTAAACTTTATCACGAATATCAAGATTTGCTTTTGAACTGCCGTAAGTTTGTTTAACCTACCAGGTTAACACAATGCTCAACTGATGGAGAACCGATGATCAGTACTTGCCACATAGAGATCCTCTTTTTTACCATTTACCATATGCAGATCTAAATATCTGCCTGCTTAACTGTTCACTTTTTTTGTGAGTTTTGAACAACTGTGCCAATTCTGAAAGTCTATTGCATCCAGATGAAGTTTTCCACTAGACTGAAGGTGTACAAAACTGTTTTGCCTACCACATTGTAAGTTGTGATGTTGTTGTTTGAGAGCCAAATTTATCAGCTGGAGAAATTCTACTCCAGCTCAAGGAATATTCAGGTACTTTTCTGAATACAGTGGTAAGACTAAGTGATGATTTCTTGCAACATGTTGATTCTATGCTCACAAAAGCACTAATAATGAAGATATAACTGATGGGTCAGGCCCATTCTCCAGATGTGAATGCCTTACCACCTCTTTTATAGATTGTATTTAGCATGAAAAGAGGAAGCATGTTTGCCTAAGAAAGTGCAGCAAATACATACAAAAGGCATGCTTATGCAAGTGCCACTTACTGGCTAACCCTCTCAAGATCTTAAGTGCAAACAGGTAACAATGGAGTGGCAATACGAGGAAAGGCATAGGATGTTTCAACAGAAAGGACATGTCCTTGGACAGAAAAAAGGTGTAAAATAAAAGACACACAGCATCAAAACCAGAATGCCTCAAATAATGAGTCTTGTTAACCAAAGAAATGCTTTGAAAAAGCTTCCAAATAGCCCCAATGTTGTTAAAGATGCCTTTTAGATTAGAACTTTAAGAGTATTGTATTATGTGTGGATACAGTGCAAGAAACTGATTAAAAAAAACCCAGAAGTTGTCTCCCCACTCAGCGTGTCTGTAGTTGATAAGCTCCCACAACAATTCTGCAGTGCATCCTCATCAGCAAGCTTTTATTTTTCCCACACACACATTGACCTGGCATGGCAGACCACAGAAGAAAATTCTCAGATACACTATGTACTGCTGCATACCTACATATTTTTTTAATGAATTGTAAACTCGATTTACAGAAGAAAAACAGTTGATTTGTGAAACCTATAATTTAGCTATCACATACCAAAACCAAGATACAGGAGTTAATGGACAGATGCATTCTCAGTTTAGGAATCTATTCCTTTGTCTCAGCTGTCAGTTCTGTTAACCAATAGAAGCTCTGAACATACTTCTTTTTCAGTTCTACACAGTTGTCACACTGGGCTGCAGTCACTGTTCCTCCAAAATTTAGAAAATATAAATCAAAATTTACTTAGTAAGTAGTATTATGTCTCTTAGAATCTGGTTCTTTTGTGGCTGCACTTGAGTGAGGGTTTGTACATTCAAATTTTAGACAACGGCAGTTTACAATCAAAATTAAGAGGCACAGCTGGGACAAGGTAATCATGTATAATGATGTTACCAACTATAAACATTGCACCTACAGCAGGTCTGGAATGGGGATCCTCTCAAATACTTCTGAGTTCTATGGGAGTTGGAATGTCTTTATTAAAATCAACTGACAATTGTCCTATTTCCGTAGATGCTTTTCATAGCAATGGTGATGACTTTGTCAGGGCCCACAGTTCCCTCTTGCTGACTTGTTCATCTGGCCTAGAACTGCACTCACCCATGGGAGAAACAAGGATTCTGACATTTATATCTAGCATTCCAGCAACATGGATTGCACATACCAGGCTTCCGAGTCAAACAGAACATTACCTGTTAATTTAGATATCACCTGCCCTAATCAGTTTCATGAATCTAATATGACTATATCTACCAGCAATGTGAGAAAGGGTATTCAATGATGCTGAAAGTCTAGAAAACAAAGGTGGGGATTCTATATGAAAAACAGGTAGCAGAAGAGACATTCAACAACAAATGACTGAAATCAGCCCTTAAGATAAGGAGCAACCCAAAATTCAAACTACACTTCGTACTGGCCAGTTTTTAATTTGGTACCCTTCTTCAAAGGTAGTTTTTAATTTTTAACATTGCTTGCCAATCTTTTAATTGTTCTCACTGTGGCTATAATGTTACCATACAGCCATTGCCATGGTATATTCAAGAGGAGTCAGAGAAGTCCTGTGGCAAATCTTAATTTTATAGCATTCCTACAAAATAATTTAAAGCTCACGGGCTCCAGGTGACTCTCAGATTGATTTTGTGCAGTCACATCCATGCATACCCACAGACTAGCACACTTCATAAATTAATTCAAAAGGTGCAAGGCAACAGACAGACAAGTTTGGCAAGTTATGCAGCTTACTAAATTTTTAGTTAAGTTTCCTAGTGTGTATATTATTATTGTTATTAATGTTATTAATAATAATATTGCTGCTGCTGCTGTTATGGTAATTCTTGTTGTTATTATTATTGCCTATCACTACAAAATTCTGATGCCATGGTAATATTTACAGGCTACATTCAAACAGAGCTGTGCTGTGCTAGCCTCTATACACATTTGTAAGCAGCTCACCCTCGCCCAAAGGACATTGAACCAGAATTCTGGATCTTTCAAGGTTTGTCCTTCTCCTGTATTACCTTGGTTTCACATTTCACTTTGCATTGGCTATTCCATCATTTTTCAAATCTTTCTGGTTATTCTACCTGTCAAGGAAATGTGCATTAGCCTTCAACAGGAAAAGGCCATGTACCTGTAAGTGAAAAGCAATTAAGTTAATAATGAAAACAGTCAAGGTTTGTGTAGCTCTGTCAGAAAAATGAGAGATTTATTAATGGTACATTGGTTGGGAAAGAGAAATGTTAACTCCTGTTTAGTTAACTTGTATATGCTTTGTACGCATTTTGCTTTTGTAAGAACTGGGGAATTAAACTGTATTAATAGATGCCTATTAGGAGGGCAAGTTTGTGTTCAAAAAACCTTCGACCTACCAATCAATATTCACTAGTCCCAACTACACATTGATATAAATGGAGTGCAAGCTTTTCCTGTTGCAATGAGAGAGCACTTACACTTAGGAGCTGTGAAAGTTTAAATGGGTTTATTGCGGGTGGGGGAGAGAATATGAACAAGTTCATCTATGAGCAGCAGAAGTAAGTATGCTTGAATTTTGTAGATTTGTGTCAAATAGGTCATGAAGTACTCCTGCTGTGGGCAAACTGAGTACTTGAAGATACTGAAAATTTGGATCCTAGGACTAACTTCTTAGGAACTAACTTATCATTGCTATTCCCAGACTATTTGCCCAGCATCCTTACCCCACAGCAACTTTATAGCACATTCTTGCTCCAGTTAGCTTAGGTAAAGCTCTGTGCTAACAAAGTTAGACATCTTTTAGCTCTGGAAGGTAGCTGCTGTGGTGACTCATAGGCCTCTGAGACATGTTTTCATTGGAAGAAACTTCTTTTGGCTAGCAAAGGAAGTAATGTATCTATTGCCTGCCCCTTTCCTAGCTCCCTTTCAGGTTCTAGCACAGGGCAATGGCTAAGGGCTTGCTAGAGACAGGGAGAAAAAGACTGAGGTGCACTGCTTACTGTATTTTTTACCGCTGGAAAATCAAGTTACAGGAATCCTGAATGCAAGCCAGAGCAGTCTTGAAATCTCTCTGTCTCATTGCAAGTCTCATACGTATTGAGCTTTCTCAATAAAAAGCAGTGCAAATATGCACTAGAGCCACCTCTCCCTTTCCACACTTGATTTCCTTTCTGACTTCATTCTTGCATTGGCATAAAGAAACAGGGCCATGCTGCTGAAGTATTTATCACAATCCATGACCACCTGAAATTAGAACTGACTCATAAATAAAGGGGCACAGGCCGATTTGGGGTAAGCATATCTGATTTACAGACTACAATGCTACACACAGAAATAGCCTTTATTAGTAGACATCTCAATTTAGTAGCTGCCTACTTCCAGCAGTTTATAACAGTCTTTGCCTTCATTCATTAGCTGCCCTTGTTTAGTACAATATTTGCTCCTTTATCACACACACCTTTAAGCAAAGCTGCAGGGGAAAGCAATTAAATGCAATCAAAGCAGTGCCTTCTAAACAAAGATATACAGGATGTTCCCTCTGCTAACATAGCTGAAGGCCATGATTATAATTTATAACTAAACCAATGCCCATATGTATGACATTACAATCTCTGAACCATGATGTGCAGGTAATGAAACCATACAATCCTTATTTATGCTACGAAACAAGCTGTTACTTTTATTGCAACTAGATAAACCCTTCTTCTGTTGTTGTATGCAGATGCAGCTCACAGTGAGTCAAGCAGGATTTGCAAATGCATCATAGTGGCAGGTAAGGGCTGCTGACTTGGTTTTTAAGACCTCATACTCACGGTAGATATCAAATTGTCCTAAATGGTTATAACCAAGCAGGGCAAACTGGTTTGAAAATATTTTATAAACAAAACATAGCTTTACAATACATGTTTTTAACTTTCCTTTGCCCCATTTGGCCCACTAGTAAACTGTGAAAGAAAATGTTCAGTCTCCTTTGTAAAGCACTTCTTTGAGTGCAAGGGATACCAGGTGCTGAGTACTGCAATATTAACAAGCAGTTGCATTACTATAAATTCTTCATCATTAATAACCACAAACAATACTATTACGAAAAAAAGCGGTACTCAAACTTTTGAATGGGTGCAGCCCGTCCTGCTGTAGTATCTCCTGATTATAGCTACCAAAGGCATGGAAAGTTCTCTTGAAGGCCACCCCAGTTACTAAAGTAGAGAAAATGTAGAAATATTTTTGTCTCTGCATTGTAACCACAAAACATGTGACTAGAGGAAAATAGGAAAAGTGTCAGTGCAGTAGGGTTTTCTTAGCTGCTTGGGAGTACTAGCAGCTGCATGTTGGAACAGCCCTGAGGTCTCTGGGTGGCAGATGGGCTCCCTGCACACTGGTTCGGGCTCTGCAAGGAATAACTTTATGCTCTTCTTGTAAGTCTTTGGCCAGAACCATCTGCTTCCCCACAGCAGCTAAGAATGTCATCTTGTGTTACTGTCCTTTAGTTTCAGCTCCATACCCTCTTATTAAATCCTCGTCCATCCGTGTTTCTATGGCTGGCACTTTAATAAGAATTAAACCTACTAACTCTTTTCTGATGTTAACTTTAATTTCAGTTTCTGCAGAACCAGTGTCATAAGGAATTAAGGCCATTGCATTTAGCAATTCAATTAATAAAAGAATATTAAAATTACAGTAGTAATGAGTAAAAAACTATTTAAACCTTTAGCAGTGTCAGAACTCCCAAATTTCAGTAAAAATATGCAACCCTAATGAATTAATATTAACCCTGGAGCCTGAGAACAAAATTTGAATTCTTTGTCATCCAATCACAACTCTGCTCTTGGCCTAACCAGTTATTAATAATTTCTCTGCTGGTGATGAGGGCTATTTTGTAATTTTATTTCATCAATTTCTAGTAGAGCAAAGAGGACATGTAGTTTGTTTCCATTTTTCATCTCTAAAGACATGGGTAAATTATCTGTGGACACAGAATTTGAGTTTATGACATCTAAATAAATCATTTTCTCCTGTAGAAGCGATAGTAAACAAAAGTCAAACTCTTATTGATCTTCACCTCACATTCGCCACACTGGATCATAGAATTGGCATCCAGAATCTGAATATATAACACATATTTTTTTTAGCATTATGATTGTAGAGCTAAGCTTGAATTTAGACAGCAACAAAGCATATGACACTGTTACCTGTCAGCATATGTGGACAGTTTGAATAAAGCTCTAGAGGTGTCAGCTGCTCTACTCTTCTCCATGACAGCCAGGTAGACCCCACAACTCTGCAGCTGTACCCATGTATCAATTATCCGACATGCAAAATACAAATTTTTTGCTATGAGAATTGCCCTGATCCTGGCACGATGTGATATGACTTCCTGCTAGACCCGCTTGTACTTGTTTCAGCTTTCCATCTTTCAGGGAGAAAGGTTTGGAACAACCTGAGGATCAGTTGGGAGGCAATGGAACAGCCAGGAAGATGGCACATAAAGCAACGTACAAGTCATCACATATCTAAGAAAAAGGAGATTCTATGTTGGATTGCTCAAAGAGCAGAATTTTAGGAGACAAATCATAAAGTTCTTTTGCAAACCATTGCAGGCAAACCAATATAAAAATAATGATTGACAGAAACAATCCTTTAAATATTTTATGTCACCTATTATTCTCAAATACTGTAGATGTGCATGCTTTGGTGACAGCAAGAAAGAGTGAGAACGGTGAGCACACCCTGCTAAGAGGACAATTCGAGAAAGTAAAACATTCTGGAATTACTAATACCTAAGGTAGGATTGAACGTTGCAGAATGTGATTCAATTTTGCCACAGAGCCTTCACTGAACTTAGAAGCTGCACATGAATGGATTACAGGATCTGATTAATTTATGTATTCATTTCATTTATGTATTAATTCAGTAATTTATGTATTCATTTTAAGATATTTAAAAACATAGGTAAAAACACAACTCATTACAACATCCTAGTAGTGGTAAATGCAAGTGGTGGAAAGCATGTTTTGGAATATTTCTCCACCTCTCACTTCTTTGGACTACGTGTGGCAAAAATGTCTATTTGGCACAAAACAAAATTAATAGAAAAAAGCCAGGATGTATAAAAATACTTCCCATTAAAGCTCAGCATTTCCAGAGTACAGGAAATATCTCATATACAATCATCTAGATTCCTTGCAGTAGGAAATTTCCCATTGATAGTCATGGAAGCAAGACTGGATCCTGAATTATACAAAACATTTGCATTCTTCATTTTAGCAATTGTGCAAAGTTCATCTGTTTGACTAAGTGCCAACAAACGGCCATGAGAATGTGGTGACCAAACAGAACTGATGCCAGGGAAGTCTAGCACAGTAATACATGATTACCATTACTATAATACACAGCCAGCAAAACTGCCAATTATTTCAGACTCCCTCCTCTTTCCCTCAAAAGGAAAAAAATCTTCTTACATACTCAGGAAAGGAAAACAGGCAGGTAAGCCAAGCCAGCTGAATAAAAGATCTCTGGAACCAGATTTTTAGCTACATAAACCAGCTGTCATATATCAAGGTCAAGATGTATTGAGGCAAGAACCACCCAAAGGGATAGTGTTGTAAGCATTGAAGAATGAAAGGTCCACAGACAACTGCAGGTGCACTGTATGTAATAGCATTTCTGAGTGGGGGAAACTGGATTCATGCACATGTAATTCATCAGCCTAAAATGTGAGCAATACTTTGTCCACCATCAAAGGCATTGTACTTTCACAGGGCTTACCTTCTGTAAGTATCTTGGACCTTCAGTGAGATTTCCAGGACACTATTTTCCTCAAAACTTTTCAGTACTTCACCTATGCATCACCCAGGAATTAGTTTTCTTAAGCAGCTTTATGATGACTGGTGCCATGACCCGACTCCAATGAAATTAATTCTATAGCCCTTTTTTAACTTAATCCAACAAAAACCTACTCATCCCAACATGGACTCATGGCTCATTTTAATATATATACATTTATGCTATAATCAGTATTATTCACATAAATTAAATGAGAACCCTACCATTTATTTTACACAGAATAATGATATAATAATTAAAGCCAGTGAGCATTAGAACTGTACAAAATACCTTTGAATATTAAATCTGATGTAGGTCATAGCTGTTTTAAAAGTATATGCCCAGAGAAAATTTGTTGACGTAAAAAAAATTTACTTTCTTTTTGTTTCATTTCACATAAGTAATTTTTTATTTCCACATGCTTAAATACATATGTAGAGAATGGTTTATAAAATATCACATTGTTAAATCACCCCAAGTGAAAATTAAAATCCTTAACAGCAGACATAAGTTTCATTTCCTTAACCTACCTATATACCTCCATGTCTCTGCTCAGCCACTACCTTTTCTGATAGAGACTAGTGTATGTTTTTACTACTGTGACAGAGACCTCCAGCACATCACTATATCATTGTGTCATTAGAAACATCAAAGCATGGTAAGAAGTATCTGTTCTGTCCCGTATTTAATACCTACTCGATTAACAAATTGTTGAGTTCTTTTTCAGCTGTACCTGTCTTCCCTGGAGAAGCTGTACGCCACTTTTCCAGTGCCTCCAGACCACATGTCTACAAAAGACAAACTATCTTTATTTGGATTTTTTTTCCTCATTTTTAAGGGACAACCACGCCTTCTTCACCTGTCCTTCCAATTACCACTCATTATACAGACCCTTTCTTCCCCAAAAGACCAGCCGAAGGCCACCTCCTACTTCAATGCCAGCAAGAGCAGTAAGTCAGCAGTCATGAGGAAAGGTGAAACTTCTTTATAGCACAGAATAATACCTTCAACCACTTTCAACTTCAACAAGCACAAGGAACAATGTGGAAAATCATAATTTATTCTAAAAAAAAATTCAAATGTATCCAAGAAGTAAGAATTCACTAGGTTTATGCAGCTTGAGAAGTTCAAAGTGTTATTCCATTCTGTCTGGCAAAAAGTCTAAAACTAGGCACTAAATTCTATTCAAAATCCATTTTCATTTCATGTTAATTCCTAAAATAATAATGGATTTATTTTAATGGGTTTCTATATAAATTATCACACTTGAAAATTTATTGCATTTTCTGTATAAGGTAAAGGCTGAATTCTTCATTTAAACTCAAGTGCAGACCCTAACTACAAAATAACCACTAGTGCTTCCAGAAATCTGTATGGACAGATTTACTGGTGTGGAAAAATACATACTATCACACCAAAATTAACACGGGCAAGAAAATTGTTATCTACTTGAAAGAGCTGTCTGCATAAACTGCAGCATCTCTGTAAGGGGTGGAGCTAGAACAGCCATTTGTCTTAAAGCTTTTGCTGAGAGAAAGGAAGATTAAGAAGTATGATTTCTTTAAACCAAAAGGCAAGTGCACATATCTAATAAGTGATATACCACAAGTACATGACAAGAAAGAGGGTTTTCTTGTCAAGTACTGTATAAAATAATAGCTGTGTTTATATTATGGACAGATACCTCTCAAGCAAAAAAGGTAGCATTTGGTTACATGAGTAGAAAACATTCATCTGACATTAATTATTTTTGAAGCAACAGCAGCAATGAACTGATTAATACATGGAGCTCTCTATATAATACATGGAGCTCTCTATAACAGTCATATTAAGTAAATTCCATTTCCCTGAAAAGATTTAGACTTACTGAAACATCTTTATGTACTTACAAATGTGTCAACAAGAGACAGGGAGGTAAGGGTTTCTAAGAGGTATTACTGCAGTGTATATTTGATAATGAAATTTGCTGGTTAAATTAGCCAAAGACAAAGTATAATGGTCTAATAGGCTCAGTCTACCATTCAAAAAAGCACACATTTCCAGTTGTAGCAAAGATATGATGGATGCTTTCTACAATGGAGTATTACAACTAGCAAAGACAGAGATTAATTTACCTGTTTGCAAGTGAGATATTTTTACAAATAATTTTGGCCATGAGCATGAACTTTTCTCTTTGACAAACCAATCCCTATTACCATAGTCACCAGTTGTAAAAAAAAAAAAAAATAAAATCAGTCTTTTGTCTGGATCATTGCAACTTGTCCAGTTCAGGAATCCTGTACTGGATATTCACAGATGGTCACTGATCACTTACTTAAATCACAAGGTATTGCTACTGTTCTGATCCCTAACTGGATTATTGAAACTAAAAAGTCATAAATAGCAAACAAACATGTCCATTCTTAACATTTGGATACCTTCAATTTGTAGTGAATTTAATTAAATTTTAAGATTTGCAATTAAGGTGGGGATTCACAGACTTCTGTACACATTGGGAATTTTATGTCCCCCAAATTAATAAAAATCAAACTCAAAGCTTCTACTTACGAAAATAACTTCAAATCAATCTTGTTAATAGTTGATTAGCCATACCAGCTAAACAGTTACAATGCAGTGCTACTTACTACACTGGAGAGCAGAGCTGCCTAAAAGTGGAAATCAAAATCTCTAGGATTTAAAGATGCAGAACATTGGGGAATCCATTTCACTGGCACTCAGTCATACAGTCAGATTATGTGACTAGTGGCTTATAAGGAATGATTCAAGTGTCAGAAATGTGTCATGTATTATCATGGTATGCTATTTAATATGTATATCACTTTTGTTACCTCAGAGCTCATTGTCTAAGAAAAGGAGAAAAACCTAGTGTGATTTAGTAAAATGGCAATGGTATATTTATGTAAATGCATCCTTCTCATGAAACTTCTCATCAAACAAGACAAATTACAGTTCATTCTCAACTTGAGACAAATGATAAAATATCAGCATATTTAACAGTTATGCAATTATTTTCACTTGGACGAACCCAATCTAAAGGGATGGTGTGAAGTAGTGGAGGGCTCTGGGACAGGGTTTCTTTAAGTAAATACATCCCATATTTCTATAGAGAATTACTTCAAATTTAGAGTTCTACATTAATATAAAATAATGAAAAAAATATAAAACTTTACTGGTATGTTAATGGACTTCATCTTCCAAATAGGTGCCAGATTTATATTTCTTATGAAATGCAACAAGTCCTTTCGGATTCCTTCTGAGGTGAAAAGAATTAATGTTCATTTCTGGAAGTGCAAGAAATTATGCTCTATCTGTAAATATAATATCTTTACAGATTCTAGTGTGAAATTAATATATCACCACTACATAAAATGTATAATTCATGAACTGATACCCAGTCAGATGTAGCAGCCATGAAAACTGAGGCATCTGCAAATTATGAGCATACATCTGGCAAACAAGTGATGTCAACAATCTCATAAAGGTGGAATATGGTGTTTTTTTAAAGTAAAAAATTTTCACGGCATCTACCTGTTACCTTTGCAATATAAGATTTAAAAATTGAGATAATTCTTAGAAAATAAGATATAAGATTTTTTTGAGAACAGCCAACAAAATCATTATCATGTATAAATAGGAAGCAAATGAGTTGTTGCAGACTCTAGAAAACAAAGAGTTATATACCATGAATATAATTATGGCACTATCTCTTGGAGAATAGTAGGGGCATATATTGAAACAATGATGTAGCTTATAAATGTTGCTGAGAGCAGAATTTCAGAAATCTACAGTGACCAAATCAGGAGTTAGTAAGACACAATATAGACAGACCCTCACAAATCCACATTTACTTTGAGTCCTTCTTTGTTGTGGACCTGAATGCAAAGGGCAAAGGATCCTCCCCTTGCACATTATGGAGCTTATGGATCATTGATAGGGTCACCAAGGGCAGATTGCAGGGGTGGGAGAAGAGTGATCTGTTAGACAGATACAAAGCAGCAGCAGGAGCAGCAATATCAGCATTACACTTTGCTCAAGTTTTTCAGACTTCACCTACATTGACAATTTCAAGGGTAGAATGGGGGGAGCACTTCGCATTTGCTGCCAGCTTAGATCCTTAGCTTCTTTTCTAAAACTGCTGAAGTATGCTTTCGTTAGTGTCACACAGCATGAGGATTACTGTGTTATGGACACCTGCTAGACAGAAATTTGAGTAACATTGCTACCACACGCCAAACATATTTCTTTGAATCAGCCCCATGCATTTACAATACATCACTGTAAGAATTTTCATCCAATTATCCATTATTTTAATTATTGTTCTGTCCCAGGAATACTTAATTATGCATCATGAAGAATTCTAAGTTAAAAAAAGAAATTTTAAACAGAAAAGAACCTTGATTATAGATCCTAGGGGCTGCTGATGCTAAGGAATGCTACTTTTCCGGACAAAACATTGAAAAAATAAGATCCTTCCTGAATTCCACTTGTTGGTTAAGATTACTCAGTATTACAACCTTTCCTTCTCGGGTTTTACAGAACTTCATCCCAGATATTCAAATATTTCTTCTGGCAGAATATTCAGCTCTCATATATTTAAGTTATTTGCCCCCATCCCCTCCAAGTTTTTTCTAATGATTTGTTTATATTTGTATAACTCTCCTAATCCTCAAAGTACTTTGAAGGTCTCCTCAAGATCTTGTTACTCATGGCAAGTGCTTCACTCTGACAATGAGACTGAATGATCGGCATCTACAATTCTAGGAGCTGGGAAGCTGGAAGTAGAATTGGAGCTGGGCTTTGAGACCAACCTCAAAGGAGAATATGTCTTGTCCTGCAGGCCCTGTTAGCTCCTCAGTGACAACCTCACCAGGGCTGAATCTGGAAAGGCTATAACCAGAAACAATCAGACCCGGAGTGGCACAGCCACAACATCCAACACTGTATTTTAAACTGCAGTCTGAAAGACTGGTTTCTTCTAGGCAGATGCACAATCTTCATGTGACGATGACTGAAGCTATGGAACATATGACATGCACCACAGAAGCAAAAAAAGTAGCACATAAATTTGGAGATTACCTTAATTGTCAATAATTTAAACAATGCAAAGCTAGATACACTGAATATAATTTTATTTTAAAAAAAAATGTGTATCCAAAACAAGAATCTGTACAACATAGTCACTTGGAGAAGGAACTGAGTGGATTTGAGAGAGTGTGTAACAGGTGCTCAGTGTCCGATGCAGTGGATATCACAGCCACAGACTGAAAATGAGGGAACAAAAATGCCTTGCATCTGCCATGGCTGGAATGCCAGTGTATAGAGATCACAGCAGGGAAAGCAGGAAAAAACAGTGCAAAATGTCTCTTGGTTTTGTAGCTCTTTACAGAGATCTCCTTCACATTTCAGCTCAGTGCCAATGGCCTCACATAACCATTCAAAATACAGCCTGAAAGGCAATTGACTTTGTTGACTGACCCTCAGAGTATTCCCCCAAAGCATTCCTACTCATCCTTAAGGGAAAATGCTGACACGATTTGCAGCATCTTGCACAGAAGCCACAGGAGACAGAGGCCTGATTCTCGTCCCAATCACCTAAGGCTCTATCCAGAAAAACCCTTCTCCCCCCCATTGAGCTTGATCCCGCTTTGCATGCCAGCTGCCATTCACTATTCCGATGGCTTCAAGCAGCCCTAAAGCCTGTTAGCCAGTCACTGGCAAGCAGCCTTCCTTGCAGATTTTACACTGCCCCAGGAAACGGGACATTTCCAGCACACCCTAAATGTGCTGCAGTCCCGAGCTGTCAGCACAGCCTCTGTGGACACTGGCAGACAAATCACGGGAGGTGAGGCTTCACTAGGAATTGCAGAAGTTGGATGGCTCCAGGGTACTTGTGGCACAAAAGACAGCCTTTATACCACCTTACAGCCACAAATGAGGGTCTGGCTCTTTGCAAGGGGCTGAAATGTAAAAAGAACGTTTTAAAAGGATACAAGAGCAAAGAAGCTTTTTGTACTGGCTTGTCCTGTTCTCCCTGCTGTGATCTCTGCACATAGGCATGCTGGCCTTGACAGATGCAAAGCATTTTTTGTTCCTTCACTCTAATTTTGCAGTGGTGGCACACACTACAAGAAACACTGTGACTGTATTAAACAGTTACTCTAAAATATCCAACTTCTCCTCAGAGCAAACAGATGTCCCACAAACTTGCATGTGGTGAGATGTCTCTGCAAAGAAAGTTGTTTTGTTGCTTTTATTTTTATTAAATAAAGAATTAGCAGTAGAAGCTACATGTAAGGCTTGAGGAATAAGCAGGACTTTGAACCTTTAGGTAAGAATAATTTACTAGGCATCTTTAATGTCTTTAATAAAAAGATTTACATACGGTTTAATACTTTCCCTTTTTTTATATGTATCCAAGATTAGATGTTGATCAGGTCTTGAGGTCTTAATCACAAGAAATGAAGAGAAAAATATGCAAGAAATTGAATTGATATACAACTTACTCTTAAAAGAAGACAGAACCTCTTGAAGTCTAGTCTGCTCCTCATTCAAGCCACCATAGCATAATAACCCCTTCACATGGTTTTGAAGGCATTAGAATTATTTTTGCCCCCACATCTCTCACGGGAAAGCTGTTCCAGAATTTTAGTTCATTGACAGCTAAAAATGTCCTTCTAGTTTCCAAATTTAATTGTATTCATGACTGGTTTATACTCATTTGTCCTTTTGCCAACATTGCTCTTTAGCTTCAGCACTTCTTTTGCTTCCTCAGTCATTTCCCATACATGAGCTTGCAACTTATTAGTCTCCAAATGCATGACCTTGCACCACATAGCAGTGAATTTCATTTGATTTGGACTACTCCAGGCCCTAAGTTCATCCAGTTCTTCCTATCTGACAGGGTGCTGCTGTTCAGAGTTCTGTCATCTGTATATTTTATGAGTACAAGTTTCCTTTGTGGGACAATGATATTAACAAAAATACCAAAAAAGATTAGTCAGACAACCAGTCCTTTAAAATTGTCCTGTAACCTCCCCCTTCAACAACTTTGCAGTGTTTCCTGTAGTTTCAGACCTTTACATCATTCTTTACTCACTTTGCAACTTTCTTTCTGATGAGCATTACCTCTAATTTCCCTAAGAGATGCCAAGTCACATCCACAACTACAGTCCAGCTAGAGGAGTCCAATTGCATTTTGTTATTTAGAAAATGAGTTATCTTATCAAAGATGTCCCCATGGATTTATCCTCAATGTATTCCATCAAATCAGTGCTGAGCAGTGGCCAAAAAGACAAGTTGCTGAAAGACTGTTTGCAAAAATGCCAGGTGCTGTATTTTTTATCCAGCCCAGTTCACCTTCATTGCTCATAATCCAAACCTCTATTAGTGGCAAACGTGACATCAGTGCCCATCTTTGCCACTGCTGAGCTAAACCAAATTCCATCACCACTTGGACCTGAGTAACCCTATTTATCTCAGCAGCTACC
The DNA here is from genome assembly GCF_000737465.1 of Haliaeetus leucocephalus. Classification (NCBI taxonomy): domain Eukaryota; kingdom Metazoa; phylum Chordata; class Aves; order Accipitriformes; family Accipitridae; genus Haliaeetus; species Haliaeetus leucocephalus. Next base: position 10,486,705 of record NW_010972438.1, read on the forward strand.
CAGGGACAAAGAACCTCCCCACCTTCTCTGTCTTTAGATTCACATTGTATCAAGGTGCAGCACATTCTATAGTAGTCAGAAAATCGTATCTTCAGCAGTAAGCTCCGAAAAGAACAAAAAGTTCAGTCAGGGAAGCGACAAGGTAAAAACGTGATCTCTTTTCCCAGGTTCATAATGACATTCATGAAGAATTGAGCCAATAAACACAGAGTTTCATATCATCATGATGTCACCGGTGTGCAGGACTCCTGTGAACAGTTATCTCCTGAACTATTGCCAGTTTGATTTGTCCTACGTACAGTTGATACTTTGGGATATATCTTCTTGGGAAGAATTTGGAAATATGGAGGAAGGAATTGATAATAAAATGTAGTATTACTGTACACAGTGATTGGCATCTCAAATTCTTCTGCTCTGTGGCACAGCCCCCTGAGCTGAGAAAATGCTCCCACACTAAAATCACTCTGGTCTCTATCCCAAGCTTCTACACAATCCAGGGGTACACAACAGAAGTTGTAGAGACTGAAAAACTCTTCCTATTTTAGCAATTCCCTAAAGCCTATTTGTCTACAGTTACCATCTGTTTGGCTTTATTCATAACACCTAATGATGAAAGCATAGAAACTATATTAGCAGAGTTCTGCTAAAACTCTATGAAAGCTCAAATCATCACTAAACACAAAAGCATCGTGTGCTTTCACCTTAGCAATGCATACTGTTAAGAAGTAAATAAATGTACCTCTCCACAAACTATCCTCTATGAAGGTGGCTCCTCCTCCACAGGTAACCCACAACACTTAGTTCATTAATTTAAAATGAAAGTTAGAGTAATTCAAGCTATGTTGCTTTTTTTTCTTTAAGAGGAATCAGTTTAAGTCATACAGAATTCATGCTTTGGAAAGGAGCAATGTATTTATGTCACATTGCCTACTACAAAGTCTCTGCAAGTGAGCATATAAACTTATAGAAGGCTTGTCACATTCATTTCAGTAGGTTTGGGTTTGTTCATGCTCTCCTCGTAACAAAAGAATTTGTCAGCTCCCTCTTAGAAATGTGTAGAAACATTTGTTTTAACTTGTTTAAAACAAATCCAGCAAGAAATTATCTATGACATGGCCCCTGTCCTTTCCACTCTGCTTACAACACAACATAGAGCTCACTGTATCTGAAAGAGGAACACAACTTTAATCTTACCCACGTTGGGGTTTTGGGTAACCAACTACTCAGTCATAACACATAATTGATTTATATTTCAGGTTGAGCTGGTTTTGACTGGGACAGAGTTAATTTTCTTCACAGTAGCTGGTATGGGTCTATGTTTTGGATTTGTGCTGAAAACCGTGTTGATAATTCAGGGATGTTTTAGTCATTGCTGAGCAGTGCTTACACAGAGTCAAGGCCTTTTCTGCTTCTCCCACCACCCCACCAGCAAATAGGCTGGGGGTGCACAAGAAGCTGGGAGGGGACACAGCCGGGACAGCTGACCCCAACTGACCCAAGGGATATTCCAGACCATATGGCGTCATGCTCAGCATGTAAAGCTGGGGGAAGAGCAAGGAAGGGGGGGACGTTGGGAGCGATGGTGTTTGTCTTCCCAAGTACCCATTACGCGTGATGGAACCCTGCTTTCCTGGACATGTCTGAACATCTGTCTGCCGAGAGGAAGTGTTCTTCTGCTGGATGAGTTCCTTGTTCTGCTTTGCTTGCACACATGGCTTTTGCTTTACCTATTAAACTGCCTTTATCTCAAACAATGAGTTTTCTCACTTTTGCTGTTCTGATTCTCTCCCCCTCCAACCGAGGGGGGTAGTGAGGGAGCAGCTGTGTGGTGCTTAGTTGCCAGCTGGGGTTAAACCACAACACAGGGCAAAGATATGAACAAAAGGCCATAGTCAGTCAACTTCCAGAATATACTGTATTACATAGAAATGTAAGACATTAGGTCAAGTACTCCCTGCAAGTACTCAAGATCTTCCTCTCGAAACCTGTAACATTTTTTAGCCTTACTTTGTATGGAATATCCTAAGATATCACATTCCTGCAAGTTTAATGAAAATCAACAGCAGGGCAGAGAACAGCTGTTATTAAAGCTGCCACTAGTGAAAGGTGGGAAGAATTAAGCCACTATTCATTTTTTTTGGTGGCTGCCAGGCTAATGTACACTTATTGGCTGTCCACTCAGCACATCCACTTCATTGGACAAACCACAGAACATAGTTTCTTTTCTGGCTGCTGAGCAGAAAAAGCACATAGAGGACTTAGGACATCTGAGAGCTCTGCACTGGAGGAAGAAGAGTTTTAGGAAAACAGAAACTGGACGAGATACAGGATCAGTGACAAGAGATGTAGGAATGTGAAAATATTATAGAAGAAAAGGAAAGCCAAGTGGGGTTGTTGCTTTAAGGGAGTCACAAGAGACCAAGAAAGTTGAGGTTGTTAGACTAGAGGAACTTAGGGCACAAATCTGCATGAAATCTGTCTTTGGGAAGACTTTTGTTCACTGAACAATTTCATAAAGCCAAAATGGAGAATGCTGTATGGAATCCAGTGCCTCAGCCCAAAGGAAATCATTGAAAACTGCAGATGCTCTTCGTTTCTCAAAATTTGTCTTTGGGATTGTCGGTTTATCTGTATTCCAAATGTGAAAAGAGTTTTATTTGAAAGTACTTGCATTTCTGCAAAACCCAACATCAATTAAAAAAGATTAATTTAAGAGATATCACAACAGAGGCATTTATATGTGGTGCATACTGTGAGAAACCTTAAACCCTAACAACATGAACAATAAATAAATGAAAACACAGTATCAAAACACTAAACAAAAATCTGACAAGTTGGATGAGCAACGTCAAACTATATACTGACTTATTTTTCTATCTTGTCAGTAAAAATAAAATAAAAAGTGGAAAGAAAGCAAAAAAACCCCCACAGTAATCAGAACGAATAAAGGCTCTATTTACCTGTCAGCACAAAAGAACACAGGAAATGTCAGAATAGAAGGGACCATTTTGACCCATCACAACCAATATCTTGCCTTCTAATACTTCATGCTACTTCAGAGGAAATACTCTATGGCATTCTCCATTGTATAATCTGTGTGATGGAGAGATGAAGAAACTCCTCGGTGAGTCCAGATAGCCATCTATTTTAACCCTGAATCATGAGGCTGCTTGTGAAATTGCAATTTTTATTCTTGACTATGCAAGTTATTAAAACTTTTTAGGCATGATAAAATATCTGCCTTAAGAATGTCCCAATAATAGCAAATTACAGTGGTTAAAATGTTATTGTATAAATACACATCACAATCAAACTGATAAAGGCCATCAGTTCATTTCAGAGGCGAAATCCTCTGCAGTACTGAGACTAGTGTGGAGATGGTTTCATTCTGAGAATAGCATGAAGATGGTTTCATTCCAGACTGAGAACACTATTGTTGATTTACAAGAGATAATGTGCTGAGTGCATAATGCAGAAAATGTAGAATGATTTCTTAAGAAATCATTGGCAACTTAATTGTATTAGAAAAATCAATAGTTTATCATTTAATGGCTTTACTGGACAGAGAAGAGTGGCTATGCTTTTTAAAGTTCCCACCAGTCATCCAGAGGCTGTTTTTCTTTAATCCTTTTCAAAAATTCTCTGAATCAAAGAAGCATTAACAAACTATAAAAGACATTAGACAAAATCTCCTTCTACACTGTAAAGCTGAAACAAAACAACTAATATAGAGAGACAAAATTCAGAGTTCATGCACATGGCTGAAGGAGGAAGCATTCTGCTAGAAAATTTTCAGAGATCCGCAAACGGTAGTGGATACAATGGTGACCACGTAGTTAAATTACCCTGCATGACGTAATCTTGGCAAACACGCTCACCCGAAGGTCACTAGCTGAGGAAAAATGCTCAAAGGAAATGAAGATCGGCCTGGCACTGGGGCAAATATGCCTCAGCTCCATGGCAGCTGTTACCAAGTGAAGGCTAAGCAGGCAACAAGGCACAGGATGTCTCCCCTCCCTGTAAGTCAATAATGGCAAGAAGGATCTACAGAAAATGTCATAGGATGCCTGGGTGCCTTCTTTCTTAGCTTAACTAGTATTTATAATTTATACAGCTCTCAAAACATAACGTGGCATTTTAGGAAATACACTATGAACTAGAAAGACAAGAGATTTCCACACTACATGAACTGACAGTCTAAAAAGGCATAAATAAAACCAATTCAGAACAATACAATACAGAACTGACTGGCAAATGGTCATTAGAGCTGAAATGGAGCTTTACGCAGGAGGGAAGGGAGGCCACTTGCCATATACCAACGGGCAGGCTGCTCCAAGTGTAAGCAATGGTATGCAATAAGGCAAAGTCAGGAATGGATGAAGGAAATTACAGTACTATTCCTATGGATATAAGCCCAAGCTATGTCAGTGGGGTCCTTTAAATATGACTGGGTTTAATATCACACATCAAGTATCTAGTGCATATTGAATACTCTCCTAAATTAAATCAATTCAGTTCCCAGCATGATGCTACTAGCATCTTAGTATTTTAATTTAAGACAGGAGACCTAACCACACCTTGTGCTTAGGGCATTTACGAGAAGAAGGGATGTCCATATGTTCCAATTTCTTACTCCAAGATACAGTAAAAATCTCTTCACTGAAATATGTTGAAACATGTAAGGAGTTAAGTTCAGAACATAGAAAGGTTGTATTAGAAGATAAATGTATATGAGTTCTCACAGTTTTCCCCAAATTATTACCCAAGCGCTTGCTTAACACTCATCATACCTTTCCGGGGCTTTAGTAGATGTACACTGCACAGCAGCCTAAAATGTTTAGCCAAAGAAAAATGCATAACTCAGCAGCGCAGGTACTAACAGCAGCTGATCTACAGATACAACCTTAAAGAAGTCAGTATAACAAACATCTTGATTGTCTGATCATTACTTTTACAGTGTGTCCAGCATTACCATAATTCCAAAACAGACCTTGGAAGTACAATGGGCTCAGGCCATAGATGGGCCAAATTTAACGACAGAAGGTTCCTTGCTAGTTTTACCTTACCTGCAATTTTTGAGTCATAGTATCTACAACAAATGATATGGGTTTTTTTCTATAAACCGGAAGAAACATAGGGAAAAAATTTCCCTTCACAGTACATCTAAAACCAGTTTTCTCCAGCAGCTGGCAAAGGGTACTTGTGCAGCCTAGTTTTGCCCTAAGCAGGCAGGTAGCTGCTTCCACATGTTACACTCACAGCTGGCTGCTTCATATGCCTTTGTAACTTAGGCTCCTCAGCCAAAATCTCTGTCTTTAACTGGAATTTCTTAACTCCTCAGGTCTTAGCATAACTCCTGTCACAAAGGATTCGGGCTTTTTAGATACAGAGTTATGTGTAACGAATTTCAAGATGGCTTCAGGTTAAACAGTATATAATGAACTATGCAGTTTCTGTTAGCTACAGAACTTCCCAATAGTTTTTTAACCTTTCTTTTGCTATTGTCATCTCTCTTTTGTCCTTGTCCTATTAACTGTTTTTACTTAATAACCTGTAACTCAGTTTTAGTATTATTGTTTTCCTTATCTCCAGTACCCAAGAACTCTAATCAGTGTAATCCAGTGTATGATAAAACTACACTGGATGTGATTTCTTTGAAAATCCCAAGGTAAAATGAGAAAGCTAAATACATCTTATAATTGATTTAACTCATTCCCTTCCTTGGCAAAACCAGGACAGTACCTTTCAGGAGCAAAAGCAAGGAAGGTAAACAGGGTGACGGTGGGCCAAGGCACGGCAGGACCCACTGGTGGCTCAGCATTTTCAGTTCATGTATTTCATCATGCTGTGATGGGTTAAAGGGTTCTTAATAACTGTTCTTTGTAGAAACATTAAGATGCACTTTGAGGAAGAAAACAGTATTCCATTACTTTTTTGAGAAAAGACTACAAACTTTCACAAAGAAATGCTGTGATCAAATAAGCTGTCACTTCAAGGAAACGTCTTCTTTGCCTAGTATCTCATTATAAATACCAGGATCAAATTGGTTCCCTGTGACCTTCTTCCCAAAGGTTTCTGAAGCCATCAGGAGGTGTTTGCTCTTTCTTTACAGCCCTGTTAAACTAATGGGGCTGTCCTTCTCATTTCCTTCTCTTAGAGAAAAATGCCACATCTGCAAGTGCATTCAAATTCCTTAAAAACCGAGGACTTTGATGTGGCTGCTCTGGCTCATAGCTTCCTACATTCTTTTCAAAAAAAACCCAATTTACACAAAGAAGCTTTAAAGAGTAAATGCAAACGTGTCTCAGGAGTTGAGTTCTCAGCAACATTTGCACTTGAAAACACCTCCACGGGGCCTGGGTGACACAGCACCATTTCACACGGCCACCCTCCACCTTGGGTGCCCCGAGGAACACCCTGTGAGGGAGCCAGCCAGCGCAGCCTTCTGTGCCAGCTCTGGCCAGGTTTTATTCACTTAGTGACCCGCGGGCAGTCCGGCCACCGCCAGGAGATCAGTACCCCGCTCATCCTCGGAAGAGACGACGACGACGGAACCCGAATTAAAGGACGAGGGCGCGGCTACACGCAGGTAACGACCACCCGCCATGACCGATTAATCGCCCGAGCTACGCCCCGCCAGCCGCCATTTTAAGCGGTTCCGGCCGCCCGCCTCCGCCTTCCCCTCGCCTGACGGCGGGCCCGCCCCCTCGGTAGGTGCGGTTTCGTTCCCCAGCCACTCTCGCCCAGGTGAGACGCGGCGGGGGCCCGAGCTCCCTGGGCGAGCGGTGGGGACGTGGCGGAACGGGAGAGCCCCGGCGGCGGAGGTGCGGGGGAGCCGGCCCGGCGCTGAGGGAGGCAGCCTTGCCGCCGTAGCGGTGCAGGGAAACGGGTCTGCGGGGATGCTGGTGCTTGAATCGTGGGCCTTGTGTCAATACGGTTTATGATCGAGTTTTTATAAAAAGTGAAAAGCTTGATTTTGATTCCTCCCCCCCCCCCCTTAATTCTGAGCGTTATGTGTAAAGGCTGGCTGTGCTGCTTTTCACATAGGAACACCAGTAGTCTTACTATAGTTTATTAATGGTCTTTCTGCCCATTTATTATGTTAACTTGTATTTTGAGAAAATATATAGCAGTGTTACAAACCCAGCTTTAAATATTCAATATGTGGAATTCATTTGTCTGGAAGATACTAAAACCCTTCATCAGTGATTAACTGCTTTCTCTGGTGTGTCTCAGCCTCCCATAAATCAGCACTGGCTTTGGGCCCATGACGGTGAGTTATATGTATTAACAGTCTTGGGTCTAAGCCTATGTTCCCTGCCAAAAATAGTGTATTTGTGTCATTTTTTTCAATGTGAATGAGTAGTAGGTGCAATTCACTTCATTTTGCTTCACAGTTTGACTTTGGAATAGAAAATCTTAAATAAACACAGCTTTTTCAACACTGGGATGTTGATCAGAAAAATGTATTCATACACTTACGTAAATAGTCCCCCTTAAGTCAAGGGACTAACCATGGCTATGAAGGTTTTTAGGACTGCATGAGTCTGTCTACCCCTGTCTCCTTTGGGGTTAGAACAGTGTTTAGTATTAAGTAATTGAAAGAAGCATGAAGGTCTGTTTGCATTTACAGTTTGTGAAATACTGTTTTGCTTGTAACTTACTAGGGACCAATTGTTTGAATCATGGGGCTACATAAACACAAAATATTATTGAAATACTTGAATGTGAAACATTGTAGTTTGAAGAAAAAAATATATATAACCAGATATCACAGGATGGAAGAATTTTTGCAGGGTCCTAAGTGGTTTGAGTGAATGGAAGTATTAGAGGGCCCTTTGGACTGCTGCTACTTTGCAAAACTAATGATCAAAGGTAGTGCACAAATCAGGACTTCACAAGGTAGATCCTGATAGGAATCTATTCTTTCAAAGATAAATATCTTTCATTGTTGCTTAACTTTATAAACTATATTGATGGTTTGTCATTGACTGACACTTTAAGCCTGTATTTCCAGTGGGACAGATGTACTAAAGTACATGGTTCAGGGCAATAAAAAAATAAGTTTGATCTGTGACTGAAAAGTGAGAGAACTGGTGCTTTATGGCATTCTATAAAGATGTCATAAAATATCTATTTATTTGACAAATATGCAAAAAAATCGAGGACTTTTATTTCAAGATGTTGTTGATTTTTCTAAAATAGTCCCTCTGGATTTTAAGCACACTTGATTTTTAGAATTTCTGGAGAGGCTAGGAGGAGGAGAGATGAAAAGGGGGAAAATATTGCAACTATCAATTTTCCAGACCATTCTCTCTTTTTGTTTTTAAGCATAGGTTACTATAACTAAAGACAATAATACCTGATGCACAATGAAAGCACCTCTTTACATAATCTCAGTAATTACATGACAAATATGTCATTTACTTAATGTTTTTAGTAGCTACCAATCTTAGTAGCAAAGGTAATTTCTAGTCTTCATTTGTAGTAACTTAATGGAAATTGGTAAGGTACAAGTAAGCCATATTTGAGCAAAAATACAGTGCAGTGTGACTTGCAGTATTTCTTGCCTTCAAGAAAAACAAACTGACATTTCACTCATGTTTGCAGTAGTCAGCTTTGTAGTATGAACCAGTTGTCCGGACACAAATGCTTACAAACTTTTGGTCTAGTTTACCTTTCACTAAAGTTAGGAAGAGCCATCTTGCTATGAATTTGATAGTTACAAGGGTCATCAGTTTTCTGAGTGTGTATAAAATAGTTTCTACAAATTAGTAAATAACCTAGCTTGCCCATATGTATGTCAGTTTAAAAAACAACTGCATTGGTGACAAATTTTAAGCCATATCATAGAGTGAACTTTATTTGACAATTTGAAATATGAAGATTTCTAGTGATGGTATGAGATTTCCAGTCCTTCGGTAAGTGTTCATCATCCCACAGTTTTTGTATTTCTTTTTACTACCACATAATTCCTAGATGTTATCTCTTTGTGTATCTCTCTACACTTTCTGTGATCCATTATGAAAGTCTTTAACTATTTGATCATCTTTTCTATCTTAAGCATATCATTTGAATGAGAACTTTTCAGTTCAGATGCATGCTTCCTCCACTTAAATTTAAGGATTAATCAGTAGCAGAAGTTTTTTGTGTGATAGAGGTGTGTGTTTTCATGATGTTTTACCAGTGCACATATGTTCTTTCTGTGCTCAGAGCCAACTGAGAACTATTTCCATACAATACTGTGTGGAGATAAATTAGTGATGTCAAGCCAAAGCTAATAAGCACTGCTGAGAGGCAAAGTGTATTAGCACAGTATTGAACCCAAGTTAATATATCAAGATGGCTTCCACTTGCACTGTGTGCAGAGCTGTTTGCATCTTCCTTCAAAACCCTGTATGATTTGCCATTAGTGGACTGGCTCTTATGAAAGCCAGGTATGCTTGATGAGAGAACAGCGCAGAAAATGAAGTATTCCTTTCTATGTCTTATGTGTAATTCTGACTACAGCAGTGTCTGCAAATACTGTAGCTGTCCATCTTGCTAAGTAGCTTTAGCCTTTCCATCCTGGAAGATGGTAGGGTAATGGAGATGACTACATACTGCACACTAAATGTTTGTTCCAAAATACACAGTATGATTATAGTCAGCAGAGGACTTCTGACCAGAATATTAGTAGTAGTCTCTGAAAGAGATGAGTCATTCTTTTCAGTCTCAGAACTTTATACTTTTCATACAGTGACTCTTCTACCAGGATCCCTCACATTTATTTAGTCTTAATATTTTTCCCTGAGATCTAATAAGGCATAACAGAACTGCAACATATGTGAGGGTTATGTTAGGTGCATGACGCTTGGCAGACCTGGAACTGATTTTTAGAGTAAGTAAAGGGGTTTTGCTCCAAGGAAAAAGCAGTGCCTTCCTTTGCACCTCCTTCACTTAAAATTAATCAGAAATAAAAACTGGAAGATGGTGAAATCCTTAGTCCTAGAAGGACAAGTGGCTCACCATGTAAGTTACAGTAATACATTCATTGTAAATATGTACCGTAGGAGGGCATGACTTCTGCCTCTCTCACTACCAGTCCTTCACATTTAGCTCTGGCAAAGTGAATCAAAACAGTAGGTCACTCTGAGATTAGTTCCTCGGTGCCACTACTTCTCACTAGGACATGAATCATGCAATTTTGAATAGTTCTGGCTTGTTTAAAGGCTGTAGATAATAGCAAAGATAGGGCTGCAGGCAAAAAAGTGAACGAACTGTTATTTCCAAAACAATTGCTCTGTAAGTAAAGTGAATATGTACAGAAGGAAGTAATGCTTTAGAAGTGCTTTCTCTAAAAGGCATTTCTAAAATGTCTAGTTCATAATTTAGAATAGTTCAATATAGCTATTAATGTAGTCATTCTTAGAAAAACAATTATGCCAACTGAACAAGTGGGAAATTTGTGTAGAAAATGGTCTAAAATGCAGAATAATACAACTGGTGTGTTAGATGTGCAGTGGTAGTATTAAAGTAATACAATCAAAATACTGATCATGGGTTTTGATAGGCCTGTTACAAATGCTATGGCTTCTAAATTTCATTTTCCTTATCAAAAATTTTAAAAGGAACTAATGTTTCTGGCAACACATGGGAAAAAATTTCTAATATCTGAATTTTTTTTCCGGTTTTATGTTATTTACAGACAACTTTAAGACTTAAAATAATTGTTGCTGATTAAAATAATTGTGGTTAAAAATCAACAAATTTCATCATATTTTCCTCAATGAATGATTATATACTTTTAAAAATAGAATGCTGCTCTAATCCTTTAAATGTGTACATTCTGTATGAACTCAGGCATATTGTCAATGAATATCTAGTTCATTTGCAGTCATATATCTTTGTATAAAATTTATTAAAACTTTTTGTCACTTTCTGGTTGAGAGATAAACTGTTCTTTATGAGAAGCTATACTTATATTCTCCTGGTCAACATACTGTTTTTATCTGTTAAGAAAATGGTTTCAGGCTCAAAAAAAAAAATCTGGTAATTAAAAATAATTTAATTCTTTAAGTAGTCTGTGCCTGAACTGAAGCAATGAACATAAACAAAGTATATCAAATAAATGAGAGACACAGTCTTGTGAAAGGATTTTTCTGTGAGTTGACAAGTACTTTCAGTTTTCACTGTGAAGGTACATGTTGTCTCTTGTGACTGGTTCTACCTGTCTTTGGAGATTGACTACTACCTTTTTATGTTCAGGGTCCCTTTACTTTTTGTTGACTTCATGTGAAATTGCAGACACTCAGTATGATCAAAGAGGCATGTGGGAGGCTTCCAGTATCAGTCCCTGCACTTTCTATTGTTCTGATTCTCCAACTGCACGCATCTCTTAATTCACATTGACTTTAGCATCCCTCAAATAACTGAAGTGCTTGGTTTGAGTCTTATACTAATCATCCTCAAAGAAGAATGCCGAATGTGAAAGAAGATAATTTGTCTCAGAAGTCTCTGCCAAATATCTCTAGATGGAGTGGTTTCTATTGCAGCTGTTCCATGTGTTTCTCTTTTTCTACATTAAATGTTAAGCTCCTCTTTAATGGACTGTAATGTTTTCCAGTGGGCACTCGATAACAAAGAATGATAAAAAAATGTGTATAAAGATGATTATTTTTTTTTAAAAGCATTTTTAAAGCATGAGAAAGCCCTCATTGATAAAAGTAAGAGCTGACATAAAATTACTAGTTTTACTTGGAATATAAGGAAAGGCAGCCCTGAGTACTTGATGCATGAAGAGAACACTTTCCAAGACGGTGTCAATATTAATATTTTTTAATCTTAATTCCTTTGTGATAGCACTCTGATGCAGTTGATATACGTTCTGTACTCATGAAAAGTATTTCATAATAGTATTCATATCTTTTAAAATGTGGTGGGGTTTCATTACAGGATTTTTTCATGTCAAATCCTATATAAATTTTTTTGGTTTTTTTTTTTCAGCGTAGTCTGTAAGTGTCTTTACTGATTGAGAAGCTGAAACTATTTTTTGCCTGTGAAAACTGGAAAATGTTCAAAAATCAGTATCAGGTAAAATGGAAATAGTTCTATTTTTTACCCTCTTTCATTTTACCTCTGAGAGAACTCAAAATAGCTTGTTCTGGGGGGCAAAAAGTCCAGTTACAGAAATGTTTTGGAATGTTTCATTATTCAGTTTTTTTACAGAGATGTTATGAAATAGTGGGTAGCTGCTAATGCTCTCAGGTCTAGAATGGACACCAGCATGGTGTTACCAATGGCTTTTTGTTTGTCTTTACCCTTGTGGGCCAGGGAAGGCACACCATTGGCTCCCACCCAGTCACGGAAGCAGGCCCAACTCTTAAGGTATAATCAGAAAAGCGAGGTTGGTTTATTCTCTCTGTCGAGTGCAAGGTTGTGTCAACACTAGTCACATCATTTGCAAACCTTGTTATCCCTTTTACTGTTTCCTGGCCTTCCTCTACACCATGCTTTGCCTCCCTTTCTCTGCACCAGTCCCTTCCCAAGAGAGCAACGCACCCTAATTACTTTTTCCCTACTGGTCCCAGTTGTGCTACATCTGTACCTGAAATGGGTATTTCTGATGCTGTTACCTAGGCTATTTCAGATTTATATGGTATTTCTGATACTGTTGCCTAGGTGCTGTTAGGTTTGCAAGATTGTGCTCCCCAAAAGATGCCCCATACTCTTCTCCAATAGATTGTGGAGTTTGACAGTTTCTTGCTTAACTCCCACCAGTCACCCATGAGATCCAGCCATCTTCCATGGCACTAAGTAACTTTGGTCATCTTTTCGCATCAGTGTTTGTTCAGCATTTTCTCATGTCATCTCCAGTTTATGTTAGTTTAACCTGTTCAGTTAGTTTAACCTCAAATCAGGGCCTACGCAAGGGCTGCAGTATTAATAAAATGTATTTGTAAATATGGGAGAAAAAGCCACTTGTTTGTTAAGATTTGCTACAAGCGTATACAACTTGGCAGTTAAGAATCTTCTTTAACTTTCCAAGAGCTTGATCCTGTAGTCCTTAAATATATCAGATAACTTTTACATTGATAGTATGCCATATTTTTGTATCTGTTATTAATTTAAAAAATATTTTTTGAGTACAGTTTATGGAATGCCATTTTGAATCTCCTTAGAACTTAGTCTAGTCGCTGAGGTTTAGCCATGTGACTGGAAGCTGCCAGGTATGGGTGGGCAGAGGAAAATACCTAATTCGCATACAGTGCAGAATTGATGTTCTCTGAAAGCAGAATTTGAAGAGCATTTATTTTGCTGGCAAGACTGCTCACCCCTCTTGCTTATTCTGACTTGTGTGCAATTGTTTGGGCAGCTGAGCATAAAGAGAATTGGGGAGTGCAGGCAACTAGGAATGAGAAGGGAGCGGCAGAGTTGTAATGATTGATTAGGTCAACCATGCTGCTGAAAAAATGCTTATCAAACTATAGGCTGAGTACATCAGATGTCACATTTTTTGTGACATCAGATGGAAAAAATACTGGAGCAAATAATTCCCTAAAGAGAAGTGATAAAGCCTACTTCCCCAAGAGCTTATGGTTAGATTCTTTGATGTCTAATAGGGCACATGCTCTGTGTAAGGAGTTTTCACCTGACAGGGGCATTCATAATCTTTTTCTGGTATTAATTCTCTGATTCCCCATGAAGGCTGCAGCATGAGTACAGCCCTTACCTTTTTATGGTGATACTGGTAGGATTAGATCTACTACTACAAGACCACTTAAACCGGCCCAAAAGAGCGTAAAGTTTTGTGAGTTTCCCAGACTGTCTGGTCAAATCAGGCTGGAATTTGGTAACTAGTAGGAAAGTTACCAGGAAATGTCTTTGACATACATATGGAGACAGATTGTGTTGTCGTGGTTTGACCCCAGCCAGCAACTAGGCACCATGCAGCCGCTCACTCACTTGAGTTGAGATAAGAACAGCTTAATAGGACAGAAAGGAAGAAAATAATAATGATAATAACAATATTAAAATGACAACAACAATAAAAGAATTGGAATATACAAAACAAGTGATGCACAATGCAATTGCTCACCACTCACCGACCAATGCCCAGTTAGTTCCCGAGCAACGATCCGTGCCTCCTGGCCAACTCCCCCCAGTTTATATACTAGGCATGACATCACATGGTATGGAATGTTCCTTTGGCCAGTTTGGGTCAGCTGCCCTGGCTGTGTCCCCTTCCAACTTCTTGAGCCCCTCCAGACTTCTTGCTGGCTGGGCATGAGAAGCTGAAAAATCCTTGACTTTGTCTGAACATTACTTAGCAACAACTGAAAACATCAGTGTGTTACCAACATTATTCTCCTACTAAATCCAACACATAACACTATACCAGCTACTAGAAAGAAAATTAACTCTATCCCAGCCAAAACCAGGACATGTATAAATTTCATTTCTATAGGAGATCAAACAAAACATCTAATCTGCAACAGTGTTTATTTTTTTAGCATTCTGTTTTAAAACTCACTTCATTTGGTGAATTGTAGAAATAAATCATATCCAAATATAAATTACTGATCTCCTGCATGTTTTTAGAATTTTTACAATAATTTTGCTTTTTAGAGAATGACATTATAAATAAAATATTCCATGGTATTCCTTCAATTTTGTGGTCCAATCCTCTAGTAAAGCCAAATATTGACTATATGGATTGCTACATTATAGTAATCTAGAAGCTGTTTATTAATAGTCTGCTGTCTGACTGATCAGTAATACTGACTGTGTGGAGGACTTGTTCTTATGGACTCATCTTGACCATTGATGATTCAGTGCTGAACATTTGGTTGGATGATGTATCCTTACACCATTTCATCACAGGGTGGCCCATTTGTTGAAATATTCAGTGCTCAAGGCAAGAACCCAGGAGCAAAATGGAAGATTTTTGGCAATCCATCAGCTATATGGAAAGTAAGTTTTTAAAGAAACTTATAAAACCTAGAGTATAAACCAGAAAAATTTGAATGAAACTTAAAATTAGAAGATGGTGAGGGCTTTGACCTGACAGTGGAGTTGTCACTTGCAGTTCTGTCATTATGACACACTAAATGACTACTTTAATTAGTTCTTTATGCCTGCTTGCAGACTAGGTTGGTTGCATTGTAATTTCATAGTTTAAATAGAAACTAGTTATAGTTATTAGTTTCTAGTATAGTAACTAATTAGTTATAGTTATTAGTTACTAGTTATTAGTTACTAGTTACTATTAGAAACTAGTTACTAGTTTCATAGTTATTTTGCTATTCTGATAACTAATGGATTGAGTTGGGCCCATTGGATTGAGAGTCCTGTTTGTCAGCATTGTTTGTTCATAAAACATGCAAGTAAAGGACATATTTCTATGGGTTATCATTACCATCATATTTAAACTACTGCCATACTTGCAGTGATGTCTGCCATTTGTGATTTAAAAAAAAAAAAAGTAGTTTTGCATGTTAGTAGCATGGTTGGTTGTGAGGACAAGAATTCTATCAGGATGCTTGTGTTTGTTTATTGTTCCTTTTTGTAGGAATATGATAAAGAAGTAAAAGGCTTTGTTTTTGTACTTGAAGGAAGCAGTCAAATCAACAAAATGCAGCTACCAAAGGAAACTAGACAAACCTGTAAGTATCAAAAAATTAAATGTCTGTGGTGGTGTTCTGATTATTAAATCAGTCTCGTATTGGAATGTAAAACTTGTATTATTCTCCCTTACTTTGAGCATAATTCAGCATTACCGAAGTGTTTTTTCATTAACTATTTAGCAGGTCAGTTAGAATTAAGTAAAAAGTATAGAAATGCCATATTAAAGGAAGTGCTGTAGGGAAGATCCTTGTTGATACATGTTGTCCTAGGTTCACTTCTCTACCTGATCCTGCTACAGGCTGATCTCTGGCAAATAACTTCTGACTCTGTTCAGCACTTACTAAAGTCAATAATTCTATTGGCATTACAGAATGTGAAATAAATTCCTGTCCCCTTTCTTGTTTTACTTTTTAAAGTATTTTTACTTACATGTATCAAATAACCACTAGCAGTACAAGGAAGTTACACCCAAATTTCAGCAGCACTTATGTAATCAGTCTTTGATGGGTAGTATGGAGTGTTTCCCCAGTTTGTCTATTACTTACACCAGAATAAACCAGAATCAGAGCACTCTGTGTTTCTCAGAGCATACAGTAATCATCATAATTTATGCCATAAACTCCACTGCAGGGTATTGTACTTTATAAGGCTTGTAGTAATGAATTGAGCTGGCTGAGAATTAACTGCCTTTTGAAGAAAACTTGAGAAGGTGATTTTAGTCAAATGAAACGGGAATCTTCTAGTATGCTTCTCATGCAGGGTATAGAATTATAAATTAGTTTTTCCAAACAAACACAAAAAATAAATAAGAAATTGTATAGTCTGGTCATGCACTAAGGCCTTGAAGATTAATCTGAGTTTTATAAAAGAAATTTACTATTATCTTCAGTATAATAAATGCTAGTCTAATGTATCTTTCTGAGAAATCCAACTTTAATTTGTTTATTGCCAATGTTACGATAAACTATTACAGCCTGAAATGAGGATTGAGAATTAGTGTTGTAGATTATCCCTGCTAAGAATAGTTTGGTTTCAAATTTACCTTAGCTAGTGCTGCAATAGTACAGTTAAATTTCTATCTGTTACCATTCTGTCTCCCTCTGTCTCTTCCTCTCTCAAGGTGTATGTACTTCAGGTATTTCATTTATGTCAAGTATACAATCTCTTGAGTTGTAATCTTTGCAATACTCTGCGATCTTCAAATACGCTTCCAAAATAAAATACATTACATATACAAATATAATTTGAAATTTTAAAGTGTCATTTGACCCACAAAAGAAGGAAGTTCTGAACTGGCATTCTTTAGAAGAGGAGCTAATGTTGTTGTTGAGTCTTATAAAGTCAATGAAGAGCAGCCCATACCCCCCCTGATGGAATAATTAAGAAAACAGCATACAATTCAATTCAGACAGCTTTGTACTGTTTTCCCTTGATAGGGAGCTACATGAATCCTGAAAGATTTCTTGTGTTTGTTCCCTCAGTTAAGCTCCATTGCTATTGTTCTAAAAATCAGAAGCCTACAACTGAGCGTTGTAGTCATGATCTGGATTGCGTTTTTACCCAAGGATTTTTTGAAGATGTGTAATCAGGTGTATATTGTCACAAATGTGCACGCAAGTTTCATATGACTATAAGATAATCTTGATGGGAAAGTATTATTTTATTTTATAATGCCTATGGGATATTTGGTGTCTACATGCTCTTGGAACACAATGTAGAATTGTAAGAAAAAAAAAAAGGTTCCTTTTATTTTCATGAGAATTCCACCAAAGCCACAGATGGGAGTTTTAAAACAACACTTTTATTGCAGTTTGAATTGGTTTTCTTCAGGTTTTTCTTGTGTTCATATGTTGTGTGAACCTTGGGAAATAGTGTTGCAAGAGCATAGCTGTATCGTACAAAATGGAAATGCTTGATGGTGAAATGTGCATCTGCACACGCACAGCAGGTGTATTTAATTTTTTTCCTGTTTCTAGTGGGACTGATCCAGCAATTTCTGACACTTCAGATTTTTGTGCCATTGGGACAAGACTTCTCCACTGAGTTACTGTAAGATGCATAAGATTTCCTTGAATACTTAATGTATAAGTGAATGCCTGATTGCAGCCATTAATTGTGGTGGCAGATTTTGCATTAAAGTGCAGTGACTTATCAAGTCTATAAGAAGTTAATTAAGCTAATGAGATCATTCTTCCTTGGATGTTTTAAATACTGACATTCCTTTGAACACAGAACAAACTCTAAAAATCATGAATGAAGATGGTGAAAAATCTGAAGAAATTACATGAATTTATCAAACGTGAAAATACTGGCTCCTGAGAGTCTCCTGAAAATCCATAAGAGATTTATAAATAACTATTCCAGGCCCTTTCTGTTCAGGACAAAAAGTTATATATTCTAATAATTGGGGGAGAAAAAAACTGACCAAGCAAATGGTAAAAAGCCAGAACAACAAATGGAGTGCTCAATTGGTATAATTATGTCCATACTGTAAGGAAAGAGAGGTACCACTGAAACAGACTTTCATTAGTTTGATGTGGAATGATTTAATAGAGTTCTAAACTTGGGCAATTGTCGGTCTTTGGACAACATTTCCACCCTAGTGGCATAAGCTGTTTATAACTAGCACAACCCACTCAGCTTTGTAGCCAGTAGTACACCTAAGGTTTGGATTAACAAAAGAAATATTATGCCATTAGAAACCCTGCAAGAAAAGGTGGGTTGAATGATATGCAATTGAACTGAGTAAAGTCAATGCAGAAATTTATTTTTGTTTGTCTTTCTGTAACTTTGCATTCATCGGTGCCTATAGGTGTCAGCTTTTCTTGATTGTCAGAAATCTCCTGTGTGTGAAGTAAGGGGAAAAACAACTCTTGTAGGTTTAAGTCAAAGAGGACAAAACGAGATGCTGGGAAAATGTCATTCAAGCTGTACTGTAGTAGAGAAACAGCGTTCACTATAATGTGAATAATCTACTTCATGATATTAGGATGGTGTGCTATTTATTTTATGTTGCTGGCTAATTCTGTTATCTTCTGTCCCTTCACATAAGTAGAGTCATCTTGGCATTTTTTTGTTATTTTAACAAGAATATGCTAGTGTGAATTGAGTCATATTTATTAAAATTCCTCAGTGGATTTATAACAATGCATGCAGGTATTTTAGTATCATTTATAAGCCACATCGTGTTGGTAACATTATACAGTCCTCTGTGGCATGCTTAATTTCTAACATGATTTTAGAATCTGAACATTGCGAAAAATCTTCAAAGGATAAATTAACTTATTTAGCTCAGATCTTCACCAGAGAATTTTTTTACTTCTCCATGGAGCATGAAAATTTGAGAGTGAACACTGGGCTCAAAATACTTATTTTAAAGACAGCTTGACTCTATGAATCAAGATCTTGGTGCAGAAAATACTAACATTTTACTAATTTAAAGTGAGAAACTGCTGGCAGGAAAGCTGGTAGTTGTTGAATAGACCAGAAAACTGCAGGTTTTCAAGCCTTTCTCTTCAATTTCTCTTCCTACTACAGCCTTTACACATTTTCTGTTATGTTTTCCTTATAGTGGTTCTTTTTATTTCTTACCCCAGTTTTAATAGGTTTTTTGCTTAGGTGTTAGGTATCTCTAACATAAGCATACATGGCTTTAAAGCTACATATTTTTTTTTCCCTGCAACAGAAAGAGCTTCTTTGTGTGTCAAATCACACTGACTTTTCTGTTCCTGAGTGTAGTTCTGGTTACACTTTCTGCTCCTATGGTTTTAATTGCTGCATTGCTTCTAAAAGTGTGTAACAAAAGGGACAAAACAAACATGATATGTCATGCAGTAAGCAGAAACCCAAGTACATAGATTTGCTTCTCATAGGCGTTTGGTAGACAGATGGTAGAGACTTAATGACAGGTACAGGAATTCCGGTTTTCTATAGCGTCATATTGGGTTTGGTTCTTTTGGGTGCTTGCCATGCATCTATGCTTCTTAAAAAGAACTTCTTCTCCACTTTTCTTCTACTCATTTTTTCATCACTTGCTTTTTTTGATAACAGAGAGCTCTAATTTTCTACCACCTCTCCCACCTTTCTTTGCCCTTTCTCTTTCCAGCTCATATCTAGATTTTACATTTTCTTCATCTTTTCTCGGTACTTCCCATTCTCACCATTACTATGTCCCTCTTACAACAATATATATATGTCTACTTCTGTAGTATTCTTACAAAATACATGTATTAAATTTCTAGAAGTACGTATTTGTTATATATAGTTTATGTAAACATATACTATATTTACTATACAAAATTACTGTATTTAAATAGTTATGACTGTTATTTTTTACTTCTTTCTTTTTCTCTTCTCATCAACTTTCCTGATTCTAAATTAGTGTTATCAGAGAGCCTGATACAAATCCTAATTCTCTCACCTTCTTTTATGTTGAGTGATTTCAGTGTCTATGTGGATGAGGTAATCTCACTTGATACATTTCCATAGACTTTTTACAAAAGAATAGATGTTTAATTCAGTGTAACAGTTTCATTACTTCATTACTTATGTTTATAATCAAATCATGCTTATCCTGATAATTACATAAGTTCATCAATGCTTTCAGAGTAATTGGAGCTACTTAAATGTATACATGCCTAAAAAGTACAAACTCATTTGTTCCCCACTTAGTGCAACTGTATGCAGAAGTTAATAAAACTTCTTTAAAAATAAATTTAGTACTAAGTTTTGTATTAGAAATCAGCTGTAGCTTATTGATATACCTATAAACTCCTTCAAGACTTGCAAAATACACAGTGTATTTTATCCTAGCACACTGATGATAATCCAGTAAATAATGAAGATAAGTCCTTTTTGCTTCACGTGACTGCTATTCAGTTGTTTTCATTTCAGACATATTGAAAGGAATCTCTTGCTTGTTTGTGGACAGAATATTGACCGTGCTGTTGCTTCCTGCAGTTTAATGTTCAAAGATGGTTTCTTACATAATCTGACTACTTACTACTGAATCTTTGAGTAGCTTCAAGTGAAAACTGATAGCCAAGCCATCAAATTTACTTTATGTAAAAAAACCACTTTGGCAAGTTTGGTAATAGCTGTACATGATGCTTTATGGTACAGTTCTTCCTCTCCCATTCTGCAAAGAGATGGAAATATGAATTTAGTTCGAGCCTCATCCTCTTTTACATTCTGTTCAGTGATTGATCTGATCAGCAAACAGGAATTTCAAGGCCATCCCTCACTGCTGGCATCAGCTGAGCTAAACCTTCTAACTTGCTGCTATCAACCAGTCATGTGAGATTCCTGTCATAAATACCGTGCAAACAACTGTTCAAACTAGCTTTTTCCTTTGCCTTTTCTTTGGAAGAAATTTAAGTAGAATTTTAGATACTTTGTTAGGTGGCATGATTAGATGAGTATCACCACATTAACAATCAAGGTATTGATCTGCCTAAAAAATGGGTAAAATAGATTGTGGATGAAAAATTTGGTGAAGCATAATAAAATCACAGCTAAGGTAGAAGCATGTAATTTATGCAGCGTTTTTGAAGCAAATAATAGCAAAGCTGTTAGTAATGCTGAATATAGCCATCTGTTGTAAACGTAGTAGCCAGTTAAATCTTCAGTATTACAGATTTTGCTACCTTTCTGAAAAAGGAAAAGTAACTCAATGTTTGAAAAAATATTTGTGTGTAAAGAAAACAGCATCTGGCTTTTGTTGGCATTCTTGGTTTAATTCCCAATATGTGGACATGTGCAGGTGCTAACACTTCTGCTTGGCATTTTGACAAGCACACGAACATTCATTCATTCTTAAAATACTGATGCCAGTCATTGTCATACTTTATTTCTGATATGGTTTTTTTTCAATGTTAGGTATCACATGAAATTAGTACATCGTGTTTTACAGCAAATGAGTAGAGCTGTTGATGTGAGAAAATAGACCTTCAAGTTGTACCATAGCTTCCAAAAAAACCCCAGTAGAGTGGTCTGGGGTATGAACAAGGATCAGAAGCTCTACTTCTGGTTATGTACAGAAATATTATGTGGTCTTGTATGAGTTCCTGTAGGTTGCTCAGCCTTTTTTCCCCCAGTTCTCTCATATAAGTTATGGGAGTAATTTATCAATTTATTTCGAAAATATATTTTAAAGAGTTAACTAGCTCACTGTTGTATGATACTTCTAAATATATGAAGTGGTCAAAATAGGAGTTGTAGTAAATTTTAAAATCTGGTGGTTGATCAAGTACATTTTCATTGATATGCAGGCTAATGTGTGCTGATAGTACAGATTTAATATTTGATGTATTATCGTATCACTGAACAGAGGGCAGTTTAGGGAGATAGCATTTTTGATGAAAAAGAGAAGTTTTGCATTTGAGCATCCAGACAGGACAGAAGATAGTAACAACAAAATGTGTTCAAGCTAATATGTAAAGTGATCCAGCAAGGCTAGTGGCAGAAACAGAACTTGCTGATCCATTGCTGCAGCTCTTAAGTCATGCCATCTATCTCAACGATGACAACTTCACAGTACTTCAAACTACTTGTTTAAATCTTTAGATGGTAAGCAGCTGTAAATCATGTGTGGCATACTTTGTAAAGGTGGGGAGGTTTGAGATCTCATGTGAGATTCCACTCACGTCTGAGACATGAAAACCTGCACAGCAAAAATGCAAACTGTCAATGATAGCTGCTTCTCAGTCACAGAGAGTCCTGCTTCCGTAGCCCAGAACTTGGTGCATGATATTAACGTGCCATGGGACTGTGCTTTGTTGCCACTTCCTAGGATTAACTATGTCTCTTTATTCTTCATAATGTTTTAACCTTTTTTTAAGACTCAGCTGGCAGAGTGCTTATCGACAGATTTGCTCAGTTAGTATCCCACTATTCATAGTCAGATTAGCTTTGCTTGCCACTAGCCTTCACCAACTCCAGAAGGCATCAGTGCTTGTTATACTCTGAGGGGAGCACACACATTTTAGAAATATTTATATTAATAAGGAATTATTTTTCTGGTAAAGAGGTTAATCTTACAATATGTACTGTAGTCGGTTATCAGTTTGTCAGAGATGGACTGCTTTATAACCTTATTTATGTTTCAGTTAAAAATCATTATTGCAGGAAAGTGAGGGTGAAAGGCTGTTACCTGCCCTTGAAAAACATATGTGTAGTAAGGTTTTCATTTTAAAACATGAAATGATCTATTAAACATGATGTCCTATAGTGTGATCTGTAAGTCCTCTGCTTTTTTCAGTGTTATTTGTCAGGTCTTGTGGCAGATAGTTCACTTGACTCATGTTATTTCAGTATTTGTACATCTTTTCTTGTACTTGGTAGCCATTTCATTTGAAACATGGTCAGAGAACATTTTAAATTTAGTATATCCAATTATGAATTGGGAGATCAATTAGATGACCTCATCTGCACAGATAGTTCGGTAGATAATCCAAATGCTTTCTCTGTTCTATTGTCACTTTGCAGGATTTTGTCATCTATTTCTGATCCTGTTATTTGAGAAGTGGAGTTAGTGATTACAAACACCATCCAAAACTCTTAGATCTTCTTTTCTGTCATAAATATGTTATCTGTTTGCATTCTTTGCAAATCTATCATCAATTAAGTCTTATTTTTAATTTTCCAGCTTACCACTGGGTAGAAATAAAATATTACTTAAGATCCACGAAAAAACTTTTTAAATCCCAAATTTAATATTACTCTGTCCTTGTTACAAATGTGAGCTTTGGTAGAAATAGTTTGGGTACGGATCTGTGTTAAATGGAAGGAAAGATCTTGTCCAGATGCTAATAATATCCTGAGTAGAGATCAGTTCCCATTATAGTACTGCTTCATTCTGGGTAGCAACTTGGAAGAAGGTAGAAGTGAAATTTGCCAGTGGTACCAAAGAATAAAAACTATCCAGGTCGTAAGTAGATGTACAAAATTTATCCCACTTTGGCAAGAAACATAAACTTACATGAAGGTTTTTGATACTTATTCCTCTTCAGGACTATTGGAATAAATGCTGGGTATTTTTGTTTTAATCAAATTCCAGTTATTTGGCTTTATCTGGTGTGATTTCATTAGTCAGTGGAATTATTCCCACAGTTGTTTTCTCCCACTATTTGTAGTTTCATAAAGATGCTAAGATTTTTTTTTTTCCCCTCAGTTTTCTCACCATCATGTGCTGATAGGAAAAATATAACTAAGTATTGCAACCATTCACAGAATCAGATCATAGCTGAGGTTGGGAAGGACCTCCAGAGATGGTCTAGTCCAACCTGCCTGCGCAAAGCAGACTCAGCTAGAGCAGCTTGCCCAGGACTCTGTCCAGTTAGGTTTTGAATCTCTGCAAGGATGGGTACTGTACAGTCTCTCTGAGCAACCTGTTCCACTGTTCAATCACCCTTACAGTAAAAATCTTTTTTCATATGTTTAAACAAAATCTCTGGTATTTCAATTTGTGCACATTGCCTTTTACCCATTCTTTAGATACTGCAGAGGAGAGTCTGGCTCAGTATTCTTTATTCCCTCCCATCAGGTATTTATACACATTAGTGAGACCTGCCCTTGAACCTTCTCAAGGCTAAACAATCCCAGCTCCCTCAACCTTTCCTCCTAGGTCAGATGCTGTAGTCTCTTAATCATCTTCACTATCCTGTGCTGGACTTGCACCAGGATGCCCATGTCTCTCATATCACAGAGCCAAACACTGGACCCAGCCCTCGGGCTGTGGTCTTACTAGGGCTGAGTAGAGAGGAAGGATCACTTCCCTGGACCTGCTGGCAATGCTTCTCCTAATGCAGCCCAGGACGCTCTTGGCCTTCTTTGCTGCAAAGGTGCTTTGCTGGCTCATGATCAACTTGTCCACCAGAACCCTCAGGTCATTTTGTAGAAAGCTGTTTTCCAGCCAGTCAATCCTCAGACTGTACTGGTGCATGGGATTATTCCTCAACATGTATAGGACTTAGTCTGTGATTTAAAGTTATGACTTTGTATTTTAAATTTGGTTTGGTTTGGGGTTTTTTTATGTGTTGAAATTCATCAGAATTAAGGCAGACGCTTGGTTTTTGTTCACATTTTTTGCTAGGAAGAAGAATTTCAGAAAGCTTGGGAATAATCAAACACAGTTGGTAGGGGTTAGCTTTTGAAAATTTGGCATTTTCCTAACTCTCTTTGGAATGACATCTCAGAATTAGCATGGCCTGAAACCACAGTTGTAGTTTATTTTCACTCTGTGAGGAGTGATGTTTTTGATCACACATAGAAGCTTAGTGGGTTTATAACATAAAGAGATGCTCTTGATTAATTGAATAAATGGGAACTCTGGAGTTTCAAACTCTGGAACATACCTGATAAGGTTTAAGAAGTTTTCTGTCAAAGTTTAGCTAGTTACGTACAGAGGAATCTGCAGGGGGAAAGGGCTTAAAATGTCCACATTCCTAAAGTAGTTGTACTTGTTGATAAGAAATTTTATTGCAACACTTGTGAACAGCACAGTATAATGTAGATTGTTGTACCATATTTCCTTTTTTCAAAGAGTTTTCTGTAAATATAAGTTTATTACTTTCAAATTTTTAATAACCAGAACATACTAGATTTTATATGCATAGCTAGTTTAGTCATAGACAATATAATAGCTTGAATTTATGTGAATACATGCTATCATAATAAGTCATCATTTTAGGTTTGCTGACAGAGATATGATAAATTATTCATGTTAATCTAAGGACCCAGCATGTTTTCAGATACAGAACAATAAAAATATGAATCTTGGTTAGTCTTGTGAAACTTAGACCAACCTTTTAAAATTAGAAGCAAGACAGATGCTAATTTTATCATGTACTTCTGACAGTGTTTGAAGATTTTTAGATAGAGACTGAAGGTAAACTTCATTGAACAGATTTAGAGATTATTTGAAATTCTGATGTTTAGTAGCATGAGACTTGCTCCTTGAATTTTTTGTGAAGCAGGAGTGAAATACAGAAACATTCTTAAAAGTATTAGGGTATGTTAAATTCCATAGCTTACAAAGGAGATTGACTCATATATTTGAAAGTAAACATTTTTTTAATAACTCTGCCAGTCATCACTTTCACTAGAGTACCAATGCAGCATGGGTGGTAATTTAGGAAACAGATATCCAAAAAAAGATATCGCATGAACAGGGTGTCCTTCTTCCACATGTAAAAAAGGATTCATGCCATTATTATAGAACTGATAACAAAATACACCATCCTAGTTTAAAATTATGTTGCTAGTTAGATTAGCCACTTGCTCTGGAAGAAGATAGGTACTTGGTCTGAAAGAAGATAGGTACTTTCTTTCCCCCTGGTCAGGATAAATCTGTTACCCTTATTCTGCAAATACTTCTAATTTCTCACATTTGATGACTTTCATTGGCTCTGCAGCTGTAAAACTGTTCAAAGTTGTCATATGAATAATTTCATTGCTCGTTCAGTTAATCAGTATAAAACATCAGGCATGGAGAAAGACTTTTTCCACTGTTGATCTTCTATTCTAGAGCTTGCACACACCCATATTTACTTTCTGCTTGTTGAAGGAATCTTTTTTTTTTTTTCCCTTGGCCCCAGAACTTCTTCAGAAGTATATACTGCTTGTTCTTTTTTCCTCCACAGTTATAAAGATCTCTAACTACTACCTAAAAATTTTTGTTCTCTGAGTGCCCCTTAACAGTTTAATTGTGCATCCTTCTCCAGTACATCTTTAGACCATCTGGATTTTCATGAGTGTTTTTCTCTGCCCTTCTTAAGTCCATAGGTGTGAGTACCATTTGAGGGGTAGTAGTGGATCTTTTTTTTCCAGCAGTGTTTATTTCAGTATTTGAATGTGTACCCTCTCTGTGCACAGTGTGAATCAATTGTGTTTCTGAAAGGTATCAGTCAAGGAATTAATGATTTTTAGTGTTGACTGAACAGATACAGATGTGTACCAAATTTTCTTTTATCTGAGGAATTGAGTATGTGCTCCACCCAGAACTTTCTCAGACATTGAAACTCTTTTCCTTCAATGGCTATAGAATGCGTTTAATGTGTCTTCTGCAGAAGGCTCTTTTGTTGGATTCCTGCCCCCCCTCCCCACCCTGGTATTTTGTAGCTGTAAACACAGATATTCTTAAGAGGGTAATTTCTTGTTTCTTCAGTTATTGAAGGAGAGAAGTCAGAATAAATTTCCCATCTTTTTGTAAGAAAAAAACCTTCTGTTAAAAACTATAGGTTCAAAATTTGTCAGTGGACAAATTTACCAAGGTGAGAAAGAAAGAAATTACGATGGTGGGGCTGCATGAGCAGCCTGAAACACTGAGGAAATTGCTCACACCTGGTGATCCAGGTTGCTAAAAAGTTGAATGTTGTCATCTTCATTATTTTGATGATAATCTCTTCTATAGTATCTTGTGAGAAAGTTTAAGTTAAAAAAAAAAAAAGACATCCTACTAGAGTTAAAACAGAGACGACTAGCATGATACCTAATTCTGCCCAATACAAAAACTCTTAGATTCTGAATAGCCTATGAAGGTTGTGAACTGTTTGAAGAAGTTTTGATTTGTCAATAATGTAGATAGAGAAGAGATCACACTTCTCTGAATGTTATTGAGGACTGTCTTTTCAAACTCCACTGGCAAAGCAAACCATGAGCTTTCTGCCAAGTTAATGCTTCAGTAAGACACAGTAAAAAAATAGGAAGGTAGGTTGATTAGAATATCCTGTAGTTGTAATTACTTTGAGGGCTTAAGGAGACTGTCGATGTGGTATGAAAATCTACTTGAGTCAACTCTTCAGAGTATCCTTTTGGTTGATTGGAAGCCTGGATAGTTACTGTTTGCCTTAATGTGACTGTTCATGTCTAAATAAATCTTACTTTTTATTTGCTCAGCTTAATTGTAGACAGTTGTATTTGCATAGTGATCTTAGTCGAGCAGTATTGATCTTGAACCCTTTAAGGAAAGGAAGTGAAGTAGCGGTGGAGCCAACCCTTCTGTTTTGCAGTTCAAAAAGACAAGGAGTTAAGGCTTGTTTGTCTAAAGAATACTGCTGGCATGGTTGTGATCTGACATACAGCAATAGTGATCATATGTAAGAACAGAGTTAGCGAGGTGCACAAGGACTCAAGGGTTTCCAGCCTTAGGCAGCAGTTGCCTCCATACAGATATTTTCTTGCATATGCAATTACCATTTGAGAGACAACATTAAGACTTCAGCTTATTAAAAAAAAATATTCAGGGATAATGCCTCAAAGTTTCACCTCTTTTGAGATTTATTCTTGATAGGAAGTGTGGCAACTTATATTTCAGCTTGCTTTTCTGGAGATACTTGCATACACATGATAGGATGTGCAGACATTGAAGAAAATGTCATGATCTGACTGGATACCTATAAGCTGTCCTGTGTTCCTGGCTACCGAAGAGTAGGGCATGGCACTTACAGATGAGGAGTAAAGCAAGTTATTTAAACAGGCAGCTGAATGCACATAGCAGTAAATGCTCCACAATACAAATATACAGAGAGGCAGATTCTGCAAAAACTTTAAATTGGAAAGATGGGAGCTGTCTTCCATACCTTTATTCTTACCTTAACTGGCTATGATCCTTTTAAGTAGAAAAATTTCCCATATAGTTGGTCAAAATTAGGATAGATGATTCCTGGTATTCTTTTTAGTCGGGCCTGGAGCATAAGTCATATGAGGAGCGGCTGAGGGAACTGGGGCTGTTTAGTCTGGAGAAGAGGAGGCTGAGGGGAGACCTTATCGCTCTCTACAGCTGCCTGAAAGGGGGTTGTGGTGAGGTGGGGGTTGGTCTCTTCTCCCAAGTAACAAGCAATAGGGTGAAAGGAAACAGCCTCGAGTTGCGCCAGGGCAGGTTTAGATTGGATATTGGGAAAAACCTCTTTCCTGAGAGGGTCGTCAGACATTGGAATAGGCTGCCTAGGGAAGTGGTTGAGTCACCATCCCTGGAGGTATTCAAAAAGCGCATAGACAAGGTACTTCAGAACATAGTTTAGTGGGCACGGATGATGGTTGGACTCGATGATCTTGAAGGTCGTTTCCAGCCTAAATGATTCTATGATTCTTTATTGGCAGGCTTTCACCATGAGCTCAGTACAGTTGATGATCCTTTCTTAAATCTTGCCACTAACACTTAGATATTTTGTTTCATTTTAAATTGGTAGGCAAAACCATTTCAATTGCTGTTCTGAGCCCAAGACGTTTTCATTCTCTTACTACTTTCAAAAAGGGATCAGAGCAAAAGTGGAGATAATGTAGTTTAACTTATTGGAACACTGTATCAATCTGTTTCTTAAAGGAAAAGTGTGGTGGGAGTCTAATGGCATAGACCTTAATGAGGATAATTTTGTTACATCCGACAGGAAATTGGAGAATGTGTTTAGAAAACAGTTACCAGCTTTTTTTCACTGTAAAGATAAACTAGAATTCTAATTTTAGGTAAAACTATTACATTCTGCTGAATATTTAGTGACAAATAAATTGAGGTCTGAGAAGAAGGAATACTTAGTCACAGATTATGATAATCCAAGTAACATATTTAATTTCAAACTAGAGGAGATGGTTTGAGTCAGATTCTGAGCCAGGTAATTTACAGTGGTCCTGAATGCAGGTTCTTGACTCAGCTATTAAAAAAAACAAAAGAACATTTTCAAAATAAATTTAGAATTAATATTTGTCCGTGGTGTGTCTTGAAGCTTGTGAGTTCTTTTAAAACATCCTAAATCTGGATAAGATCTGATTGTCCTAACTAATGCCTTAAACCAGTCTTTTCCGGTGTGCATCCTTCGGTGATATGATAGAATCTTCCAGGTAGTATTCAGCAACAGTTTTTATCTGCAGACCAGGAGCCAAGGCAGGAGGAGTCAATGTGAGAAGACAGAACAAGCATGAAAGCAGAGGAGGACTGCTGAATAGGTGATTAAGAACGGTGGGGGAGGTGGAGATCATTTCGGCAAGGAGAGGAGAGTGGAGGAAGGGGGCCTCTTCTCTTTCCATGCATCAGTCTCCTTTTGGCAGATCACTTTGGGCCTGCTAATGGACAGGTTTCCAGCATTACCATTTATGTAAAGACCAGAGAAACAGAATGATGAACAAAAATACATTTCTCAGACTTGTTTCAGAAATAGCGTATTGCTTCCCCCTCAGACCAGAGTATACTCGTCAATCTGCCAAGCTCAAATTAGATACAATTTGTACAGTGAAGTCAACAGTTGTCACAAAACGGAGTATTTACTTCATCAAGCTGTATCCTCCGAGGCTGATGTTACAGGATTTGTATTGAAGTTGTAGTGTCTGCCAATGAACAGCTAGTGTAATTGCTTTTTTGCAAGTGCAGTTACAGGCAGTCTTAATTTAGTATAGCACAATACCTTTAGCTTAGTAGGCTGATGAAACATCGTGTCTAGTCTGTACAGTTCCCCCTCTTTCCACTAGTCACTTCAGTCCAAGATCAAGATCATTATCTTTGTGTTGCAGTATGTCTGCATAAGTTTCAAAATGCCCTGAAAGTAATTATTTTAACCAGTATCACTTTATCTTTGTTTAAATATAACCTGGATCTGTTGGAACTGATGGGAGAGATGCTTTGTTTAAGTTTTAACTTGCTAGGTAGTGAGTCTATTTTAAACTATCATATGATATGCTATTAAATTAATAGAGTAAATCTTATCATGGTGATAAATGATGTCCTGGTGATATTACAGAATAAATTACTGTCTTCCAGGACTTTAGAGAGAAGAAAAGTAGTAATTATGTATATTTTGGTTGGATCAGTTTAGGTAACATGGAGTAAACTGAATCCTATTTACGTTTGGTTGGTAGGGTTTGTAAGTCAGGATTTTCATATGCCAAATAAAGTAAATACATGATCCAGTGTTAGAAGGAAAAAAAAAGTTTTGTCTTTTTAAGGGGCAGACTTCTTAGCAATTGGAATAAATGGTTTAAATGTGCGAAATACGGCTGTACTTAAGAGAACTGTTACATACAGCAGGTGCAAACATAACCTTTTCTTTGTCTTTGTAAACATGAAAGGACAGATTGTCTTTCTAGAATAGATAAATTTGTGGAAAGAAAAACAAAGTGCAAAGAATAACAGCCAATAAACTAAAGAGCCAACAGAATTAGTTCCAGGCATAAATAACTGCATTATAAGGGTAATTTGTTTAGATTCTTGAAAAGTAGGCACTAAACTTTCCACTTATTAATACTCATTAGAGTGCTTTGTACTGAACAAATTAAAAACTGTTTCCTAGAATTAGGGTTTTCGAAACCATTTGGCAGAGTTGGCCATGCTTCAGAGGAGCAAACCACCCTGCCTTAAAATGGAATTTACTAAATACTTGAAAGTAAAGGAAAGATGAGCTCATTTCAAAACTGAGGATGTTAAAATATTGATAGAAGTTTCTAGAATATATGTTATGAATATTAATTACCACTTCCAGATTATTTTTTTGAAACCTGTGAAGTTCTAAGAGTCATAAAACTTTCACAACAAATTATCTTTGATCAATGAAAATACCGGGTCATTCTTTCAGTTTGAGAATTGATTGCAAATATGTTGATATCTTGTAGGGAGAGCTTGGGAATCTCCAGTTCTTCATAATTACTCATATTTGGAAAGTTTTTTTCTTTTGTAGCAACCAGATTTGATGATTCTCTTTTTGCGCCTGCCACCTGTCTTACTGCCTTTCTATGGATGCTGTTTAAGGGGACTTTGGTGTGGGTTTTTTCCTTAATTCTATCCAGAAAAACATTATCAACAGAAAATTCTAGTATATAAAAATAAAGCTGGTTCTTCACAACCTGTTTTCTAGGTCTAGGTGACATATCAGTCTTTCTGATCACTTATTTTGTAGAGATTTGATTGATTTTCAACATAACTAAGTCTGTTTTTATGAGCACTGAATACTGTGCTCTGGATTTCAGATGATCAGGCAGCCAGTTCAATAACGTAGTATCTCCTACAAGACCAATTTACAAGTAGCATGTAAAATAAAACATATGTGAAGTACAAGACTGCTCCTGAATAAGGAAACTTAAGAATCTGTAACCATGGCATTGAAATTTTGTGGAGAAAATGGCACTACAATTGCTAAGTACTAATATACTAACATACTAATAGTTAAGCTTTAGCAGAGGATTCTATCTGGATTTTGACCAGGGTACAAAGATATTTCCATTAATAATAAATTGTGTGGAGTTGCTCTTTGCTTAGCAACATCAATGAAATACCTGCTTTCATGTTTGGTAAACTTCCAGTTTAAGTCATTTACAAGGAGAAAAATGCTTTCATTTTAAGAACAAGTAAGCCTGATAAATGAAGCATCCCTTTAACAGTCCAGCGTCATTTTTTCTAAGTTCATTTTAAGCCTTGAATTGAACATTAACAAATGGTTATAAATTATTATACATACAGGAGCAAAGTGAATAGGTAATCTGAGAAGATGAGTTTATCTGTACTCTTGGGTAGTTGCTGCCATTTGCTTGCAATCTCACTATAGTTACCATTGTGAGGAGAATAGTCAATCAAAGTTGAAGATATAAAATAAAATTGAAAATTGAATTGGAAGGTAATTTTACTTTCAAATGGTTTTCAAATGTAGATGTTAAGTGTGAAATGAATGCAGTTAATGACCATAGCTGGGAGAGTTATACACCTGCTGATCACAGGAATATTATTATAAATGAGGTTGATTTTTCCTGTTGACTACCTCATTTTTCTCAACATGGTCTCATTACTTTTCTATCACATGTCTGACCCTTAGATATAAATACTCAAGCGCAGACATAATAAAAACACATTAACTCCTATATAGATTTTTTTTAATGGATCTTTGAAAATCAAGATGTGTGCTGCAGATGTTTCTTGCCTTTGTAGGTTTAACATAGGTCATGGGTTTTGATAACAGAAAAAAAAGGTTGAGTTTCACTGCGAGTACTCTTGAGTCGTTTTACAAGTGAGTTCTAATGTTCTAACTCCGGTTGTCTGAATTCTTTCAGAAAAGAGTTTCATCAGAACCTTGTTTTTATTTTTATTTACCAAGAAGTAATGTAACTGAAAAGTCTGAAAGTTACACCAACTCAAATAATTATCTTTCTTCTCCCAGGAAATAAATTACTTCAGAGAATTTTAAGACCATCTTCTGTCTCCAATTTTGCCTGTTCTTCAAATGTTTAACCTACTCTTGCCTGCAGAATATAAATATTTTTGTTTTAAATTAATTTACTGAAATAAATTTTAAACTTCTTTAGGTGTGATTATAGCTATGTATCTTAAGGTTTGCTGCTTCTTTACAGCATACATACCATCACAGAAAAACCCATTTTATTTTAGACTTATATGACAGTCTGATATAAATGTGTGTATCTTTATCTAAATTAATGTGTTTAGTATTGCACTTTGGAGTGTAACTGAGCTGTACATTTACTAATGGCCTTTTTATTGCTAAGGTACCTAATATTTTTTAGGAGGGAGAAAGATAAAACTATTCATATAAAAATAAATAATCAAATTTAAACATATTGAACTAATATTATAAAGTGAACTTAAGTTTTTATTGCCAGTTGTTTGGAGATATGCATGACTTAAGTCTAGGGTCCTATTGCATTGTTGTAGCATCATTTAAAGCAACATTCGCCATTGAGAATTACGCAGTTTAGTTTCAACAGGGATAGTATTTTTATTTGTGTTGCAGCACTCAGGTTACTGTAACTACCTGGTTCCTCAGCACAGTTGCTCAGCTCTACACATAACCACAAGATCTAGGGGAGTTTCAAACCACCACTACTACAATTCTTTGAAGTTCTTTGGTGCCTCAATTTCTTAGCACTTCTGAACATCAAGATTTAGAACAGAGTGGAGAGTTTCTGAAAACTACATCCACAGGTTTTTCATCAAAGAGTAAATGAGAAGCAAAGTGATGGATGGAACTAAGCCTTGATCTGGGGCACAGGCTTAGCTATGCAGCCAACTTGCTTATGATCTTAGGTGAATTATTTCACATCTTGCTTAAATTTTTTCAAAAGTAAGATCAAGCCCAGAGTGCTAGCATTGTAAGACACTTTGAGGTCTTCACTTTTCAAGGACTTGATGGTATTAGTCATCCATCCATAAATATATGTGCAGCTGATACTGAAATCTGCTCTGTCAAATGATGGCAGTGGTAAGGACGTAATGTTCTTCCTCTGGCACAGTAGTGAAATTTCTGCATTTGAAGTGCATGTGATTTATGGGAGGAACTGCTAGTCTTTCAAAATGAAACAGCTAGTAGACTCTTTCACTTTGTTTTGATTTGCCCACCCATGTTATGAGGATGAATAGATTAAAGATCAGATTGTTTGCAAGGGAGAGGAAAGAATCAAGAAGTTCTGGAAAGCTGATGGACTTTCTGTTTGCTTTGCATGATGGTCTTAATGACTCTGGGGAAACAGGAAAGCACTCCTGTGTTTTTATCACCTCTACTACTAGAATGTTTCGATGTTGCAGTATATTTTGTATTGTCCTTGGTGGAACTCTCGAATTGCCAAAAATAGCTAAAGTATGTAGCTTGCTCCAGAGTTAATGCCCTCCCAAGATGACCTAAGGAAACCTAAGAACGTTTCAGGCTGTTTATCTGCAAATTTTGGGTGACAATGTTTCATTAGTTAAGCTACAGATAGTCCTTACTAATGAAAAAGTGTTTTCAGTAATAAAAAAAAAATAAATCTACAGGGCTGTCTCACAATTTTAAAGTAAAACTCAGCATTTAAATATAATGATTATGAGTAATTATTTTTAACAACACTAAGTAGTGACAAAGTTGTTTACTGTAATTATTTGTCATCTTCTCAGAGGGGCTGTGAATTACAGACAAATACCCATCTGTTAGAAATAGGCTTGTTCAAAAATAATAGGTAAATTAATCGTTATTTCCCCAGTTTGCAGCCTTTGAAATACTGTCTGTTCTCCAGTATAATAAGGTAGGACTGCTGGGGAATATCAAGGTTGTGCTGCTGTTGTGGTTTAACTTCAGTAGGCAGCTAAGTCACGCACAGCTGTTCTCTCACTTCCCCCCACAGTGGGATGAGGGGGAGAATCACAAGGGTAAGAGTGCAAAATCTTGTGGGTTGAGGTAAAGACAGTTTACTAGGAAAAGTAAAAGCTAAATAAGGCATCTGCTACTTCCCCTCAGCAGGCAAGGTGTTCAGCCATCCCCAGGAAAGTAGGGCTCCATCACATGTAATGGGTACTTGGGAAGACAAACACCATCGCTCCCAATGTCCCCCCCTTCCTTGCTCTTCCCCCAGCTTTACATGCTGAGCATGACGCCATATGGTCTGGAATATCCCTTGGGTCAGTTGGGGTCAGCTGTCCCGGCTGTGTCCCCTCCCAACTCCTTGTGCCCCCCCAGCCTCCTCGCTGGTGGGGTGGGATAAGAAGCAGAAAAGGCCTTGGCTCTGGATAAGCACTGCTCAGCAATAACTGAAACACCCCTATGTTATCAATGCTGTTTTCATCACAAATCTGAAACATAGCACTATACAAGCTACTCTGAAGGAGTTTAACTCTATCCCAGCCAAGACCAGTACAGCTCCTCATAAGACTTGAAGGAAACAGAATGTAAAAATGAGCCTCTTTATCAGTTTAAAGGAAGCCTAATCTTTGTGATCATGGCCGTGGTCTGAATCTATTAGAAATGTTCAAATTCAGTGTCCTTGGTGGTATTGTGAGATGACCTGAATAGCGAGCAATAAACTTCTGTATTGTAATTCACATTTGAAGATGTGTGCTCAGGAAGTAAAACAGACAGACAATGTCTTGTGTCTATCTTTAAGCTGAAAAAGAGTCTATATAAAATGACAGAGGTATTTTTAGGAAAAGAAAGCAAATAATGTTTTTCTAGTTAGCAGGTGACAGTGTGTCCCAAGATAACACAAGCTTAAGGGGCAGAAACAAGTGTGATTATTAAAGGCTACTGGGTTCTCGGTTCATACAAATTGAATTCTTTCATAGTCTGAAGGGCTATGGAAATCTGGTGAAGAGTGTAGACTGTTGAAATAAAATTAGCATGTAAAGTGATTTTATATATGCAGGAATATAGCCACCAAGTTTGAATTTGAGAAAGAAATCTCATTACTCATCTTGTGAAAGAAGTAATTCTTAAATTCCATATTTGCTATCACTGACGTAAAGGTTCTGCATATGAATAGGTTTTTTGTGATTGCCCAAAGATACTGGATTACTGAATTGACAAAGATCTGTTCCATTCTCTCCTGCTTTTTCTTTTATAGGATAACTGATTTAGGAAATATTAAGAGAAGATTGTATTTATCAACGGTCCACAAGGAGTTGTCTATAACCCCTCTGCATGCAAAAATTCCTCTGTTTACAATCAAGCGCAAAATAGTAGGTACCTTGGGAATATTCCTTGAACTGTGGTTGAGCATGCTTTTTTATCAGAAAAGTTTTATGTAAGTTTATAGACCTGTTGAAATTACTATTTGGTTTAGAATTCAGTTCATGCTAATTCAAGATATGTGTGTGTCCCCTCTACTGGATCGTGTCAGAACCACTTAAGACTACTGCTCTTCTACCCTTCTAACATTAGGAGTTCGTTCCCATTTTCCAAGATTAATGCTGTTTGTGATGTGTTTCTCTCTCACTTCTGCTATGTATTCAGCCTCTAAAGTTCTCTGTCCCCCTGATACTTCTTCATTATAGTGTTCCTGTTCGTGTGTACCTTCTCCTCTAGTGTCCTTTTATTACTTTCACTGGAGCTGCAGGTAGACTGTAGCTGATGGCTACTTTCTAGCATATATGAAACAAAGTATATGTCAAACTGATGAAAATAAAACAATAGGCATCGTCTCCCTGTTACCCTCTCCCACACCCAGCCACAACATATGGTAACAGCTGTCAGGATACAAAACCTGATAGTTACCATCTAACCTTGTAAAGGCTCAAGTCTCAAATATTGCTTTAGAAAATCATTTGGAGATGAGAATAGTTAGATTTCAAACATTTTAAAGTATAAGTAAGCACCGAGAGAACTAGGTAACACTTAGTATACTAAGCAGCTGTGGATTTAAGGCTAGTTATGAAAGAGAATATTTTACAAAAACTCCTGAAGTTATGACTTCTTTTAAGATAGTTTAGGTGAAGGCAGCTGTGATAATTTTAGATTTCAGGAGTTTTCTGCTTCGTGGTTGGATTTTTTTCAAATGAATATGCATCAGATCATACCCCTGAAGTTGCTGTTAATTCAAGACCCACTGAAATGAAATTTTCTTCAGTATAATTTCAGTTAGTTCATCTTGGTGTCAGGCTAGCACAAATGTTTCAGGACTAGAGTATGCATTAATATACACCAAATTCAATCAGAATAGAACTTCAGTTATGTATTTTAATTTGAATAATAAAACATTAATCAGAGATCCGTCTAAATGCTCTGATCAGTTATAATGACAAAATATTTTAATAACCTTAACGCTTGACGAACCTTAAAGAGTAGGTCTGTATTTTTTAGTATATCTGAATACATGTCTGTATTCAGGTAACTATTCTTTTAAATGGTTATCTGCCTTTTTATTGTTGCTTTTACTTAAAGGAGGGAGTATGCTGCTTTCAGTGATTAGCTAGATCTTTTACATGGCCCTGATAGTTTAGCTTATTGTATACATAAGCTGATCACTATTATCAGTATGATTGGTTGTGAATAAGCATATAATATGTTCTTTGTTCCATCAGTAGAACATAGTTTACATTTTCATATGCTAGCTTCCTGTATTGAATTCTTACAAATGAGCCTATTTTTCAACCTCAGCAATCAAAATATCAGTTATAATTAAATACTGCATTTTCCCATTCTATTGCTTGGTGTCTTCAAAACAAGTATTCCTTTCCTTCCAAAATTTCAGACTTAGAAGCTGAATAGTAATGTATGCACGTTTTTTTTTCTCAAAAAATGTTTACTATTTGGATTTAGAAACCAATACTTTTACCTTGACTGTATAAGGAAATGAGGCATGTACAATCATTATGTCTTGATATTATTCTCCCTAATAAAACTTCAACCCATTGGTCAACTGTATTTTACATGTGAGTAATCACATCAAATATATTACAGTTCTGCAAACTTCATGAAAATGGTTGCATTTCTCGTCAAGGCCATCTCTGTTTATTTCCCGGTTATAGAAGATGTGTTAGCATCAGCTCATCCCTCACTAGATATCAGAATCGATGAGGAGAAGAATTGTTAGGAAGACCGGAATTCCAAGCATATGTGTTTTTAAACTTCAGATACTCTAAATGGAAGACATAAAGCCAAAACAAAACATATTTTGTTAGTTGTTCTGCTTGTGGTATTACTTGTTTTATTTGAAACTTCTTTTTTTCTAGGAGAATAATGGAATCGTAATATGGTTCACGTGCAAAATAGATACCTGTAACTGCTCATTTCTGTATTATAAAAAGTGGAAAAAACTTGAAACTGAGAGAATTTAAAGAGCTACTGGAATAGTGCGGGAGAGTGTAGCACATTGATGTTAGTGTTCTAACAGTGTTTCCTGAAACAAATGGAATAATCATCTAATCAGAATAAAAACATGTATTTAAGTAGGATCTTCAGCAACCTAGGCAGTTTTCATGATCTGACTTGTCTTTTGGAAATGTCTTATCAGGAATGGATAACATTTATTATAAACAAGAAGTAGTTTTAAGATGTTATGATACACTGGGATCTTGTCCATACTAGAAATTTGCCTGATAGATTTCAGTGTGGAAGGGGTGCAAGATTTGGAGAGGTCCTTTTTTTATGAATCTCAGAAAGAAATCATCAAAGTATCTCCAGCTTTAGCCTTTGGAGCACTTAAGCTGCAGTAACTTTACCTTATGAAGTAATGTTGAATAACAGGGGGTTTTTTTCCCCAGAAAACCTTCAACAAATATGCTTTCTCACAAGTTAGCTGCAAAATACATTGTGGATATGCTAGGTAACAAAGCTCACTTGAGCTTGCAGTCACTAGGTCATATGTACTGATTTGTTTGTATAAATAATTGTTGTAAGTGGAAATACAGCAATATCTTTTTTAATATCAAAATGTTATCCATTGTGAATCACAGCCTGTGAGAACTGTAACACTCCACAGAAACTTCATTTATAGAGAAATATACACTAATAGTCTTCTGCAATGATTAGTGTTTGGGTTTTATTAAAGAGTATTGTTTCTCTTTTCTAGTGGTGCAATATGTGTATTGACTTGGTAGCATTCACCAGTGAAATATTCAGAGGAGCTGTCTTCCAGTCTTTGGATGGAATTACTATTTCAGCTAACTGTAAACTGAGAAAGATCTTCACTTTAAAATCCAAGCCTCAAGATACAGCTGAGGAAGATGGTGTGTTATAATTACTATGTAGTCTTAATCATAACTGTTCATATTATAAAATCAAAAGCTTCTTAATCATCAGATTGGCAATTTGAAAGATTACATGATTTCATGAAAATTAAAGTGGTAGTACAGCATATTAAATCTGCTAGTGGTGGACTTCAGGTGACAAATATATGTGTACTCCTCTGTTTTAAACATTGACTTCCTTAGAAGTATTTTATTGAAGAAATTCTGGCAGGATTTATCAAGCAGAGAGCTCGTTTTAGTGAGGATATTTTTTGCTGATAGAAATCAGGTTTTGCCCAAGAAGAGAATGTCTGAAAGGAAAGAGAAATACTTAAACTTAGTAGCATTTGCTGTTTGTTTTCTTAATTTTGGACATAAGCAGCTGATGAAGGATTTCTTCTTTAAATAATCCAAGACAAAACTGTAACAAAGCAGTATTATATGAAACAGAGCTATGAAACTATCATAAATGCCTCTCTGTGATCTTTAGTCCATTTATCCTAATGTGTCCTTGTTCATTGGGAAAGTAATATTGGTGGTGAGCTGAAAAATAAGAGATTATATTTGTAATAAAGCAGGATATTGGTCAAAGGTTTACTAGTCTCCAAACTAGCATCATAATCCTGAATCATTATTTTCCAAGGGAGAGAACTTCATTGCTTGCTGATATTTGCAGTAATATGGGAGGAATTGAAAAGCACAGCTGGCACTTTCTTATTTTAGAGGAACCCTAGGTATAGTTCAACTTCAGTTCCATTCAGTTTTCATTTTGTGGCTTTTAAAGAACACACCTGAAAAAGGGGTTCTGGTTTCTAAAGGAGGGATATTTAGCAATATTGTAAGTGTAATAAAATGCTATTTGGAAAGCCTAAACCAATAAGGGAGAGTATGTGATCGTTGTGATTACTCCTTTTTTTTTGTTGGTGAGGTTGGGAAAAAAAATTAATTCAAAAATAGACTACAGAGAGAATCTGGTAAATTCTCAGCAGAAACTGCAGTTAGAGGCCTCACTGGCTTTAATTTAATTCTGTTAGTGCATTGTTTTCTCTCTTCCATTCTAAACAGTTTTTGCAATGTGCGTAAATGTTCTAAATGAGTTCCAAAATGTAGTTAACATAATGAGTAGACAGCTTTAATAAACTGTATGCATGGTAAAATATTACACTTTTAATTACTGGATTATCAGTTCTATGATTATTACACAGCTGGTGGGCATTAGTATTTTCTGTATGCTTATGAATTTCCTTATCTAGGCAAGTCTTAAAATTATGTTACAGCTCAAGGTTTGGCTGTATTAAAATAACTCTATACTTCATAGCCAATTATAGAAAAACAATAGTAATTTTTTGTTATTATTAATTAACTTTCAGTTAACAATCATGATTTGATAAAGCTTTTTTCCTCTTGGATGATTGGACCAGTTAGTTGAGCTCCACTGAATGCAGTGACATTGCAACTTGTCATGAGGTTCCAGTTCTTTGCTTAAACCTCCTTGGTGGTCAAAGTAGTGATTTCAAGATGCAATGTGTGTGTTATTCTTTCTTAGTAGCTTGTAAACAGTATGTTTTGCATTCTTAAAATGATAACAAGTGGAAAGGAGAAACCACATATACTAAGAAATTATTTCTGTGGGAGATCATTGAGATAAAAGAGGAAAGAATTTGTCTTCTCTGCCCCATGTTATTGAGACATACAAGCTTGATACATACCTAGCTTCTGGTTTCCATAGTAATCCTGAGGTTACATATGGGGCTTTTATCACTAAGTATTGTTTTACAGCAGTAAGTAATGTACCAGCTTGGTGAAAAAAATGGTTGAAAAAATATGTCCACTACTAAAATATAACATGGGACACTTGAATCTTTCTATTAGGATGTCAGTAATTGAGCCATTATTTGGGTTTGGGTTTGGGGTTATGTTTTCCACTTCTTATCCTTGTAAAAGAGGCTAATATTCATTAGCTTTCTATATTCAAGTTTTAGAAAATTTGGAATGAATTTGCATGAGAACATCGGGAATGGTTCTGACTGTGGATGCCTTTCTTCATAAAGAATAACTTTCATAAACTCAGTCCGTATTTATTATCAAAGGGAAAGCAGAGACAATCAGATCACAATCTACTAGTGCCTGGTGTCACAAGAATAGATAGGTTGACAGCTTTTTAGTTTATCATGAAATTGTAATGGTGTCCAAAGTTTGGAATTAAAGCTTGTCAAATTCTTTATTTGCATATATGGGACTTCTCTGTTAGCTACTTCAGTCCCACTGATATCAATACCATTTTCAGATGTTCATCTTGTCTGAAAATCAGTATATCAGTATTAGAATTAAAGCTGAGTTGTAATAAAAATTAACAAAATGTATTTTGTGAGTCTGTTTTGCTTGTTTACTTGCCAAATCAAAGTTGTTGATTTACTATGGCTATTCCAGCCATTGGTGCATATTTCTTAGTTTAAATGTATTCAAATTCTTTTGCCTAAAAAAATACACAATATTATTTTAAAATTTACATGCTGATTGTCTTAAAAGTGAACAATCGCAACAAATTTTTCAAATTACCGTAATGTATTAAATTGTTATGTATATGTAATCTAACAAATAATGTAAGTCAAATTTAATTCCATTGTATCATCTGAGTGAAGTCAAGCCCATGTTTTTTTTGATTCTAGATATGTGTGTTGTTCCATTTATGCCGTATGAGCCCACAGATGTTATTCCTCGATCCTGCCAGCTAAATACAGGTGTGCCACAGGTTACACAATTGCTGAACCTCGCTAAAATTCACAAGCCAATAATAAAATGCAGGAGATACCCAGTAACAGTGCAAGAAACAGGTATTCTGTTGTATTAAAATACTATGGATATGATCTATACAGTATGCATACAAATAATGGATTTTTTTTTTTCTAAAAGTGCATGTTAAGAGTTCTAGTGTCTTAAAATAAAACATGACAACTCTTGCATAGCTGTAATATCATGAGCACATAGACACATCTGTTCCATAGTTTCAGAGATCTATGTGTAGCCTAAACAATTCTAATGCAAGCATGGAATTTATAATAACAATATTTAAGGTATGTCTTCTGAATGTACATTGAAGTGTGGCTGTGCAGTTGTTACACTTCTTAAAGTATGTTTACATTAATGAAACTGTTCTAACAATATGACCACGCATAGTCTCCTCAGCTTATACTTTGAGAAAGGAAGTCTTGTCTTACTGGTGTCTTGGATTTATCTGAATGTTTCTGTAAGCTAGAAGATAATAAAACATATAATTTAGACTTTGACAGCATTGTATAGAAGAGATTTATTAAAGAAGCTAGGTAGTCATGTGCCAAGATACAAACTATTGACTTGGATAAAAACTAAGACACAGAAAGCAAACCGAGGATCAAATTTTAAATTTTTGTTATAACTGAAGGCTAACAGCAGGAGGCCTCAGAAGGTTTTTTGTTCTAGGCTCTGTATTGTTTATTAGAGTTATGAATAATGTCGAAAGAGAAATGAATAATATGGGAGCAAAATTTTCATATGATACAGATACTAGGTCAGTAAAAAGTGGGACTTCAGAGAGTTTTAAACTTGTAAGATGGGCAATCCCGTATGTTCTTTTTCAGGAAAAACACTGCAGAGCAGGTAATGTGCAGGAAACATCTTTTGCTAAAGAAAGTTCCAGTTTACTGGTTTTATTTCTTGTGGCCACTGTGTTGAAAAATTATGAGCTAGGGACCGCTGTCCTAGGTAAATGTGTAACATGATACCATGTAAGATCTAGCTTTGATAAAAGCAAAGGATTGTACATTGGGGAGAAATGTTAACTACAGTTAAGCTTTAAAGTGTCAAAATTAAATGACTCAAGGAAGGAAGGTTATCATCACCATAGATTCAGCTCAGTGGAATTCTCAGATTCATATGTAGCTACATTTTTTAAAAAAATAAGGTACTGGGTAGCAGGAAGTTCAAATCCACATGAAACAGAAAAGGTATCAAATCAAACCTTTAAGTAAATCAATTTTGCATTATTATCTGAAATACTTTATACATTATCAGTTAAACCATCTCAGAAAAGATTTTACAGACAGAGAAGTGATTCAGAGGGAACCAGCATGAATGAAAAACTCTCGTGAAGATATGCTGAAAACATTAATAATTGGCTTAAGGGAGTTTATACAGTAAAAGCTGCTTTTCCTATCTCATGGCACAAAAACAATACATCATTTGATGTGATGATATAGTTGAAAATTAAAACCTGATAAAAGAAAATACCATGTTACACAGAATATGATTAAAATATGGAATCCACTGCTATAATAAGCTGGTGAAGTAAAGAAATTTGTATGATTCCAAAATCAGTTGGCCATTTATATGGGTAAGAGTAACGTCCATGTCGTATTTAGCATCCATAAAAATGTGAAGGGAAAATTTAATCTTCTACTTCTAGGTTTTTCCAGCCTTACTCTAAGAACTGTGTTGAAGGCAGATTATTTCATAAATCCCTACTGAAATTACATTGTGCCATTTCTGAAGCATTTGGTTTTGGCCATTCTTTGAAACTGGATGTTAGACAGATTATTGTAGAATAGCACTTCGTGTGTTTTTATATTTAAATTGGTATGTCTGTCTGCATAAGATTTGTAAGCCAAGAATCAGTAGAAACTGAACTGCAGAAGCAAATGCCAAGATTTGAATGTGAAATTGCTTAAATAGACTTGGGTCAGACAATTGACTGCTTTTTATTAAAGCTGCTATTTTGCTTTAAAACTGTGTTTTGCTTCTTACCTGCAGTAAAGTCAATAGCAAAAAGTCACTAAGGTAAATGTCTTTACAGTCTTTAATGTTTTGATTCAAAACAATGAGTATCTCTAAAACAATTTTGTAATGAGAAAGATCGTCATTAATTAACAGCAATAGAATAAGAGACATAGATTGTGTTCATTAGTGGAACTCTGTAGTTGTAAAATTATTCATAAACAGTAGTGGTCTTAAGGTAACTATGTAAAGAAATTTTCAGCTATTGACAGGTTTTTTTGTGGTTGACAAAATCAAGTTTTTTAAATCAGTAGTTTAGTTTTGAAGACATCAGCTACATTTCCAATGAGGAAATAAATCAATGTAGGAAAACCCCCATATTTTACACAGGTGAAATCTCTCTATACAGGCACCCTCTTTACTCTACTCTTTTGTTATACTATTGTTGGCTTCTGTATGAGACAGAAGACGAAGCCTTTAATTTGGCCCATATAATAATTGCAATGTCTTATTAAAGTTTTTCATTTTCCCCTTACTCTGTACCACCTTTTATGAGTCATTGATTCATCATACTAAAAAAGGGTAGTAGAACGTCTTTTGAGAAGGAAGTAGGTCTGAAGTAGCTTAGAAGTGGGTCTGAACAAGCAAATTAGATAAAGAATCCATTTCCAATACATTTTTATTGTGTAGGCAATGTTAGAAGTGGTGCTGTAGGTAAGGAAGATGCATTTTTATTCCACTGTTTTTAGTACGTTCTCAGACTGGAGGATTCTCATCTTTAGTGTTTGAATTCAGTGAATAATCATTTCCACCATTTCTGTTAAAATGCTTTGGAAATGCATGTGCAAAGTATTGACC
Organism: Haliaeetus leucocephalus; assembly: GCF_000737465.1. Classification (NCBI taxonomy): domain Eukaryota; kingdom Metazoa; phylum Chordata; class Aves; order Accipitriformes; family Accipitridae; genus Haliaeetus; species Haliaeetus leucocephalus. The sequence goes on from NW_010972438.1 coordinate 10,531,313, forward strand.
AAAGGAATAAGATAAATTAAAGGGAATGGTAACTACTGGTGAAGTTTAATACTATAAAAGAGAAGACTGTTACAGCCAACAATAGTATTTAAGGTGTAGCATCACATGAAACTCTAAAGAAAAATAAAGTTTGAAACAAGTATTTCTATGAGAACAACTTTGAGAATATGAAAGGTTTAAGAAAATACTTTTAAAGATACTTTTCTTCTGCTTTTACCAGAATATGAAAAAAACAACTCAAAGATTTTATCTGCACTAAGCTACCATGCTAATGCTTTTTCAAGTTGTTAACTTTTGCTCTTTCTTGATATACCTCATTAGTAAAGGCAGTCTTTGTCCTACAGCAGCTGAAATGAATAGGAGGGGGTTTAAATTTTTGCTTAGAGTAAGACCCTTCATAAATTTACTTAGTTAAATTACATTCACCTTTTTTTTACGTGCAAGTACCATTTTTGTAATATTAAAGGGAAAATAATATTTTTAGAGTGTTATTGCCCTGCAAGTAGTCAAGCCAAAGTTCTGTTGTGAAGTGTGATTGTAAGTTTGCTTTTGAAATAGCAGAGGAAACTCTGGAATTCAGTGTCTCAGTGACTGTATTCAAAAATCAATATTTCTTGGCTGGATTGTCAAAATATGAGGGACTGTAAGACTTAAATGAGTACAATAGTGTGAATGATGTATCTAAACAGAAAAATGAATGTTCATTTAAAACAAGACTCAGGTTTTACCATCTGGACTGCAAGGATATATAACCCTTAGGTATATATAGTAAAATAATTAATGATAACATCTCTGACCTGCAGGAAAATGAAATGCCTTCAGTTTAAGGTTTAATCTTGATTTTTAACCCCATTTTATGAACATAGCATGTGTTCTTCCAGACATGCTTTTCAAATTTCAGAAGTTGGCCTTCTTGAAAATGGAAGCTTTGGTATGTTGAAATACATTTTAATTGGAAAATGTTCTTTTTATCTGCTAAACTTTTTGTTTATTTGATAATCAAAAGCCCAAATTATTTTTAGTATCATCCACTTTTAATTACACATATTATTTCATTATGCCATCAACACACTGTTATGTGTAGATGTAGGTAATTAATTGCAGTCAATTAATTTGTTCATAAAGAGAGATTTTCATGCAAATCAGCTTTTATAATTGGAGCTAACAACATCCCAAGGTAGTCAGCAAATTAAAGAAATTGATGTTAAACCAAGACAGGTCATCTAATTTTGTGAAATGGCAGCTGTTAGCAGCAACCAAATGTCACGTCAGTAAAAAGGGAAGAAGGCAGTGGCAGAAAGTGGCTTCTTTTGTGCTTATTAGTACAGTAAATAATGATATTTGGTGGCTAATGCGTGATCTTTTTTTCAGTTCCTTGATGACACTGTAAGTAAAGCCGATCTTGAAATAAGATTAAATAATTCTATGAAAAATGCTTAGAAGAATCAACAAAATGTTTTGTTTCTACTTTATTGCTTTATGAAGGTGTCAGATCTCTGAAGTGAGATAGCAGTTTAACATTGAAGTTGTAGCAAGAAAAAATCTTCAGACATTGTAAATTTTAACTATAAATTAATGCGAAGATACCCTTTATCAACTCTGGCAATTATTGGAGGATTAAAAAAAAGGAAAATAGATATTACATGCAGTTCTACAACACTGGTGATAAAATTAATACATAGCCATTTTACTTTCCTTCCCTTTTAAATTTTTTTCAGAACATTTGCCTGCATTCCATGTTTACTTTTTGTTTGTCTTGCAAACTGCTTGGCACTTTCTGTGCTTGAAAAGAATTATAGTAAAATAGCTAAATTTTAAACAGTAAAAAAGTAAATAATGAAAGGGGTAGAACATTTTAACAGGAATAGAGTACGTTTGCAATATTAGGGCTCAGCCCTGGTAATACAGTAGTTTCAGTAATTTCAAAAAGCAAGCTACAGGTAAATAGTTCTCTGAGCTGTGAGTGATACCTTGAGAGTCTTGCCTCAGTTTTCTTCTGTTATTATTTATTTATTTTGTTATTTATTAGAGTTGTTTTTTCTTCCTATCAGAAGTTACGTTTTCATTGAAGTTCTAAAGAAATCATGCAAACCAATTTTTTTGTTTGTTTATAAATAGCCCCTTTTTAAATAAATATTTAAAGCAAGGAGATTAGAAATAATGTCTATATAATATACCAAAAGTTTATTGCTTGTGTGTTGACACACTTTTATAAAATGTGCATTTGCTGTTCCTACATATTTCTAGGGATTTTGCTATAAAGGATGTATGTTTAGTATTCATAATTCTTTTATTTCAGTTGATTTGAAAAAAGTATTAATATTCATTCTTTGTAAGTACTGTAATTTTTTTAAATATTATTTTTCTTATCTTAGGTAGCTTGGTTAATAGAGGACAAGGCAATATACGCAGCACTAAAACTCAGCATGTATCACATATTGCATTTGGATCAAAGATCCTTGGGCCACCTCCATCTTCAAACAGAAGTGTCAGTGCAAGGGTATCCAGAGAGGTAAGAAGGCTTAAATTACAAAAAAAAACCTGCTGGCACTTCTGTAAAGGAGGAAATTAACAAGTAGAGGAGTCACATTAAAGTTTTTTTTCAAGGATGATGTGAGGCTGTGTCTGGAGTACTATGTTTGGTTGTGGACACCCAGTGTGAGAGAGACTGTAACATCTGGTGGGGCGCAAGTAAAATGCTTGGGTGGCTACAGCACATGACATGTGTTTGTTCAGCCCACAGAAGAGAAGGTGAAGGGAGAATCTATTTGCTATTTTCAGCTAATGCAGGGCTGTAGAGAAGACAGGCCCAGATTCTTCAAAGAGGTGCAGTGAAAGGGCAAGAGACAGCAGGCCTGAATTGCAGGGAAGCTCTGACTGAGTATAATGATAAAGTGTTCAGCACTTGAACAGGGTCACAGGGAGTTTGTGGAATTTCAAAACTTTCAAAGATAACAAAACTTGACTGGAACAGGCTGATCTAATCTCAGCATTAGGCCTACAGAGGTCTCTTCCTACTGAAATTACTCTGATTTCTTATGATTCTTATTTTTCTGAATTTTTTGTTCTAGGCTATTGAAATTTGTGTGTGTGTGTGTAAATATTTTTCCTTATGATGAAAACTACGATGCATAGCAGAAACTCTGCGTTTTGGTATGCTCTAAGTGGATGATAGTCAGCCATACAGTAGCTCATGTGATGCTGTCAGTTACAATGCCAGGGAAAACAGCTGGTCTCACTCTGCTAGCAAACATACATATTTTAGGAATCTGGTTGGGACTACAATTTCCAGTTTAACACTGTGAATAAAGGACCCAACCAAAGGAATTAGGCTCTTCTGAGGAAGTCAATTGAAAGCTAAGATGTAAAATGAGATTCCTTTATCCAAAGAAGAAAGGACTCCTTCTGAGGTCTAGAATAGCCACAAGTTTCACTGTCTTTTTATCCAGATAGTGAATTTTAATTTTTTTTCCTTTTCTTTGCCTTGTTTCCCTTTCACTCAGTGAAATAAACCCTGCCTGTTACTAGACCATGAAGATTGAAGATACCACACAGAACTGTACCTACCATAAAGTTTCCTGAAAAGATAATACTTTAAAAAAAATATTTGGAAACATTTATTTGAAAAATAAGCTTAATTCAAAATGTGCATTTACCTTTGAGTATTTTGAAAGCTGTTATGTTTTTGTCTTTCACTAAGAAAATAATGTCTTTCAAGGTAACAAAGGCCTGGGGTAGCAAAAGTAATAGATCATGGCGACTTCAAAGTTCAGGAAAGGGAACTGAATCCGTACAAGACGTTGAGAGATTGGAGCTATCATTCTCACCATGCAATGATTCTTTAGATCAAGGAGGCAAAAGAAATACTCCCCAAACAACTAAAGATCTATGTCAAAATGGTAAGAGCAAAAGAATATGCAGAGTTCACAAACCACCAAAACTTTTGCATGATTCTGATTTCAGTATGTAAGACTTAATTCTCTGTTTTTCTAATCCTTTATCTACCTTGTTAATTACTGAAGACATTTCTATTAAATCATGGCTTATTCTCCTGTATGAGCTTGAATAAATGCTCATTCTCTCTGCAGGTATTCATATTGTGTTTGAGCCAGGGATCACCACCTGCTGGCAGTAGCCCCAGGTTATACATGTATTTCACTTTCCCTCATGCTGTGTGTATAACTGGGCTACTGCAGTGGTTCTTGATTATTTTGCAGACTTCTGCAAGCCTGTTTTTTATAACTTCTGTGGTTTGCCCTTTTTCCATACCTAGTGTTAAATTTTTACTTTCTTGTGACTGTCATATTCCTGCTGCCCTACAAGATTCCTGTGCCGTTTGGAAGATGTTTGTATCCCAGGACAATGCTCTGTATGCTGTTTTTCCATGCCTCAAGTAACAAAAGTACACAATATGAGTGTTCACAGGCATTTCATAAGCTTCTGGGTTGTATTTCAGACCCTGCAATTCAGACTCAGAAAACCTCTGAGAGTGGAAGAGCAGATTTTCAGCTCGCCTCACCACAAGGACCGTTAGCAGACAAGAACAGTCATAGAAGATTATCTCTAAAAAATGCAGCCAAAAACACATGGGAGATAACCAGCGGTATAGTGCTCCTTTTATGTTATTTTACATCTCAGTTGTGTTTGGCTTGGGGGACTATCTGTTGTAAATTTCAAAGGACCCAAAAGCAGTTCACATAAAATATAAATGCCTGTGTTGTGGGGGATTATGGAAATCAAACACCCTGCAACAGAATTGCTTTTCAGCATTGATAAAGATTTGCAGGATTAAGCAGAGTGCCAGAGCAGTGAATGAATAAAAAAAGGAAAATTCCATGCTCTCATGATTAAAGGGAAAGAACTAAAAATAATTTATTCTTTAAATCCCTATTAAATTTAACACTAAAGACTCCAAACATCGAAAGTATGAGAAAGTTTACTTGTACCAGGTAAGAGTTTAGGATATTAATTATGGTACCCATGTAATATCAGGGGTTTTTGTTTTGTTTTTAAAGTTCAGTGGTGAATTTACTTTTTTTTTTCCCCCTCCCTTATTCACAGAAAGACACCTCAGCTTATGTTTTTTTCCCTTTCACACCTGTCTGCCAAAAGGTGTGGATATTTTTTGTCATACAGTGTCAATCAACTTGCTTTGCATGTGTCTGGAAAGTACATTATTGTGGCAAAAATAGTCCTTGTCTCTGTAAAAAAAACTAGTGTTACTTTCTATTAAAAGGCATAGCCACAAACTTGTGAAGTGGGCAGACTACTCAGATCTGCTCAAAATTGACCAAAGAAATTTTCCTTCACACTCTGAGTTGTTTCCATTTTGTTTAATCTTTGGGATGTTTAGAAGCAGTTATATACTATGACAGTGTCAGTAATCCATAATTGCTATTATGGGGTTTATAATTTGACTGAAACAGATGCAAGATGCTTAGGCAAGTAGAGCCTTCTGGAGAATTTTTAAACTACTTCCTCTTTACCTGAATTGTGAGGATCCTGAGGCAGGAATCATTGTCTTACATATTCTTCATCTAGAACATCAGGACCTCTATCTAGTGCTAGAATTTAAGGAAAATTAATCATCACTTGTTAATTTATGTAAATATAAGTGATATGAAAAGACAGAGACTTAAGGCAGTAGACAGGCATGTCTGAATGCCCTATTGTAAATTCAGAAGCCCGGAACTGAGGAAGAAAGCTATGTATAAACACTGGTATTTTACTGTTTTTATTTGTGAGAATGAAAACTGTTTCTGTGTAGTCTTACTTGTGTGTATAGGCAGATAAATGCACAATGTGAATTTGTAAGGTATGATTCTCCAAACTTTTTTTTTTCCATACTTTGATCACTTGGCACTGATAGCTCAGTTTGCCCATTTCAGGTTTTTTTCAATACATGAAGATGTCTAACTGTATATAGATGACTTAATGGTTTCTTCATCCTGTAGTACTGGATTAATCTGTGTTGAAGAGCTTCCTATAGGCAACCTCTTCATCAAAGAAATTCCTCTTCTACGCTCTGTTCTGAACTTCTTCCAAACTCAGATAAACTTGACCTCAGAGAATGCTAGGCATTCTTTGATGAAATGTTCACAGGGAAGGGGGGGAAATTCAAAACCAGAAACACCTAGCAAAAAATGAGGAACCTAATAATTTTAAATAAAATTAAACCATTAAACATATACATCTGTATAAAATACTGTAAAAGTCATTTACAAAAGGAAGTGAAGTAAGTGTACCCTGACATCAGGTGAGAGAACAAAAACACTTGTACTCATTTCTGACCAAACTGTTTCATGTTTGCATTCACATTTTAAAAACAAATACCTTTCTAATAAAAGCAAAGAAGTTATTATTTCTATGATAACTTGTGTTGTAGCTAAAGTTTGTGCACACTGTCAGGATTGTAACCCCATAAACCTCAGGATCAGTGTTCTAGTCAGGAAACTCCCAACAGCTGATCTTACAATGACAAACTTGGTTCAGTGGTGATGACTCAGCCAAAAGCATAGTCCTGACACTTCTGACAAGGTGTTAATGTACATACACCTATGACAAGTCATTAGCACAAAACCACATTCCCCAAGGAAGTGCAAGCTTACATGGTTTCTGGCTCCCCTTTTATACTGTGGTCTAAACAAGTTGTATCAACGAGAATCTATCATACACTACTCTTCTCTTATCACCAGACATTTAGTATTCTTGAGCCTTGTGCAACCATGTCTATGGTGATCTTAGGGCACTACTGCACTTCTGCCATTAGCTTTAGTAAATATTAATTTAAATTTCATGGGGGGAGGGGAGCTTTCATAAGTGATTGTTCTTATTACCTTAGAGTTTAGTCACTGCTATTTATAATAATATCTCTTAGATTTATTATACACTTCAAATCAGCATGTCTTCTGTAGCAGGTATGCAGTACCTTTACCAAGGTAAATTGTTTTTAAGCAAGGGAAAAAATAAAACGAGTGAGCATTGTTTATAGTTTGCCAGTCTTACTTATGCAATGTTGAAACCTTCATTAAAATGTTAGGCTGCAATTAGAAGCTTTAGCATAAGTCTGACTGTGTAGAAGAACTAATTAGATGTTTAGGTGATCATACTTGCATTTATCTTGTTTGCTGTAATGTTGTGATTACATAGTAGTTTGCATATTTTGCTATGAAGATACTCCAAATTGTTCATCACAATTGACATGAAAATACTGAGTTAAAAAGAAATTCCAGTGTAGTTTGTGGTGGAGAGATAATGGGATTTGGTTTGGTCCAAAACACCCCATATCTTTCGCTTGTAGACTGTTAACAAAATGCTACACTGACTACAGGTTACAGAAGTTGCTGAAGTCCATAGCCAGTGTAAAATGTCATCTTAAAGCCTTACAGACTTTTCTATCTTCCCTCTGCATACTTCATTACGAATAAGTACTGTGGTATACAAACTAATATTTGTGTTTATCTTATTACTAACCCAAGTATATTTCAACATTATCTCTGGAGACTAATGTTGTTCTTTACAGAGAAGGTTAGACTAAAAAAGCAGAATATTCAGACTAAATATTATACAGACACTAAGTCTTTTAAAGTAGTTCTTTATTTCTGAAGTACTTTTGATCTGGGTAAAGACATTGCCTTACTCACAATGGTGAGTAAAGTGATGTGTAAGAATTTTTTGGATGTCTGTGACAGAGCCAGGAGTAGGAGTCAGGAGTTTAAGCTTCTAATTGCTGCTTCTTTAAACACTTGACAAAAACTGTGACTTAAGATATCTTTTTCATATTTTGATACTTCATTCAAAATTGACTTAAAATCTCAAAACCCAAGTGGTTTAACACCTTTTTTTTGCTTCAGAATTCATTATAAAATTTTATCTGCAATGACCTCTGCAAATTAAACAGCAACAACTGCATTACAAGTCATTCTAGAATGAGAATAGAACAAGTGAGACTGCAGTTAGAGAAGCTGGTTATTATTAAGTCACTAGGCTATAATAAAAATAAAGCCACTCCTCTCTACTCATTCACAGTCCTTTGTGCGTAAAAATTAGCAGATTCTTGTGAAGTAGGTTGTACACTAAATGTATAACCGTACCGTAGAGGGCTTGTTACAGTGGTCTGAGCTATTAGTGCATATTTGAAAACTGCAAAGACAGCATTATACTTGTCAGATCTAATTTCATGATGGGGGAAAAGACCTTCTGAATACTAAAGAAGTATATGTTATACATCTTGGTCTTAGTCAAGCCACTGCCATTGAAACCTAGTAAAACATGTAGAGATGAAATAGTGGAAGGGTGGGTGCCAGACTGGTCAGAAGACTGCAGAGTGCTGAGATTAGCAAAAACTGAAAAAAAAATCCAAAAGTTTTCTTAGCTAGGTAAGTTTTGAAGATACTTTTTGTTTTGAAAAATGCAGCAAGTTGAAAATTCTAATATCATTGCCTTAGGAAAAAGAGTTAAGAGCATTTTAGACTTAGTATCCAGAATAGCTGGGGGAAAGATCCTTTTACATACAGGAGAGTTGTCCAGCAAATTGAAGTTTGGGGATAAGTAACATTTTTGTGGCATTTCTGCATAGTGCTTTCTGGAGTTGCAGATGTGGCAGCATCTCCAGGGCCAAAGACATTCAAAACAATTTCAGGCTTGGTGGGCCAGATTCCTATTGGACAAATGATGGAGTGCTTTAAAATACTGATTTAGTGCAAGAGAGTTTTTTAGTCATGCTAGGTCACAAAATCAGTTGGGAAAAAAAGTTCCTGAGTCTTTTGTTCTCAAGCATTCTAATACTGTGTTCAGCTTCAAGTGAAAAGTTAATGAGAAGATCCATCTTTCATTTCATTTTTATAGGGGAAATGACTCCTTAAAAATGCAGCTTATATAGATACTAAAATATAGTGAAAGCATAAAAACTGTGAAATGGGAGTTCATGATTAATATTGTGTTTTCTCTTACTATTTCAGTTGTTTTATTTGTGTACAACCTTTCACATGTAATTCCAATTGCCTAAGAAAAATAAGTTGTTAGTGGGTGTGACACCATCTTGAGTGACCAAAGACAGGAGAATTCTGCTGTAGTATCCTCCTTTGAAACACTTGTAGTTATTGATCAGAACAAAAGGTCATTGGGTTTACACAAATGAAGTTTTGAATAGTCTCACTCATTTCTTGAGGCTCTTGAAAAAACTAGTCCAAAGTATTTGTAAAATAAATGGCATTACTTACATGTTCATCTTTCAAGTCTTTTATAAATTAAAAGCAAGGTGAGATTTCTATATATTTACAAAATAGACTTTTTTATGTACAATAGACAATGATCTACTAGATTGTTTTAAACCAGGATGATTATCTAATATAAAAAGAGTTTACTTGAAAAGCCTTGGGGCTTCTGACTATAGACGGTCTTCATGTAGAAATTGAAAAATAGTCTCTACTGGAACAAGTAGGTGCAAGCCATGAGTGTACAAGGTGTGTTAAGTCCCTAGTCTTCACTGGTTCCTAGTACAAACTAACATTTAGGATATTAACTGGAGTTTGGTAGCTTTAGCTATCTTTGGTAAACTGGAAAAATCACAGCAACCCAGTAAGGAGACAACTGTTTCTCCTGGCATCTTATTCTTCTTTCTTTTGCCTTCATTTGTGGTGGTTTGGACTTTTTTTCTCCCCCCCCCAAAGCTGCTGAATCTGCCTGAAGTGGTAACTATCTCTAACAAAACTAAAAAGAGTAGAATACCATAGTAAACTTACTGTCTTCTGTGATGGCAAGCATTTTATTATTGCAGTACTACTTTATTATTACGTTTTTAGTATTTTTTTATTGAGGCTTTTTTAATGTGGTTGCTGGTAACTTTGTTTTATGGAGCCAGAAAGTTTCAAGATCTAGTGAATAATCCACACCACACTACCTTTAATGAAGATAAGGGAGTATTGCATACTTGAGCAATTCTCCTTTTCTCAGATGCTATTTGAGATTGGTTTTAATCAATCAAATTGACATTTTTTTCTATACCATCATTCCAAACAGTAAAATATAAGTTAACAATAAGTCTATAAAAATGGCCTTTTCATGTTTATCTGGTGCACTCAATCTTTAAATCCATTTCTGTAGTTTATTGTTTGTTTTAAAATTGGCAGATTAGTACTGCCTGTATTCGGGGAAACTTAGTGAAACAGATATCTTCATACATTTTTCATGTCACACTATTTTTCATCAGAGCTGTAGTTTGAAATTGAGATTTAAGCCATAAGTTCTGGACATAAAAGAAAATGTAGAATTTCAGCAATAAAGAAGCAGCAGATTGTAATACTATGAACTTTCCACCAACTATGTGTGATTATTTTTTTTTTAAATGTCAGCCACAAAAAATGCCTATAGAAAAAGATCGATAGCCAAATTTAATAAAATTATGTTTTCCTAGAATGAAATTCAGTTGAACGGTTTCAAATCTTAACAGCTAAATAGTTTCAGATTTTCAAATTGCAGGCTTGCACATCATATATCATAGCCTGCAGATTTTTTGAGCTGTGATCTGGAAACGTTTTGATTAACCTTGCCTCATTTAGAAAGCAGCCTGATCTTCTTTGTTGCATCCTTGTCACTCTTCCAACTGTATAGATCTGATAAGCAGAATGTTTCTGTATTAGAAAAACTTATTTTGCTGTATAACTTCCAGAGAAAATGAGAGTGATCAGGGTAACATACAACTTACATATTTGGCATTAAAATAAACATTGTACATTTCAGATAAATGGGTGTTTCCAGAAAGTTTCACTGAGAGTGTTCAATTGGATAGGAGTGAGCAGTTTGTAGCTACTGAAGATTCAGCCTGCCATAATTTAACCTCACCACAGAATGTCTCCGTTGAACATCACAGCAATGAAACAGGTGATCACCAAGTGAATAATAAAGAGATTTTCACATTTTCATCAAGACCTCGATCAGCTCCTCATGGGAAGTCTCCAAATATGTCACCAGAATATTGCATTTTCCCTTTGGATTTGAAGCAAGACAGTAACGGAGTACATGGGAAAACCGAAATTGAAGATGACTTTCAAGGAACTGACAGCAGTGAAGAGGTAGGCCGCTTTGTACATGTAATTCTTGATAAAGTAGTCTTCATCCTAAAACTCCTAAGATGAGATTCTGTCTTCAAGCTAGACAGAGAGGATAAATCATCTTTTCCCCATACACCTACAGAGGTAGATTTGTCTTTGTCAGGTTGCTGTGTCTAACTGGATACAGGAGTGAAAATGCAGGTGTATCCTCTATAACAAGTGGGCTTAAGAAACCTAACTCTACTTTAGCCCCTATGCTAACAGAGACATGTGAATATTGTGCACCATTACAACAAAAAATATTTTAGGAAAGCCTGCAGCATAGATTTGAGCGAGATCTAAGTCCATTATTGTTGAGCAAGAGTGCAGTAAATAAGGCTTCATTGTGCATAAAACTGTAAGCAGGGACTCTTTTGCTCATAAACATTGTTGAAAGTAAATTAAGAAATTTCAGCTTTTTAATGTCACTTGATTGGTATTTCTGCTTTATATCCTGTCTGAGCTGTGTCAGCATCACCAGCTTTAATTCTTTTGCAATGTGGAAATCTTTCAGCAATAAAATTAATGAAAGAAAAGAAATATTTTTTTTAATAAATGTATCAGCTGGTACAATACAGAAATTCACCAAATTGTCAATGCACTGAATAGTTGCATTGTGTGATTACAGTAACTGCTGAAGTTTCTGCCTTTATGAACATTATACTGTATTTCATTTTTAATTATAAAATCTGTTTCTTAGCATTCTAATCTGTTGCTCATAGCTGAGAAATAAAACGCAACCAAGTTACATATAGCAAGATGGATTGAACTTAACTGCTCTATATTCTGTATTTCTGAGAAACCAAATTGCTGATGCTAATTATGAGAAATAATTATTTTCTTGGGTTTTTTTCTGTAGTTGTGGGCATTTTCCCATTATCTGGGGCAGTGTATTATTTATTAACTTAAACCCATAAGACTTTGTTATTTCAAACAAAGTTCCAGAATTTCAGAATTAAGTGAGTTTAGTCAAGCTAATGAATGGTTCATGAGCAGTGCTATATGGGATACCATTCTGAAGATACAGAACTGTTTGGATTTCAAAGAATTTGTTTGTCTATTATGCTTATGAAAAGCCAGAGAGATTACTGCAGAAGTTAGGTTAAGGAAATATTTCCATAACCTAAGAATTATGGAAGCTTTCCAGCAGTGTCATTTACTCAACTTCAGTAGTTTCAAATTTGATTGCTGCCTTTTTTTTTCTTTTTTTTTTGGGGGGGGGGGGGGGGCGGGTATTCAAGTCCTTTGTAAAGATGTGTCTCCAAAGCAGTGTAAAAATGACAAATGAATATTTCTGAAGAGGTACCAAACAGTAAAGGCCGTGCTATGGTAAGTGAGCGAAAATAAAGAGTCTTAAAAAACACAGTGCATATGGCATCCTTTAACTGATGAACTATAAAGCAAGACAAATTTATATAAATTAATCAAAAGCTAAATTAATTATTAAACTTTGCTGGTGCTTAAATCTTTATTGAAGAGATAGCTAACCTTCCATGTCATCATCCTATCCCAGAGATCCAGTGCCAAGCACACAAAGAGAAAGCAGTAGCCAAGTACTCCTGCTTTTACAGCACAAGAACAACATTGGGGGACTACATTAATGGTCATTCTAGAGGGTTGATGCAAGAGAGACTGGTAGAGGATCCCTATCTTCTTTAAAAAGATTTAAGGTATTATATAAACTAAAAACTTTTCTTTGACAATGTGCCAGAGGTGTGCTAGGGAACAGCCTTTGTTTCATTCATTATCGTTGGATGCAAACTGCATTAAATAGTATCGGCACTGCAGCTGGAGATGCACTAGACTTACAAAGCTAGAAGATAATTACCTTAAACAAATATACAGCATGCTAACAAATTATCAAGAGGTTTTTTTCTCAGTCCAAGTACTACATTAGTAATTCATAGTTAAGCCTTTCTTTCATGTGAAAGGAGTCACTGAACCAACAAATTACTTAGCAGTCATATTTTGCCCATATTCATCCTTTTCCTTGTGCAGAGACATTCTGTGTTGCTTCTTGAAGTCAGCTTTATACTGATAGTCTGGATACACATTTAATATTCACATTGCTCTACTCTGCATTACTGAAGTAAACTAAAAAACAGTTTTATTTCAACCACTGAAAATACAGGAAAGAGGATCCTGGAAAAGCCGTGATAGCTGAACATAAAACTCCTAACTTAATAGTATCTATTTTAGCACAGCTTAAGGTATCTTTGCAAAATTACCAAAATTCTTTAGCCCAACCATAACATGTTTCCCAGTCTACTTCACTTACATGACAAAATATTTATTTGACTAAGTTATGCTGAATCTTGCAGTGCTTTTTAAAAATACATTCGTCTTACATGCTGAAATAAGCTACATTGTTACAGGTTTTCACACTATTATTGTTTCTCATGATCATTGTAATACAGCTTTCTTTTGAAATTCAAATATATTGTTTGTGTATAACACACAAGGATATGTACATGCTCTTGAACTATATCAAATAAGATAGATATCTCAACCTACAATTTAAATAATTGCATGTGAGCATAAATTGCCTTTCTCCTGGAAAATATAAGTAAAACTTAGTTTTAATTAAAAAAAAAAAAACAGATTTTGCATATCTTTGTAGTTTAAATATCTCATACTGGTAAAAAGTCCAAAAGTTTCAAAAGTTTTCCTTGGGTTTTTTTATGTTGCTTCATCATGAATTAAAAAATTATGATTAAAAGGGCTAAATCCCTTTCATCCTAGTCTACACTTGAAGTTAGTGGAACTGCAAAGGAGAATTATGTACTTTTTAATGAAATCTGTGGAAAATCAGTATTATCTACAAAAAGTATTTACTTAATTGTAAAATGTAAGAGGCAGGTTATGCATCAGGATAAATTTCAAACAAGTGAACATTGACTATGTTGCATATGCTGAGAGCCATAAGATATGGACAATAACTGTGCTAGAATTATACGGTTTATGTAAGTTTTGGCTTTTGGGGAAGAAATGTTTCCATCTGCAAACTGAAAATAGCAAGTATTTATAAATTCTCTTTAGTGGTTACTTACTAGTCACTGAAATAGTTCAATGCTGTTATTCAATTATCAGAGTCAAATAATCAGTAAAGGATAATAACTGCTTCTTCTCTTGAAATCATTCACCACCAAGTGACTATTTTGTGATTATATGAATGTCCATGCTTTCAGCTCAAATTTCTGTCAGAGTCTTTGTATAATTAAACTTGTCATGGCAGCATTTACGGATTCTGTCAACCCAGAGCAAAACCAAGAACTCTTGCTGATTGCAGGAGTTGTATGACTGTGGCAGGTGTGACCACTTGTCACATAGTGCTATCAAAAATGCTGTTTTAAGCGTAACAGGCAAGTTCCTCAGCGAAGCCTTCAATGAAGAAACTGAGAATTTTTCTCTCCTTATGCGATTCAAAGAGTGAAGAAATAAGATTAAATAAGATAATGTATCCTTACAAAGGCTGATAGATAATTTCACTCTGATACCTCAGTATTAAAGCTTGGTGTACAAAGGGACTATATCCCATCTGCTCCTAGTAGGTGGCCCTCTAGAGTCATTGGAACGATCTTCTTAAAATTACAGCCCAGCAAGAGCAATCAGTTTTATGTATCCAGAACTGCCCATCTCCATGTTCTTTCAAGGAATACAGTACATCAGTGGAAGTGCTCATTCCTGAGTAAAATTGTTCTCATCTTCAGTTTACATATGCTGCACTATAGTTAATCAAGCAAACTTTATTGATGTTTCTGGCACTATTTCATTATTTTAATATGTGTGACTGAAAAGATATGGAAAGGTGTGAGGGATTTAAGCTTCTGATAAATCAACATTATCCATTTATCTCTGATATGTGGGGAAAAAAAATAGAGTGTTTTCTCTAGTAATCTTCCATCTTAAGTTAACCTAATTTAGTATGGGTTTCCAGCACAGATTTTAAGATAATTTTGGACAAATAAAAGTCTATGAAAAAGAGGGAAATACAGATTTGTCTTTCAAGGAAACACAAAGTGAGGGAATCAAACTATAAACTTCCAAAATGTGTATCATTAATAAAATTGAGGGATTATTTTTCCTGAATGTGCATTTCATTCCATGTAATCCAGTCCTAGACTTACTGAAGTCAGTAACAAATTGGATTGCTTTCATTTGCAGTAGGACTGCATCTTGTCTATGAGACGCATACTGAAGATGATATTTCAGTGTCTTATTGAATCTTGTAATATATACTGCCTTACATCTAGTGTGGTAGCATATGGCAGAGGACCAGCATGATGAGATGAAGATGAAGACTCTCTCACACTTTCTTTCTTAAGAATAAGAACATTGAAGCTAACACTAGATGTGTTTCCCTATTGTTTTTCTTTCCATGTGTTCAGACTTCCTGTTTGTTGTTGAGATGGGATCATACACTTGATTCATGGAATATTTTGCAGAGATGTTGTTAGAAGCATGAATATAAGGTTAACAAACTAACCTAAAAAATTCTTAAATGATATTCAAATGGTACTGAATATTGCCAGAGGTGAGCAAAGTAGTTTCAGCAGGAGTTAGTCCTTCTAGGTTGAAGTTGCAGATGCAATGTAAAAATATGGAACATTAATAATTCAGTGGAAAGACATCATTATCATGGACTTTTTGCTTGCTTTTGGTTTAGAGTTGTATTAAATTTTATTGAAATTATGATTACCATGTAACACACAGGTTTGGGAGGTTACCAGCATTCTAAATTTGGGCGGACGTTTTGAATAGTGTAATCTTGTCTCCCTCTCCTCCTCTTTCTACTTTGTACTTTTCACTGCTCGAGATGTAAGAATATGTTTATGCTATACTCATTGTAGTTGCCAGGAAGAGCAGCTGGTTTTCAGAATCCTTGCAAATTTAGAATTAGGCAGCAGAGATTAAAGAGCCATTTTGAAATGTTAAGGTTATGTAAAACTG
Organism: Haliaeetus leucocephalus; assembly: GCF_000737465.1. Classification (NCBI taxonomy): domain Eukaryota; kingdom Metazoa; phylum Chordata; class Aves; order Accipitriformes; family Accipitridae; genus Haliaeetus; species Haliaeetus leucocephalus. The sequence goes on from NW_010972438.1 coordinate 10,547,353, forward strand.
TATTGTGTGATGATGAGAGGGAATCGCTCTTGCTTTGTTTCCTAAATTTAGGATGACAACAGTGAATTCATCCAGGATACTGAGAACCTTGAGATCAGCCACAGCAGGCAAGGAACATCTGATTCAGCAATTTTTAAAGAGATCCCAGTAAAGAGTATGTCATGGAGAAATGCATGCTGGAAGAACAAGAGACAAAGCAAACATAACCTCAAAGACACCATCTTATCAAAACCACAGAGTTCCACTGTGAGAAAACCAGATTCTGTTAGCTCTCAGGGAAGCTTAAAGCCTACCCTTTCTCTTTCTCCAACTGCAAGTAAAACTGAATTCTTTAAAGTAATTCCAAATGGATCTGAAAGATATGAAGGAGTTTCCGGTCAGTTAAAAAGATCTGTCAGTAAAAAGTCTCTCAAGAAAATCTCCAGAGAAAATTCATGCCTGACAACACAGACTTGCGTAAGTGATTTTTACTTTGATACTGAATTATTAGATTGTCTAGAGAAGCTATATTAGATAGACCCATTTGCACAAAGTGAGAAATAATACGTCTTTCATCCAGATGTATTCTGGTTTCATCATAACAGTATTTACTGAGCTCGGTCTGTTGAAAGTTGATTTTGTAGTATTTGGTGGCGCACAAAACAGTACTCCAAATAAAACAGAAATCACAGAGGTTTATAGGTAAAAAGAGGTGTCATTGAGCAACTCACATTTTGGAAATACGTGAGTTAGTAGTTTTGGTCTTAAAGATTACAAAAGAAAATTTACAGACTTTTGAATTGGTATATTAAAGAGTGACCATAGAAAGAGCATTAATCTAGGTACTTCATAATCTCTCTGCAACAGCCCTGAAAAATAATAAATTATGTGATTGAGGGCCAACAGTAAGGCTGTGTCATAGGCTAAATTGCCAGGCTACTAAAGGAATTGTTACATTCACTGAAGTGTTGATTTATTCCTAGTTTTTTCTTCCTGGAGTCTCCTTATGGAAACATGCAGTGATTCGAAGAACAAGTTTGTATGAAGTTCATTATGTTCTTAAATATTTCCTAATAGCTAAGTCTTGCCTTTTCAGCTTATAATGATGTGCTTTGAACTGTGCTTTGAATCAGGAACTGGAGCTTAAGAGTCAAGTGTATTCTGTAAATCACAAATCACTATGTTAGTGTTCCATGTTTTTGGATAGAATTCTTTTGGGCTTAGAATTACTGCAGATCCATATCTCTTAATGTGTGACCTCTTGTCTAAATTTGTTATGAGTAGATTAGATTTATTCCTGAGCATCTGAGAGCAGAACAGGCCAAACTTCTTCCTCAGGCTTCAGAGATCTTTATTCAGACGTCAGCTAATACCCTGTGAGACCAAAGACTTACATAGCCAGCATCTTCTGTCCAGCAGCGGTCAGTCATAGATAGCTAGGGAAAAAAGACAGGGCAAGGACAGAGCAAGCATCCAGCAATACCTCGCCAGCATGCCCTGCAGGCTTCCTTCCAGCAGTCCATAACTTAGCAATTTCTTCAGTGAAAGGTGTTATCTTCGTGGTAAATAACTGGTGATAGAATTTTTTTCCACAGATTTGTGTAGTTGCTTTTTGTACCTGTATGGCCTTTGCCTTGTGACAGTGAATTTCAGAGTTTAACTGCTATTTGTGGGAAAAAATATTTATCTCTTTTGTTTGTTTGTTTTGAATGCACAGTCTCATTCCTGGTGCTTTCTCATTCTTGTGTTTGTTATAAAAAACAGTGGGTAAAATTTTTTTTGTAATTATTATTCCTACCTGTACCACTTACTATTTGATGGCTGTATATCATATTCCCCCACAATTCTCTCTTCTACAGGTCAAGGAGTTTTATGGTATGTAGTCCCAAGATTGCTGTTTTGTCAATTTTTTTGTCATTTTTACCCAGGGATGTTGAATCTAACTACTGCGTGATCATAAATGTAAGAGTGGTTTTTGGACAGTAGTATCTTGAACTAAGTATTGCACACTGCTGGGGACCAAAAGAGTAGACACTTCTCTTTTTTTGTGGCTTTGAAGTTATGTATTCTTTGGAAAACTTTGCCTACAGTAATGTCTTGCAACATGACATACCTTGTTTGCATGAAGGAAATGGCCGTCTTCCGTCATTATTCTGTTTTCTGTCCTTGTAGCTTGTCTCATCTGCTATAGGATACTGCAGTCACCATTCCAGTCAGGGGGATGTGCTGTCATTCTGCTATGGGAATTTTAGTCTGTAGCGATTCTGTTTCTTGTTGATACGGTTAATTTTAGTTATCTGATTTGACAGCATCTGTGAAAGGGGAAGCAGGAGCGACTACTTCCATGGGGCAAGGCTGCTACTGCTCGGGCAGGGTCATTGTGCTGAACGGTTCTACCTATCTGCTTTTAGCTGCTATGGCTGCTGAGGATGGACCACGCTGCAGCTAATGGTGGATATAGAAATCTGGGCGTTGGGCTAGAAAGAGCAATCCAAACTGGGCATCACATTAAACAACAGTGTCTAGGAAAGCATATGTTCAGGTTTTCTGTGTATCTATGGTAGGGAAATGCACATACTGCCATGCCACTGGTGCTTCAGTGTTTTTTGGGAAACAAGTCTCTTTTAGTACTGGTGTAGGGGTTGGGGTTTATGTATCTCATAATCCTGTGAGATAGTCTCTCTGAGTGTTCTAGAAATCTCTTCCTGTATTCTGCAAGTAGGTTATTGGGTTGTGTAAAGGCCTTGCACTTTTCCTGATAAAAACAGAACATCCTTTTCCATGAAGGGTGTGGAGACTGGTTTCCTTTGGGAAGGAAGCACATTAGGGGGAAGCAAGGGGAATGAAATATAATAATGCAGCTGAAAATCAGAAGCAGTGCTGAGACCTTATGGTGATGAAAAATACCAGTGGCTGCTGATCTTGGACAATAAAAAGAAAAAAAATATTTCAAAAACAGAGAAAATCCTACCAATGGCAGCATATGTTTTATGTATTTATTATCTGGAAAAGATATTAGAATTGCCCCTATTGATGTAGAAAATGTGGAAGAATGCAATGTATGTGGTCTTTTGTATTTGGGAAGAAGTGAGATAATGTTTCTGTAATTTTTAGTGATAGGAAAACCCCAGTTGATACTGATAATCTGATTCTCTGTTTCTTAGCTGTGCTAATATCCATGTATCTGTCTGTAAGGGTATAATAAAATTTGTTTACATTTTATGTTCCCTTTCCCTCCTGGTTTTATATATAGGAATTTATTTTTTCTAGTTTCCAGTAACTATTCACATTTTTGTAATTAAACGTATTCCTCCCTTGTTTCCTGATCCTTTTCAGTTTTGGAAAATTGTTCCACTTAAAATTCAACTATGTTTATTACTAATCATAACTGTAATCTATTTGTCCATAACAAATGAAATATGTTGATTGCTTTCCTAAAAGATGTTATCAGTGGTTAATGCGGTGATCAACTTTGTCCTGTAGAATATAGCTAAATATAGACTGCCTAGGTGGACTGCAATTAAGTTTTTGAAGCGTTAGGTATATTTTACAATTGTTTTGTGATATTTTATTTTAAAAGATGAAGGAGAAGAGCTGTCATTTTTCCTTTGCTTGATAAAATGCTGATTACTAAATTAGATGATAGCGTTATTAGCACACTGCACTTGTAGCTGTAAATGTATTGCACATGTAATTTGTTGTTTGTAAGTATGTTTTTGCAAGGACAAAGCCTGTTATCAATGTATAGAAACTCAGGAGTTACAGACTTTGTTTTATTGCTACAAAATATAAGATGAAAGTATTTGGCAGATTTAGCAGATTAGCAAGTAATAAAATTTTCCCATCCAGAAGCCTTTCCTTGGAGTTCTTTGATACTTCTTTTTGTACTGTGCCATGTTCAAATTTGAAGCCAGATTTGAGTGCCACTGACTGCCTTTTAAACAGTGGTTGTTTATCTTAGAAGGTATGTTCACCTAGCACTTATATAGAATAAAGTCAAATATATATTTTTTTTAATTAATTACATTTCCAATAATTTTAAAATTAGTATAAAAAGCTATTTGAATGAGGCCTTTTTCTGACCACATACATATGTAAAGGTTTTTTTGTATCTGCTGGAGCAGTTTTGCAGGAAGAAACTAGTATTCTAGGTCCCCACAAGTTTCAAGAAAAGAAGTGGTGACATGTAATATTGTTAAATACAGTGAGACAACACTGGAGGTTTTTTGTTGGCTGTGGGCATGTAATTATTTTATTTCTCTTTTGAAACACTGTTCATTGTTTTAAGAATTATGTATGAAAGGATAGTTTTGTATGAAAGGGTGTTAGAGTGAGAGTTTACAGAGAAGTAGCGTCTTCTAATCTGCTCATATGGAGGACTGGTAAAAAAAATGCTTAACCAACTCTTCCTGCAATCGATTTGCTTAACTACTTAATACGCTTTAAGGACCTGGTTGCTTGCAATGTTTTATTCATGTTTTAATAGAGTTCTCTATTATTAAGTTCAAATATTTTTAATTAAGAAAGAAGCACAGCCCTCTGGGTAATATTGCAAGCATGTAGATAGCTGGTAATTAAAGTTTTCTGCACGTATAACTACATTCAAACAATTCTGAATAAATCATTGGAACCTAGAAGAATGTAAATGTCATTATATATGAAAAAGATCCTTTAAGCAACAGGTTTTGTCAATCTAGCAAAAGTTTTAAGAGCTTAATAAGAATACTTTCTCATAAGAGGAGGATATGCAAAAAGACAAGCTTTTAATTACTAAATGAAATATTTAGACAAATTTACGAATATCTCAAAATTACTTCTTACATCAAAAGTTTCTCCTAAATTACAAAGTGAGCTTAATTTCAAATTCAGTTTTCAAATTCTCTCTTTGAAAATTGGCTAAGACAATGTAAAATTTATAAAGAAGCTTTTTTGTAGTAGTCATCTGAAGCTACAGAATAAATAGTCCAAACTACTTCTCCTTTATAACCTCTTTATTAACACTGAAAATTGTCATGACATCTATTCTCCTTTCTGAGTATAGTAGTTCGAGAGTGAGACCATTACAAGAAAAGAAAACAGAATGACATTTGAAATAAGGGGGGGGGGGGAACAAATGTTTTGAATTGTTTTGTAAAAATTCAAAAAATCTATGCATCTTTCTTCATAGATGTAAAGGAAAAGACAAGCAGGTTTGGGCAATGTTTTGCCTTTATTAAAAAGAGAATGAGAAAAATGTTCTTTCAATGCTTAGTGCTTTTATTGTGCATAGCACTAGTTCATGCTGTCATTTTAATGACTGCATGCCAATTGCTTCTTACGTGAGGTAAGAAAGATAAGCTGAAGCTTCTCTTACAGTAATCAAATAAATGCAGAAAGCTTCAATATAGAAAATTAACAGGAAATCAGCATCTTCAGTAAGATCAATAAAAGTTATAGCAGCTGTAGATCTGGTAGAATACTAATACATCAGAGCAAAGCAGACTTTCCAGACGTAACATAGCAAGCTTCGTATGAAATGGACAAATAACTAATAGTAACTGAGCTAATAACATACGTTCAGTAAGGGTCTAGAGAAAACATCACATTATTTTAGGATTAAAAATGGTAGTAATAATCACACTATTCAGGATGAAGCTTGGGGCTCAAAAGCCAGAGCTAAAAAAGGGGTGGCAGCTGTGCTAACAGCTTCTGTCATCTTCTTATACCTTGTACAAAATGGCAGACTACATTTATCTGTGCCAAAAAGTAGCCTCTGAGTGCTTGAGGTGATTCCACAGGAAAAATCTTTGCAAAGGCATTTGACTTAAGAATTTGAGATACATAGTAAAACATAAAAAATGTTTGCAATAGGCTTTAGAATTAATTGTCTTTTTACAAAGATTTGCAGACTTGCATATGCAGCTATTTCCATGTGAGTGCCCTTCAGTCATAAATCCTGTTTTATGTGATATATTTACCTGCTGATTGTCAGCTTGCAGGCACATTTCCCATCAAAGGTGGTTTACTTTGTTATTTCAGTGCTAATTTTCTTTTTGACCAGTTATTTGCAAGAGATGGCTTTAAGTGAAATCTAATATCATGGTAGTCAGAATGAAACATCAAAAATATATGACAGAGTTGCTACTCCCAAAAACTTAATGTTAGGCAGCAACCTTATTGAATGATACTTAATTTCTTAACTAGAATTAAAATGGGAAGTATTATTTTACATAATATTGAGATAATAACTGTTGATTTCTTTTATGGCACCTGTGAGTAAATAAAAATATGCTGCATATCTTTATTCTAAAACTATTTTAGCCAATAAAATATTCTAGAGCTTGAGGTGAAATCGAGGTTCTGTTCATTGCATGATGCCATTACATGTATTATTAAAAAGAAAGAGTTTCTCCATCTGTCATTGATCCAGAATTCCCGTCCAGTGTGCATTGTATTGCACATCCTATACTTGGAGTTCAGCACTGTGAATTAATCTATGAGCGTATCCCCAGTTAAACTTCTGGAGGGGAAATAAGTAATGTAGTATCCTTCATTATCTGGCTTTGCTCTGATCCCAAGGACAAAAAAAGCTGGCAGGAAAGGGGATCAGACAGATAATAACGCTTTTCTGACTCCTAGAAAATACAGTTTTATTAAGGTATATGGAACTCCCTAAAACAGGAGAAAGTACTGTGTCACTGAAAATAACTTCCTTTTTCAGCAGTGTTGTCATATAATCTTTCTCATGAAAGTGAGCACTTTGCATGTGAAGTACTAAGCAATATACATGAATATCTAGGATATATACATATCTTTTTGCATGATTTCCTAATAATAAGGAAATCAATGTCCAATGTATAGTGTCTTTTGTGGGCTGTTTACATCATACCTTTGTGGAGCTGAATAACTGAACATATATAATATTTTATTAATCGCTTGCATATATTCATGAATGTTTTTAAAAGCAAATGTCGTGTTTGTGTGGTATCATAACCTGAAGGTATTGAACATTGCTGTACTATTTCTGTTACTAAGATAAAGCTGCAGTTCAAGTTTTCCTGTGTCTCGGGTGTGACCAGTTTATGATTATAATTCACAGAGAAGACTTAGATATGCATCTTGTATACATAGGAATAAAGCAGAGGAGGTTGTAGTAATAATTCCAGCATGTAATATTTCAGTGTGTCTTCTGGTGGTAAGGTGACTTTTATACCCCCAGAAGACACGCTGAAACATTACACACTGGATTTCATAGCAGGAAAAGCTAGCAATGTTCATATCACTAGTACTGCTGACTTGCATGTGTTCTTGAGGTCTTCAGTTACCCTGTATCTCCACACAGCACCCTGTGCCTACCACACCTCCTCACAGACTGTGAGATTGCCCCTTCTGCCAGGAATATGATAAACTCCTGGTCTAAAAGCCCCATTCTCTTCACTAGAATCAAAGCACTGTCCCTCTTTGGGATACTGTTACGTAGTGTCTTGCAACCCACTGGCCATATTCCAGTGATCTAAATCCTCTGAAGTCCTCGTCACTACTTGGATTCACTTTTCAAGCAGAAATACTTTGTAATTCCATTCAGAACCAAAACTAGAGGCCTCAAGTATTAGAGCTGTTCCTTTGTGAAACAGCAATCTATGTGGACCCTTTAAAAAAGGGGAAGTTTTTCTTAAAGGAGTCCTTTAAACAAAGGTGATGCCACAGCAGGTTGGGTGAACTTAAACAACCTTATCATGAGGTTTTGTGTGAGGCATTAAGTATGAACTGCAAAATAGTTAATACATGTTTTTAGCTTTTGGCCTGTGGATCAAGTTTGCTATAACAATTAGAGTTACATTAACAATTCAACCAGTGAGTATAAAGAAAAATGAAAATACAGTGATGTTTATTTTAAAACGTATACACTAGCAAGTTACCAAAATAACTTTTAAAATTTAGTGCTGACATGTAGCTTTCCAGAGAAATTTTATGCTGTGCTTGACAAATAACTAAATGTTATGTTGATGGTGTTTATGATACTATGATAACTGTGTGATTGAGTTTATTTCAAGATTTGTATTTAATGCTTAATTTTAGCTGCTGGATTTTTGAGCTTCTGAACACCTGCTTTTATCTTCTGTTTTTAATTGCAGTGGAACAGCAACTTCACCAAACACCCTGGATCCAAGCTGAAGTCCATAACAGTGTTTGTGGTGTTCTTCCTTCCTGTAATTATGTGTAAATATGCTTGATCTTCATAGCTGAACAGAAATCTGTTAACTAATCTTTTCTAGTAAACATTGTTTCTCTTTTAGTATTGTAGCTTCTTGAAGATTCCACAAGAGCTTCTCCAAGGTATCTGTTTCACTCATATATTCTGTTCCATGATTGGAATTGTTGTCTATATTGTTGACTTTCCCATTTTATTTCGTAGGAGTATGACTGGAAAAACTATCAGTCAGATAGACTGAGTTCATCTGAACTACAGATGCTGGCTAGCATGAAGAGACAACAAAATGAAGAATTACAGGATACTGGGATCTCACATGGGCTGAGCGCATCACAGATAGACAACTGCAACGTTAGCATGAGTACAAGCAGTGATGATACAGCAACCTGGAACTCTGGTTTCCCACCAGTAAGTCTAAACCCACAGTATTTTCTCTGTATAGTTTCTATCAATTCTGAGACTCAGGGGTCTTGAATATTAACATTTCTTTGAGTAGATTTGAAATTTAAGTTATCATTACCAAACGTTTTTAGAATTTATCAAGTAAAACACGCAACCAAAACACATGCACTTCCAGCAGGTTCTGTAGTACCACCATGGACAAAGAGCAAATCTATTATATATTCTTTCCTAGAATCCTGAAGAATCATGTAGGCTGTACAGCTTGCCACAGTAGTGGCTGACAATGTGCAGGTGTGTGATATAGAACTTAAAAATAGTTCCAAAATGAATGAAACCCAGATATACCAGTCAGCAACTGCATTACAGTGTGAGTAATGGAAAATAATTGCTTCTTACAATGATAAAGTCTCATTACTGAAAAGCTAACTGTTTAAAGGACTGAAGCAGGAGAACAGCGGCAAAAAGCTGCAGTAGTTCTGAGCACTTAGTATGTGATCCTTCTTTTTTTTACACCTTGTATCATTACTTGTCCTGGTACAAAGTGGTACAAAATCACGCACAGCTGCACTGTGTGACAGGGTACTGTTATAAGAAGCAGAGGAGTGTTTGTTACAGTCCACGGAAGAGTATTGAATGTGTGAAATCACAGAATAACATTTCAGCAACTATATAAAGGTACTTGCAGGAGCTGCTGTAAAACTAGATAACCCCATACTCCACTTATATCTCAGCAACATAGTTCTTATTTTATTATAGGTGAAACAATAATAAACAATGAATGTGGCTTAAGTAAAGCACACAACACAACTCTCAGAGGCAGATCCAACGTTAGAAGAGTAAACACTGCTGTGTTGCCCCAATATAAACTATTGTAGAGTAAATCCTCTAAAATTTTAGGTGAAGATTACCTTCAGGCATCTATAGGGCCCAAGTAGAGACCTGTAGTACCAGTCTTCCATAGTGAATGCTCAACACAGCACTGGAACTTTGTGGTACGCTGGTAAATGAAGGTTTCAAATTAGAAGAGATGTATCAATAAGTGGGTAATTGTATGAATAAGAACTTGGTTTACAGAGTAATATTTTGCAGGATATCAAAGAAATATTAGTTAGTTTTAACTATTTGAGATACATCATTACACATTTAGTTGATTTCATCATATCTCCAATGCATTTTCTCAGTACTCACTAAATAGACTCAAACGTGGTGTAAATCTGCAAGACTGGATAAATGGAGCTCAAACAAAGAGAACAGCCATCTCATTAATTTAGAAAGCAAACCTAATCTTTCTCATATAAGGACTAATCGCTTAGTCCCTTGCAACAACAAAGACTTCAGCTTCCATGGTCTTCCCTACCCATATACCTCTGCCTTTATGCAAAGGGACTCTCTGTACCAGTACAATATCAGTTAGTCTACAGTATCTATTGATTCACCTCAAATTTTCCTTTCTGAGATAGCTGCCACAGCACCAGCTATTCATAGATGTGGTATAAGTTTCTGGAGTGTGGACTTCTGTGTTTAACACTGCTTGAGGTAATTGTGTTCCAATATTTGGAAAAATGCAGAGTATTCATGTGAGAGTGATAATTCATTTTCTAGACCTTTAGTGTCTAAGAAGGTTATAAACAACATTTATTAGGGAAGGTGATTATTTAATGACCCCAAGTCATTTTAGCACAGAAGCTTTTAAAAGAGTAGTTGGGGGCATTTTAGTATGCTGGTGTTAAATTTTAGCATATTTTGATATGCATTTCAGAAGACTTTGAGAGTAGTGATGCCAGTATTGTTAAAGTTAAGTTAATGTAGGCCAGTTAGTCCAATCTCATTGTCAAAATAATGAAAAATCTGGTGTGGGATTCAGTTAAGAGCTTTAAAGGTTGTAATATGGTTAATGATAGTCAAGATTGTTTTACAGAAAATATGTCCCGTTCAAAAAATCTAATTTTATTGCTAAAGTTACAATTGATAAGGAAACTGCTTAGATGCAACATGCTAAGACCATTGTACATAATTGTTTAAAAATGAGCAGCATACAATATTGATAAAGCATACCTTGAATGAATTTGGTACTGGGCAACTGACAAATATCAAAAGCAGTCAGCAGGGAATTATCTGTGAGTAGAGTATATTCAGAGGGACCTACTTCATGATTCATTCAGTTCTATATATGATGATGTTCAGTGGTTTTTGTTGGTGATCTATGGTTTAATAGCCTCTGATATACATATCCTGAGTTGATCTCATTCTTCCCTCTTATGTTCAAATCTATAAGTCTGTCAGATAATTTCATATAGATGTTTCCAGTGAATCCCCGCACATAGCATTCACATGTGCAGTAAATGTGTTACTGCATGCATAGGTAGTCTACATAACTGAGAGATCAAAATAAAGCCTAGTTGGAGTGATTAGAACACGTTTAAAGGTTGCTCCTCCTAGATTTCAGTCTTCTGTCATGCATGGTCTTGCTTTAAGACCTAAAATCATAGAATCATAGAATAATTTGGGTTGGAAGGGACCTTTAAAGGTCATCTAGTCCACCCCCCTTGCAGTGAGCAGGGACATCTTCAAGTAGATGAGGTTGCTCAGAGCCCCATCCAACCTGACCTTGAATGTGTCCAGGGATGGGGCATCTACCACCTCTCTGGGCAACCTGTTGCAGTGTTTCACCACCCTCATTGTAAAAAATTTTCTTCCTTATATCTAGTCTAAATCTACCCTCTTTTAGTTTAAAACCATTACCCCTTGTCCTATCACAACAGACCCTGCTAAGTTTGTCCCCATCTTTCTTACAGGCCCCCTTAAAGTACTGAAAGGCTGCAGTGAGGTCTCCCTGCAGCCTTCTTTTCTCCAGGCTGAACAACCCAACTCTCTCAGTCTTTCTTCATATGAGAGGTGCTCCATCCCTCTGATCATTTTTGTGGCTCTCTTCTGGACCCAATCCAACAGGTCCATGTCTTCCCTGTGCTGAGGACTCCAGAGCTGGACGCAGTATTCCAGGTAGGGCCAGAGCGGAGCAGAGGGACAGAATCACCTCCCTTGACTTGCTGGCCACGCTTCTTTTGATGCAGCCCAGTATATGGTTGGCTTTCTGGGCTGTGAGTGCACATTACCACCTCACATCCAGCTTTTCATCCACCAGTACCCCCGAGTCCTTCTCCGCAGGGCTGCTCTCAATGCCTTCATCCCCCAGCCTGAGTAATGTCATTGTTTTTTCAGCATCCAGTTTTTATCAAGAAGTGTTCCTTATGTATATATCTATTCCTTACATATATTATGTAAAAAATATTAGTAGAATAAGAGCAAATTTGGTTTTATATCACTGATCTTTAGTACCACCATCATTTGAGTTGAGTCAAGACAATTTGCCAAATGATCAATCTTTCCAAAATCAGATGTACAAACTGCAGAAAAGTTTATATGTATCTGTAGCCATCTTCCAGTTGCATAGGCAAATTATTTTAGCAGTGCACTATATAGAAAAGAAATAGAAATAATCCTCACATTGTAGTTTGAGAAATTAAGAACAGCTTGAAATTCTTGTCATGATTAAACTTTCATGCTTACATGTGTTTCCACGTTGTATCTTTCTGATTATTTAAATCGCTAGTATCTATTGCTTTCTCTTATGTTCTTCAAAGATAAGTAAGGAGTATTTTTATTCCAAATTTTCGTTCATTTTATACATTTTTGTCCTTTAGTGGAAACTATGGCAACAGCACCACCAGAAGGCAGCTTTTTGTGTATCTTTCATTTTGAAATACCTATGATGTTTTGCAAGGCAGGGCAGGATATAATTATGTTAGATAGTGAACTTACGTATCAATGTAATATTTTATATATAAAACACATTTTCAGTGAGTTTATTTTTTTCATTACTTGCCATTGTTAGTCTGATTTCCAGATTCATTGAAAATTTTCATGTTACTGACTGTAATGAATCTAAGAAACCCTTCTGAATGTAAAGGCACATAGATCAATCATATTACTAAGTTGCAGTTAGAACAGATGTCCTTAAACCACTATAGAACAGATATACTAAAACTGTATTTTTATGATAGTTTACCAAGAACTGAATATATGCTGTCAGTAGAAATCGTTGAAATGTAAGTTGTTTAGCAGCTGCTGTAAACTATGACAGCCAAAAAGGAATAAAATAGCTTTGAATATTATACATTACCCAGCATAGCTATCAGTTATAAATATGAAAAACTTCTATTTTAAAATGGATTTACTTCGAAGGAGAATTGTAAACCCTTGTAAAATGTGTGTGGGGCACAGTTCCAAATGAATAATATGTGTATGCAGAACTAAGTATTTTGAAAGACTTCATTTGACCGTGTCTTACCTGAATGATTTCTTAAATCTTAAGGTCTATGAAATTCCATATTAGCTTTGCAACAATATGAAAGACACAGTTGTATATATTGCAGAGTATAATGTGAAGTTTATACCCACACATACGCACATTATCCAAGAAAAATTGCAACGGTTACAAAATATTTCTGCTTAAATGCCTTGCTTTATTCTAGGGATCCAGTAAGACCTTCCTGCCCTGTCAGGGAATTGGCCCATTCAGCTTCTTGGATAGCTGTTACCACACTTCAGACACCACTTCCTATATAACACTGACATTCTGGAGACAGATCATATATAAGAGCTTTCAGGATATCTTATTGCATATGGTCTCTGATTCTCAGTCAGAAATGCAAAGGAGAAGGAAGATTCTCCTGGATTGCTCACTGATACAGCCTAGAAGCTTGTAGCAGTATAATGCTCTATTAGCAGACTCCAAAACATGCTCACCACTAAGACCTGTCTTTCGAGTAAGGAGTACTCACAGAGAAGAAAGATTATTTGTTCCCCAAGCAACTTCCTAAATATAAATTCAGTCACATAAGCCTTGATCTGCAAAATATTTGAAAGAGTACTTCCAGATACATACCTAAATTGTGGAAGGTTTTCTGGCCTCATTTGTGATGTTTCAGAAAAGAAAGCCACTTAACACAAAAATGGTCTGGCAGAACTGAAGTCTGACGGACAAGAGGAGTGATATTTAAACCCAGAATTATTCCGAGAGCTCAGTTTGACAACCCCTGGAGGGATCTGTTCACATCAAGTCAAATTGCAAAACTGAGGCAGACTATTCTTTACTATGAAATGAGACTAAAAATTATTTAGACAGATATTCTGGTTCCATAGACTGACTAATTCACTTTCTGTCTCATCCTCAGTCTTCCACTAGCCATCATTTGGGAATTGTACTATCCACCACCAGCCAGTGACTCATATTTGGCAGTAATTAGGATGTCATTCATCCTGAACATATATTTTACAACATCCCTCCCTACTTCCTGAAACCATGAGAACATACTCATTTTTGTATTGATTTCTGTAAAAAAAGCAATCGCTTTCATAATGCTTAGTATTTATTTTTAGCATTTCATGTACTAAATTGTACAAGTATTTTTAATGAATGCTTGTATTTTCACTTCTATTGCATTTGCTTCTGTGATTTGTTTAGAACTGCTTTTATGGTGCGTGGTAATGGCAGGGGGGTCTCTTCTGGAAGCACTACATATATACTGAGAGAAAATGTATTTCTGAATTTTAGAATTCTTGAATTTTTATACCAGTTTATGAATATTGATCTTTCTTGGAAATAACTGATTTTAATGCCATAAACGAAATGTAGTTTGAAACCTTTGGGGCACATTCTTACAATGGGTAGGTAAGATTTGAAGGCTGTGGAAAATGATCATCTTTTGTATGAATATTCATACAGTCCACCATTAGCTATTCATGAACAGCTTAATCCAGGTTTCAAATTGGCAGTGCCATAGAGAATCATATGTGCTTCAGCAAACTTTGTTTAGGACTGCTAAGATTACTGTTAATGGTTCTTCTGAGGAGAGAGGAACCATGCCTGCCAGCCCTATTAGCTCTGGCTCAGTGTTGTCTAGTCTTAAGAGTGGTTGTTTCTGCACAGGTCCTACTAAGAGTTCCCGCACCATGCTTCCTATACACGTACAGTCCAGACTTTTCTATCAGACAAGACTTTGCCACCCTTCCTTCTCTGAAGTGTCCTGACTCTGTCCTAACACTCTCACGGGCAGTAGAGAGATGACCATGTGGCTGACTCTTTAATTCATATGTATTTCCACCCAGACCAGAATCATCTGTTAAGTTGTACTTTTGCACAGTTAGGATCTGAATATCCATTTAAATTTCACAGGTAAGAAAAAAGACTGTAAAGTTCTAATATCAGAAGCTGCAAATGTGTATGCTCATAAAAGATCTCTTACACACTTCTGAACATTCTGAAAGAATATTTGCAAATTTATTTTCTCACTATTATTTTTTGTTTTCCATAGCCCGTCAGTCAGGAGCATCACTATCAGAAAGAAATGAGCCCACTTTCTCATTCCAACCCACGGTAAGATTCCATTTATAGCCCAGGCAGTAAGGATTCAGTTAGAGTGTTCTGAATATTAAATGTGACATTCTTTGATTTAATCTTAAATCTGTTTTCAATTGCAACCTCCTCTCAGAGGGCTTTACTATTACTCGTTTTAGTCATTGTCTGCACTATGTCTGCATTGCCCTGGAACACTGAACTGAATTCTGCATGTTTTGGATGTACCACTGTGTATTTAAAGTAACTAACATAGGCCTTGCTCCTACATCTGCTTTGATGCGTGATTCAGCAAATCTTCCTCATATGACATACATACCCTCTCACCTATTTCTTTCTCCCTCTCTCCCTCTCTGCCTTGAAAGCTTAGAAGTAGAATTCTGTATGTGACTGTAGGTGTCAGGGAATCTATTTGTTACAAAAGATTTTAATGTTACTTATTTAGACAGTTTTTTCAATAGATAGCCTAGTCAGGAGAGGGTGTTACAACACTGTGGGATAGTTCAAAGGGATCCTGTCTACAACATATTTTGGTTGTCAAGGATTTTGCTTGATCTGTTTTGTTTGGAATCAGCAACAAAATCCCTGTGACTTTAATATAAGGTGAGATGAAAACAAGGGGAGAGGGTGGCTAGAGAGAAATAATCAAACTGAGACAATCAAAATTAATTGTCCAGTTTCAGAACTGCCTTGTACCTGTGAAACCCTAACATCACTTTGTCAATTTTTTAACAGCCTGAACAAGAGGTGTACTTATTTGAAAAAGCAGTCCTATTTCACTTTCACTTGGTGTCAGTGTGGATTTTGCTTGTCCAAGTTTTAACTGGACAACGCACATGTGTTGGGAAGGATAGGGGGAGAGGACATTTCAGATACAACTTCCTTATCTTTTATCAACAGTCTGAAATGTTTTATGATAGCACACTGCCAGTCAGTTGTGCAGGATAATATGCATTTCTCCTGATAATCACACAGATGTTTTCAGTCACTTGTCTCACTTGCCATCCACATTTTTATGGATTTAAAATCTTCTTGTTAGATTTTATGAAGTGAACACTATGAAACTTGCTGTGCAAGTTCACCCAGATGCATCAGTTATTGCAACATGGAGCCATATGTTTCCTAGCGTACACAATATATTACTGGAGTTAAAGTGCAGTCCTGGATTCCTGTTCCCTTATGTTGGTCTAGAAAACCTCACTGCCTTAGGTGCTGCTTATCAAAGGAACTATCTCTATCCTTATGGATTGTTACAATGGATGAAGTGGACGGAGACACTTGACAATAGTCCACAGAGTAAGATATCAGGTACCTTGTGACTGACACTTTGGACTCTTTATTCCAGAATTGCTTTCATAATTCCGATGGCATTAGAATTGCCTATATTTTAGTGCAAGCTACATTGTTTGTCTTCTTTTTGCCCATACATTGGTTGAGTCAGGTTTTATTAAGTTATTTTTATGCATGTGCTAAAGCAATTTGGTACTCGGTACATTTTATATACTGAAAAACAGAATAAACACCATTATCTGTAAAAATAAAGCATTTCATCATATCAAGTTAATATGATCAACAATGAAAAGTTGTATTTCCATATAATAAAATTTAAAATAAAATAGTATAAATTATGACTTAGTTCTTATGCTATTTTAATCCAGTACACACAGTAGACTTCAATTTCTCTAGAAATCATTTTTGAGAAATGCAGGCAAAGTATTTGTAAAATACCTGACTTGCAAGTGCCTCATAAATTCAGTAGCCCTTGTGAACTGCCAGAAAAGCATTATTAGGCTGTAAATACAGAAGATGACAAAATTATGAGGTCAGTTTGCATCATGATATAAAAACTGGCGATGATGTGACTTGAATACCATTATTCACATTACCTTTCATTTATAATGGAAACTCTCTAATGTTTTTCACAGAGGGTGTGTACCTAAATGAGAGGGAGATATAATTAATGGTAATTCTGTAACTTAGTTCCTAAACAGTTTTTAAAGCCAGTTTTAACAAGTAATGTGTGAGCAACTGGAAAATGTCTTAAGTCTTTGTAAGCCTACTGTAGCTATGTAGGGGAACACACAGAATATTTGAAAAATTGATATATCCTATGTAGATGAGCGGGTACAAATGCCATGGCATGGAGACAGTTACATGATGCACTTACTGAAACAACAAATAGTTTGTTGTAAAGAGTGATAGAGAATTTGACAGGTCTCAAGTAACTTGAGAAAAGTGATAGTAGTGATATTTTCTGGGAAATGAAAAGAGAGCAATGTGGAAGCTATTGTCCAGTAAATGTAGCTTCTGTCCATAATAAGATAAAAGAACAAGCCAGGAAAGAAAGTACCTGTGAAGATAATGGAAATGCAGTCAATAAAAAGACCCAGCGAGACTTATTTTCCATTGGTTCCACTGGGTAAAGGTCATAAGTCTGCCAAGAATATTGCTACTGCAATACAAATCACCTCCACATCATGCTGCTTTGCAAGGTGTAGAACCAGTTAATGAAAGGAGACAGGCTGACTGCAGAGGTTACAGAGCCAGATAAGCAAGATGATGTTCAGTGTTTCAAGCCTTAGCTATGCACTTCCCCCTGACTGATGTACTGTATGGCCCTAGCTGAACTTCAGAATTGCTCTCTTCTCTCCCAATAGGAAGCTGTAACTATCTTCTTCCAGTATAGGGACTGGAAATTGCTATGTACCTGGCATCTACTTAGTAAGCATTTGTCCTCCAAAATATTTGTGTGTCATAGAAGGTTTGGAAGTTTCATTAAAGGAAATGCTAAAAGTAAGTAAATATTCTAGAGGAATTTAAGCTACACTGAACTGCAAAATGTAGAGCTGCTCTCTGAAAAAGATCACTTGAGCCTAATTTTATAAATAGATTTTCTGAACTTCTACAGATGCTCTTGAGAAAATTTATTTCTGATAAAAGCTGATTTTTCTGTCTTTGAGAGGGGTTTTTTGTAAGTTGAGACCTAGCGTTATAAGCATTGCCTCACTAGATCCTCTCTTGACATCCTACTCAACTCTTCCCAAGCTACCAAATAAAATTTCTTCCTCTGAAGTTCCAACAGCTGTTCCCCAGAAACCGCACTAAAGTAGGACACAAATACTTAAGCATTTCACTGGGTATCCTTTCACAAGAAGTATATTTTACTTAAGTAATTTTATATAAAATGTGCACAGCCAAATTTTCAGTTAGGTTTTACCCAGACATTTAACTCTACATGTTAAAAAAAAATGTATTCTCATAGTGAATTGTGGGCACAGATATTGGGTGACAGTAAATGTCTGCTTGATTTGGACTATAGCCAAGAACATAAGATCTGCACATAAAACACAGGCATCATTTTACGAGAAAGTCTATTGATCAGTGGTCTCAAACTAAAAAATGAGTGATCAAGCTGTTTTTCATTCACAAATGAAAATAATTGTTAAACTGAAGTGTAATTTGTTGTCCCTATTAGTGGCTGGCAGGTGTCATATGTTAACAGCTCTAAATTCAACAACCTTCCCAAACAATTCTATATATGTGGGGCTGACAGCTTTTCCAAGGCTGGTTGGAACCTGCAGGAGTTAATTAGTATATCAGTCAATGAAAATTATCTTTTCAAGTATTGTCTGTGCGTCTGCTGTGGGCTTGGTCAGGGTTACCTGCACAGAATTAGCAGGAATAAATAGAACTCTACTCCCTTGTTAGCTCCACCTCTGTCTCCGCTGCTGGAAGCTCATGCTTGCCAGGCTGGTATGTGAAAGTGTGTGTATGCATCAGTATATAGTGTAGCCTACCCATTCATCCCTATGTGTTGGAGTTTGCCCCACCTGATGGATGATCATGACCCAATGTGGGGACAGGAGGGGAGTCTTAAACCTCCTTGCTGATCCCGAGAGTCCATCTGTAGCTGATGATGTAGACTGTCAGTCCCCAAATTCCACCAAGAATCTGAAGAAGCGATGAGATATCATTTTGTCAGGCTCTCATCTACCGTTTCCAGTGTCTTGTTCTTCTCCATGAGCCTCTGACCTGCATCCATGGAAGTTATTATCTCCATAGGTTTTGCTATGAAAAATGAGTGTTACAGTTGCTCTGAAGTGGTAGGATTCAGGACCATCCTCAAGCCAGTCCAGTAGCTAACTTGTAAAATAAGCTAGATTCATCTGCTCTGTACATGCAAGTCAGTTGATTCTTCAATGGGATATTTTGTGTTTCAATTAGATTCTGTCCGTGGGTTTGCTGTGAATAAAAAAGAAACCTCTTAAAACTAAGGAGCATACAAGGTCCCTAAAATTTTAAGGAAAAACCAATGATATTGCAAAGTGTTTACTAAAATTGCTAAATGGAAGTATGATGCAATTCAGGCCAGCATTTTGTCTAGATTTATGTTTTATCTATAAAAGGTGTCACCACTGTACTGTGGTTTAAGTCCTTTGTAGCTTTGCCACTTGTGGATGTAATATAAAGTTCCTTGTATCTGTAATTGGCTGATAAGGGCCCACAGTCTTTGACAAATGATTAATAGTCACTGACCTCACTTCACATGGGCTTGGTATGGGCTGACTAAAGCAAGCTGTCTTGTCATTGTAACCTACATGTGTTACATTAGCCTGATCAGGATGTCATCATTCTTCTTTCCTCTACAATCAAAAAAAAAAACCCAAAACCCAAAAAACAAACCACCCCCTCTCCCCTCCAAAAAAAACCCCAAAACTGACCCCAAAAGAGCTAATAACATTTTCTTCCCTTTTTTGGTAAAGCTATCTCTCCAATTATGATAAATGTTACAGATTTGAGATTTATCATCACAAAAGAAATGTTTCATTGATGTGGAGAGATTAATGTGTTTGAGGAGGACAATAACTATAAACTTTTCAGAAGAAGTTGTAGGTTTTACCTTAAGGAAAAAAAAAAAAACATATCCTTAATTACTACTTTATCAATGTCATTTTCTTATTTTTGTAATGATATGCATGCACAGTAGTTCAGATAATGAATCATGAAATGGATAAACACATTCCTTTAACTAAATACATTTTTAACTTATTTTCAAACTTGATTATTGGTAGAATTCTGGTTTATTAGTTAAATATAATGAACACCTTTTTCTATGCATAACTCTGACCACTCTTGATTTTAGGAAGTAAATTATTTCTTGCACTTTCTTTAAAAGTTTCTGCTAGAGGAGTCTTTTTTTAGAACCTGCTGTTGCCATGAATGTTGCCATTATCATGGCACCTGAAATTTGCATAATATATCAGTGATTCCAGCACAAAAACACATCCACTGCAAACTCTCAAGTATTAAAAGTATGTTCAGCTTTGAGACTACCATTTAAGTACTCTCATTCTTCCCAGATGAAAACTAAACATTCCAATAGCTGATGCATGTGTTGTTGTATCATTGAGAGATTCAGTAAGATTAAACTCACCTACAAAATGGTGCAGTAAAAGGATTGTAGCTGTAACATTTATTTGCTGTACAGCAGAATTTCTCCAACATGCATGCTGTGAAATTCAGACACAAAAGGTCTTTGTCTCCCATATTTCCAAGTAAAGGTTTAAATAGCAGAATAACTTAAGCACACTTAAAGATTGAGTTTTGCAAACAAAGAAGCATATTTATTTTTATGATTCATTACAAGATCAAAGCCATACAACTCCATTACTTATGCAAAACAGACAATATTACATTATGAAGTATTATAAAATTACACAACAGTTGTCAAAATAAGTGAACAAGAACAATGTATCACAAAATGTACTTTCGTTTTTCATTGTACTTGTGCACTTACTTTACTCATCCACAAAATAGAGTAATTTGCAATAGGTCTCCCAGTCGTTAATCTGAATTAGCGAAATTCTGCTGCATTTGTCAGGCTATAATATGCATGAAAAAGAACATGACAAAAGAAGCAAATGGCACAGGAAACATCTAATTGAAAAGGTTAAACTTTTTAATCATGATGGTAAAAAGCCTAGCTGCAAAAGGGTTGTTGAGAACCAAGTGGCTAACACGTAAAAGCTTGTTAAAATAATCCAAAAATGGCTTTCCCTTGTATGGGAATCTGAGAACATGAAAACGTGGCAACGTATACACTAAGGGTTTGAATATAAAACATGGCAAATGCTTTCAAACATGCTGTTGCATCTATGTTAATACAAGGTCGTTTATCTTTTTTGTTTTGTTTTGTTTTTTGTAGCTTCAGGACTTACCAAGAAGACTTTTTTATTGGTTCCACCCTTTTTCTGAATATTCCTGGGCCATGCATACAGAGTTTTCTGACCATACTTATATGTAGAGATGGAGGTTAGGCCGTAAAAGATTTTACATACCTCTAAGATCTCTGAGATTGAAAGAAAGAGATGGGCGTTATCTTGTAACAAGTCTGGGATTCCTTGTTCAAAGCATGTTGCAATGTCTCAGTACCCAGTTGAACTGTTGCTATGGCCCTTCGCCTGTGTGTCTTCTTCCAGGGGATCTCCAGTGTTTGTGGATGACAAGACACTTCAGTCCAGCCACAAGCCAGCATCTAAGGTCTGAGTCCAACTTCTGACAACTCCTAGAGCCTTGGGATTTTGGGGTAGTTCACAGGGCAGGCAAGCTTCCAAATAGGTTTGTACCAGTTGTATTTTTCCCTTTTCTGGAGAGAAAAAACTTCCTACCACTAACCAGCCCCCCATCTATGAAAATATATATTTATTCCTCCATTCTCCTTCTGAACTGGAAGCTTATTTAAATACAAGGAAATCAGGCTCCTTGACTGACATCCCATACGCATACAACATTTTCTTACAGAGCAAAACTGTCTGGGTTTCCAAGGACACAAATGTCCACCTCTCCCTTCCCTGCTATTCCAGTGTCATTTCTGCAGGAGTGTTGATTTTGATTCCTTTATGGTATTTTACATTTTTTATTGACAAAACTTGATGTTTTTGAAGAATTAAACTGAGGTTGCATACTTCTCACTTTGTGGTGATGATCAAGTTTCCGACTTCATGCTGTACCATTCATTGCATGAATATACTAAAAGGTCATAGTTTTCTTGCATACTTTTTTTTTTTACTTTTCTGAAAAAGAAAGGTAGTTTTTACAGACTAGGAATATTCAACAGCATCACTTTTAACAAGTGTGATAATACTAAAGTTAGTGCTCTGTTGAGTCATGTCTCTCCATTGATTTTTAAAAGCCCACTGGCTCTGTGTCATTCATTAAAAATTAATGGGATGCAGTCTACATCCAAAATGCACAGAACAGTGAGATGCTGTTGGTGGCTGACTGGGGGGAAAAGGAATTACTTTAACTGCAGCAAGACTCATTATGTACTAGATTCAGGTGTTTCCTGAACTGGTGGAATATTAAAATATAATTTTTTAAAATGAATGGTTTATTTAATTGTTAAAAATACATAAAAAAGGAAGCACCCCTACCTAATGGACACTTCACAAAATGTGGAAATCCATTTGATTCACTGATCAATGAGTATCTGATGTAGTTATTAGAATTTACTTGGTTAAGATTATAATAACATGAAGGAATTTTAACACACCTTTGCAAATTCATTACTTCCAATGTATACAGCTGATCTTCTGATAAATGAATCAAAAATAGCAAAGAAAGGGCTAGTATTTTACTTAAATTAGGTGACAAAACACTGGCTTTCTCTACTAGTGTCATTTATATCACTAGTAAATATCAAGAATATAATCTAGCCAGCAACCTAGCATGGTGATGAACTAGAGGTTTAGTCTTTAAGTAATTTCCAATGTTACTGTCATTTAACAGAAGCTATGATAGAAGTTTCATGTATTTAACTATAAAACATTGACCAAATAGCATAATATATTAATCACTAAGCTGTTAAACCTCCAAATTCAGGTCATTCATATTTTTAGACTGATGTACAAAACTATGTTTTTAATAACCTGCACAAATTTATCATTTGACCTTTGATAATGAAAGAAAAATAGGATAGCATTAACAGGTCAAATTTTCAGCTAATACCATTCAGCACAATTATACTGTACGCACTTGTAATAGCACCTTACGCTATCTAAATACCTAGTTTAATAAGTAGACTTCACATCTCCTTTATTATCCTTGAATCCGATCTAGCACCCATAAGCCAGTTAATTTACGGATTTAAGACTTTAAGAGCAGATTCAAGTCTTCCACACACAGTTGCACTTGTACTTTTTATGATCTTTTTTTTAGTTACTAATTCATCGAAAAATAAATAATTTTGTTTTTAAGGAGGTGTCTCTGCCCCCATTAGAAGTGTGGTATCTGGGAGGCTGGACTTGCTGGAGTGGTTTGGAGGAAGGAAAAAGGCATTCTGGAAAAGGAAAAAGAAAGTTCCAGTAAGGCATACAGTAAATGAAGATATTATGTATTAGGGATGGAATGAATCTGTCACTTTGACGGATTGTGAGGCAAAGAACATATTAACAGATTACTCATAGTCAGAATGCAGCTCACTGTGAAAAATGTGCAGGAAATTATAAGTGTTGGTTTGTGCTGATTTAATGATATTTTGAAACTACAGTAACAATCCAGGAGAAGAATAATACCACATAGCTCATGGCTTGCATTTTTTTAATCATCAATGTATTGCCAGATTGCCCTTACATACTTTTTAAAATAGAGCTTTCAATTCATGCAAAGTCATATGGACATGTATATTTATGTTATTTTTCAAGATTTTTGTTAAAATTTGCATTCAAAAATCCGTGATTTGTATCTATAAATATACTCCATATTCTTTTGGTAGTATATCTTCTTATTATTCTTTATACTCACTTAGTTTTCCATTTTAAAGATACTGTTTTTCCCACCTGAGGCTGAGTAGCACTGAACAGTTATTGATGTATAAATTAACATTTAATGTTTCTTGGTTTATGGCATATTTGTGTAAAAACTTGAAGAATGTTCAAAATCTGAAGTTTTTTAAAGCATTTTAGATGCAATAATGGACAACTTAAGGCTCAGATAACTTCACAATTATTACAGACATATGTAGTGGCAGGACCTGAAATTTTATTTCAACATTTTTTTCAAATATTATGATTGCATTTTGTACATAAGACAAACAAATCTTATTATTAATAGCCTACATAAGTCCTTGCTTCACTACTGAAACTACTATTGAAGGGTTTATTTCTATGGAAATACTTCTATTAAGAAAAAAACACCTTCCATTATGCATACGTCTTTAATATATTACAAAGCAGAACCCAAATAGGTGTGCATAGGTAATCAGATTTAAGTTAATGAAGTTAAACATATGCCTGAAGTTCAGCAGATGTGTAAATAATTGAAAATTCAGATCTTCTAACCTAGTGGAGCCTAACAAGTAATGCATGCTCCAAAAAGATGTAGCAGGGAATAGGTGAGGAGTCTTACAAAGCTAGGTGACTTTTTATTGATTTATCTAAGAACTGAGTTAGTCTCTAACAACGTTTCTTAAATATATATAATTAAAAACCCAAACAAGTGATAAAAATAGGTCTTTACTTTAGCTGAATTGAATATTTAGTCTATACTGAACCATACTTTTGATATGAGCTGGCACTTTGCATTCAGTGGATCATGGTAAGATATTACTTACTCACTTTGAGCATTTGCAACAGAATTTGCTTCATGTGGTATTAAACACTACTAATACAATAGAAGTATGTGCTGAGATTTTAGTTGATAGTTGCACAAGATGTTCAAGAATTGGTCCTTTTTTCCTTAAAATATTTTTATACTCTTGATTCATACATTGGCATTCTCCGGCCCTCCACAGAGTTAGTCAAATCATCCATTGTAAAAAATAATTCAGCAAATGTGCTTCTCTTATTATCACTCAGGCACAAGCCAGTTCTCCTCTCATATTCATAAAGATTTACTAAGTAGTTTATGCAGTTAAATATAATCTTTTGTGTTCTTTATTGATTGTACTCTACAGATGCTAAATAGTCTGTCAGTTTGATGTGTTCTTAATGATACAAAACTGATGTTGTTTTTTCATTCCCTGAATTAACATAATGTAGCCCTTGCCTTGCATTTTTTGAGTATACTGCCAGGCTGACCGAATAATTCGAATATTCCTTTTAATTCCTGTATAGATTGTTGGATGAAACCATACTAAAACTTTGAAGCATTTTAATTTTGTTAATAATGTGGATTAAATGATCCTGTTGATTTAAGTAACATAAATTAAATCTGATCCAAAAGAAATGCGATAAAGTATGCCACCTCAATTCACAGCAATGTTAAAAATCTTTATACTAAGTGATTTGCCATTTTCTCAGTCCAGGCAATAGGATAGACTAAAAAGCAAAAATATCTCTAAAAAAATCAAAGTATCAAAGGTGTTCATTAAGATTTAAATCAAAACCCTCTGATTCTTTGGATTTCTGTTGGTAGTAATAATTTTGATATATTGTCATTGATAAGTGCTACTTAATAAAGCATCACTAATTTTCTCAACAGATTTTACTGATACATGCCATTTTCTGCAAAATTAAACATACTGTCATAAAACTGAAAACAATGTTCATAAGTCCAAAAGATTGGTTTGCTTTCCATCACAGTTCAGCTACCATGTGATATTTCAATATATGACAATTATTTTCTGAAAGTATTTTTTTTAAGAAAAGACCATACTATAACAAGATTATATAACATTTTTTTATTCTGTTTTGGTATGGAGAATAGCTTTCAGAGTAATGAAGAATTTCAGTACAAGTATTAAAGGTGCATGATACTTTGAATGGGTGTGGAAGCTATTCTAAGCCTTCATACAATGCAACTCACAATGTCAAAAGACAATACTTGGCATTCCAGGTTGTTATCAGGAAAGCTCTAGATAGTTTATTGCATGTTGATTGTATTGATTACAGCTGGAGGCATTGATAGCATAAACAGAGTGTCTTTAATTAGTCAGAATGTGTGATTAGCTTTTCTGTTTTAAGGAGATGAACTAGCTTCTTAAAGAAGTTCCCCCCAAAAATATTCTTTATTTAGTCAGAATAAAAACACAATAAAGGGGAACACAGGCCAGTCTGCATTTCTCAGAATATTGCTGCTTGTCTCCATGCTGGGCTCTACTTTTAAGCAAGGTCTACAAATTTTTCAGGATTTTTGTTTTTGTTGTTGTCGTCATTAAATGAACTCATACACACTCTCACACACACATGCTTTAGCTGCTTCCTAAAAACAACTGCAGACTTCATTGTGGAAAAGTCCATCTTGACTGCTAGACTACAGCTTCTACCAGAATTACCACTGTAAACCCACTTTTCAGAAGTTTATCAATCAACTGCCAGTATTTACTCTCTACTGCAATTTGGCCAAGAAGATTTCAGCACACATGAGATTTTTTTTAAATTTGTTTTCAATATTTTGGGAGAAGTTGATTTAAACATTGCTAACTAACTTGTGGAAGTAATAAACCAGTTTTTAATATATATTGTGTGAAATGTTTCAACCTTAAAAGTAATATTAAGTCAACAATGAGTCCCTAATACCCTAGTGTTTTGATTACTTGCCTTGGTGAGAGGGGTTTGAATAGCAAAACTATTAGTTTTCTTGGATATTGAAAGAAAAAAACATGAACTGAATCTAGACTGTCTTAATAGGAAATATTAAATTTGCCTGCACATCTTTGCTGCCTCTCATAAATAAAAACTCCTTTGCCTCCCTCTGGAACCATCAAAATCCCTAGATCTTACACTTGCACCTCCTAGAGAAAATAATTCATCTACTGAACCAGATGCATCAAAATAAATAGAAAGATGAAACTGAACAACTCCTTTACACAAGAACTGACTCCAGTAAATGAAGGACAAGATCAAAGACAAAATCATCCAGCTACTCACAAATCATCCCATCTCTGATTTCTCAGACTTCATCTTTCAGGAAGATCTTCCAGAGATGAGACTTCAAAATAAAATTCATAAATTTTCTAAGTAATAAGAACTATTAGTTTAACAGAAATACTGGTTTAATGACACATGATTACCTCTCTCCTTCAGTGTTCTCTAAATGGATTGTCTCTTTTCCAGTGGAGGTAATTGCCTTATCTTTCCTTCCTTCTTACTAACATCCTCTCTGCTTTCCAGGTACGAACTATTTTCTTTAGAAATTCTCTGGTACATATTTTGTATGAAAAACGCGTATCTTTAAACTCTTCTGTTTTGTGCCAGACCTGTAGAACTGCATATATACTCTAAAGCTTCTTTACTTTTCTAACTACATTTTTTGGTCTGACTGAGACAGTGCCTGCTTCTAAAGAGAATTGTCTTTCCTCTGGCCTTGCGCCACTTTTGCTTCAGCAATCTTCCTAGCAGAAATATTTTCGTTCTCCTCCAGATCTCAGACATCACTGTCTTTTAAAAAAGCTGTAGTGAATTTGGAAGAAAGGGTAGCTTGGGAAGCGGAGATGTAGATTAGCACTAATAGGTCTTCCTTACCTTCTCTGAAATTGCCACAGTTTCTCCAAGCGATTGCCTTTGCTGACATTGTGTTTCAGTGCAATTGTAGAGAATCAGGTAAGTGATAATGCTTCGTGCTCTCTGACTACATCCTATGAGCATGGTCAGATTCTAGTGTTAGAATTATGTTGGCTGATTCTGAGGCAGCACACACCACACATGCAAGTGGCAGAAATGGAAAATACTTTCTACCATGCCACTGGATATCATAGCATGCATTTAACTGTTATTCCTAAAAACTTTTGAAGCTTTGGTGTAAACAAAGAGTCTTTGGCTATATTCAGGGAATGCAATATGGTGAGCAATGACAGAGAGGGCTAATAATGAGATGTCTAGACAAGCATATTGCTTTGTGGATTAGTTGTACCAGTTCTCACTGGCATTAGCTGAACAGCAGAAGAGGAAAAGGGTTGGTTGTGAAGTTAGCCATATATGTGAAAATAACATGATGGTGTAAAAAAATTTTGAAGTATTTTTTTTACATATTGAAATGATGGAAAATTCAATATCTCTTCCTTTAAATCTGCTATACTGCTTGCTGGATTTCTACACCAGCAGTTCTGTTTCCTGAGGCAGAAAATTAGTTTTTTCCATTTTGACTGAAAACAGATAGGTGGTTGTCCCCTGATTCACCCCAGATTATGCACACATGCCAACAGGAGATGATGTGGAATCAATAACAAGTCCAGAAGTAGCAGAAAAACTAACCAAAAAAAAAAAAAGCAATTGGCATATTTCAGCAATTAAAACACATGACTGAGCCTTGCCAGTTCTCTCTGTCAGAAGCAAATCTTACATGAGATCATCAAGGCTTTTCAGAAGGTAGAAGTATGTTACCTGTTTACTTGGTGTTGGACAGTTGAGTTGAGACAGTTACAGTCTGGCAATGTAAAGAAATCTGTCAAGCTTTGGAAAAACTCATCCTTTCTAGGAGAAGCCATGGATGTTGAAGTTACCTCTACAGCTCTGGCTAATCTCCCTGGCCTCTAGCACAAGTTTGCATGCATAATGTTGTAGTGCCAGCTGTTGGAACAGCCATGGTCAGACATAAGTTGAATCAACCCCAAACCAAGTTTAATTTACTCTGTAGAGCTGCACTGTTCCCATCAGCATGAAGCAAACATAAGGGAATTTAAAGACCCCTTTTCCCTTCCATTCCCCTTGCCTTGCAGTAAAATAAGTTGTTCAAAAAGGATGGATCTGGTTCTATCAAAATGAGATGATTTACTGAGGCTCCTCGAATTCTGTGTTTTAAGTGTTAACTTGCAATTATTTAGCCTAGTTAATGGTTATATGGAAGCTTTAATGTGTTGCAGCTCTTTACTGTTGCAGAGGCGAGATGGGAACTTAAGGAAACATCAGCTATGCACAGTGTACAGAGATTAATTTCATATATGAAAAGAATTACAAAACATGGTCGCCTGCACAAAGAATGTTTTAACTTTGTAGCTTAGATGTGTCTTTCCAGGGCTATCCTTCTCTGATAGTATAATGTGAGTGACTTCTTCAGTGAAAAAATCTGCAGTTCAGTTTGCAATAAAAAGCAGTAACAATAAAAACAACTGTTCTGTTTTCCTTTTTTTGAGCTGTAACAATCAAAGACAGTGTATCATAAAGTGGTATATGTGAAATGAACTTTGAACTTTGCATGAATGTATGATAACGTGAAAATCATTTTTAAAAGCTATCACAAAGTAGTGTTCAGGAGAGACATAAATTGCCTATTAAATTGAGTAAGTGAAGAAAATCCATACTCCCTCCTCTATAATAAAGATCCCATCAAAATTTTTTTCTTTACAGAAGCAAAATAGATGTGTGACAGCTGTGATGAGTCCTCTGTATAGTCTTGCCAGTACCTAAAATCATGTTATGCTCAGTAACAAATTTTTATTTACAACGTATAACATTTTATAACAATAAAATTGTTATAAACAATTATTTATAATGTATTTACATAACAAAGCTTTTTTCCAGTATCAATAATACTATCAACAATAACATCCTGACAATCCAATGTTTCCTTCTTAAAAACACTAGAAAGCTGTTAGTAATATTATTCTTAGCTCTGATCACTAATTCCATCCCTTTATTGAAAAATCTTAAATTAAACTGGAAAGATTAAATTATTTAATACAAATCAGCTGTCCCACAGTTCATGACCACTGAGTTGGTATCACACTGTTAGTGGCATCCATTTCATGTCTAAGCTCAGCTCTAACTTGCCAACCATCCACACTGTGAATGATATACTACTTGCTATGTCACCCTATTAACAGGGAGCTCCAAGCAGTGCCAAGTCAGTGGTAACCAAACACATCTCTTGTGATTGTCTTTAAGGCTTTTTCCTTAGAGAGGGTAAGGATTTTTAATCAAATTGACCCCCATAGTCTCCCATAAAACACAGGTTGTTCATCCCAAGTCTTTATTCCTCAGAAAAAGACTCTCATGAGTTCTACAGGCTTTCAAAATATAGCTCTGTAGGTTATGGATCACACCTCATGTAGACCTTTTGCTGAGGGAGCAATACCAGCTGAAATCTGCAAAGCGAACCTGACTTAAAACACAGATTTTAGTGTGAACAGAACAGGTGAAAAGGCTGAGGAAGGAAGGAAGCCTTAATGTTTAAGAATTGTATTAACTCTGAAGTTTGTGTTTATAATAGTAAAATCCAGCTTGATTTTTGTTTCATCATGCTCAACAACCTGCAATTTCCTTTGATTTTTTTTTTAATAATCAAAAGAATGTGAACAAACAGGAACACAAACTGTGCTTTTAGGAATGATATTTTGGTTTGTGTTTTTCAGGGACTGGTTGAACCTGTTCAGTCCTCCCATCATTCCTGGAAGCCAACAACTGGAAGAGCACACTAAATCTTCAACAAATCAGAGTATTCCAGGTAGGAATTTATGAAGACAGTGAAAGGGACCTGGGTAGAAAGACATTTCTAAATGCTGTTTCTGTACTCTTGGTGCTGCCTTTTCGTAGTTTTCTATACTGATACATTTTGGTTCCAAGTTCTCTTATTTATTATTCTCAGCTCAAGCTAGCAGAGTTTTCCATGCAATATTATTTGCCTCTGATAAAAGAATAACTTATGCAGTTGCAGTTTCCTAATGTTCTGGCTTGATGCCAGTTAACTCATAAAAACTGCATCTTATTTGTTTAAAATAAGGAATTTATGCTAGCGGGGGTGGCAAACCTATGAAAGAAAGAATGCAAAGACTAAACATTCTTATTCAGAAGCACAATTACACTTATGTAAGTGATACTTCTCTTATGAAGAAAAATTTCAGATTTAGTCTTAAATGAAATCTCAGTGTGATTTCCTGAATAAAGACTGTTGTCACCACCTAAAGTGTTATAAGTTTTTGTTTATTAATGGTGTTTGCTTAGAGAACAGCAGAGAACTCAGCTGAAACTGGAAAATCAACAAGAACAGAAAAAACAAATACCTTGTTTTCTTCAAATGCCCTTTTTTCTTATCAGTTGGCTTAGGAAACAGGGTAGATATCTACATTTTTCTTCAAGTCTGGGCAATTCAATGTGAACTCTCATAAATCTGACCTGTGTATTTTGGCTGCCCAAGGGATGAAGATGTCTCAGTGATTTGCTGTCTAAAATAGATTATGCCCCTCAAATTGGGAGTGTTTTCATAGATGTATATTTGTAATTGTTTATGACAGCAAAATAGAATTTTGCTGTCAGGAAGGGACCTTGCTTTGAAGAATCAAATAATATGTTTTGTAAAGGGTCCTAAGTAAGCCAAAGAGAATAGGACAGTAGTCCTTGAGTTAAAGGCATGTTGGATATAAATTTGTGATAGGCCTCTGAGAATTTTTTTATGTTAGTATTATGAAATACAAGGCTTGCTGCAGTAAAGCTGGAATTTCTGCAAATTTTAAAAATTGTATTATTATCTTTAAAAAGCTTTAAAAAAGAAGTATAGTTGGGAATTTGTTGGATTTCTTCTGTTATTCACACTAGAATTTCCAAACTGTGTTGTGAGTTGTTCCTAATCTCATTTTCCTTTAAGCTGAAATTTTTACATCATTTGTCCGTGATTGCGCATTTGGAGAACAGAAAATCTCTATATACCATAGCTTTTTATTTTGGCCTTTTATTTTTGTGCCTTTATTCAATCAAATTAAATTCTGGCTCGTGTATGTATGATATTGGTAATTTTGATAACTTCACACAGAAAGTTTTCTATCTCCAAATAATCAAAAAAACCTGCCATAATGGAAGGCCTGATGGGCAAAGTAAGGGGGTACCTCTATAGTATACAGTGTCTTCAAGCAATTCCAAGCCTCCCTTTCTGATTGTGTACAGTCCTTGGAAAATAATGTCCTTGCACTATATTAACAGAAAACTGACATGGTTTTGCTCACATAAAAGATACCCTTAAGTGAAACACAGACCTTTGGACATAATACGGTGGTGTGTGAAAATGCAGTGCCATGTAATACATGTAATGCTTATCAGATTAGATTGTACCCATCAAACATCCGAATCTGTGTGTTTTCCTAGATAACTTTGTTTAAAAAAATCTTGATGGACCATGGTAACTAGATGGTTTGGAGTATCATTTTTTAAAAAGATGCAAAATAGGTCATGTCCTGTGATATATCTCTAGCACTTTGAAAAAAGCTTTTTTTTTTCTTAATCATTTCACTTGCGGTTAGTTATTTGTGTGAAAAAAGAAATGTTTTACTACTGACAATTAAGTACCAGATCTGATCAACAAACTGAATGCTCAGATTAATTCCAGAAAATTCTGCTGCCCTACTCACCTTTTTTTTTTAAATATCACATTATAAAATGAGTTATTTCTCATCTTGGGAAGTGTCTTAAGTGTCACAAGATTATTTTTTGTGTGTGTGCAGTTTTCCAGTATTCCGAGTATCACAGGATAGCAAAAGCATGTTATCAGTACTGAAAATCTGCAGTGAATCATAATCTATTCAAGATATTAATTTTATCTAGAAGTATTCTTAAAGAAAAATAGATAGTATAGCATTAGGATATTTATAAAGATTTTTTAATTCTTGTATTTAGAAAAAAATCTTTTAAGTTGGGGCATAACTTTGGGGAAAAAAGGTGATTCATTTCTAAGAAAGCATTTTATTCTACAGTTCCTTTCTTAACCTTTGTACCATCCATAGTACATAGTTAAATAGGGAGATGTAATGAGTAGTCTTCTATTCAACAGGTTTCACAAGGCAATCAAGAGGAAAATGTAGACTCATAAATATGATAAATTTCCATAGATTTTTCCCTTACTGGGCATTGATATTTCTGATTTACAGACAATTTCATTTATCTTGACATAACAAGTCATACAAGGAAGTTTCCACAGTAAGTGACAAAGGCAGAGCCATAAATTCTCTGGAACTTTATTGTATCTTGTTACTTGTCTTAAGATAGTGGTCTAGGAGCCACAGTACTGAATAGTCTTCTTTCTTGGACTACAGCTGTTGACAGTAGTCATATGGTAGCCCTGCAGTACATAATTACAGCATAGATTTGAGCACTGCAGTTCAATGTTCAAGGATCATATTGGAGAAAATATTAGGAGTGTTCTTTTCAACATCCCTTCTGCTGACAGCTGATCCAGTGCAGTTGACTTGTATCAGGGTCAGAATATGATCTATGTATCTTAAAGTGAGGTTTGCTACAAGCTATTTTCTAGTATTAAAACTTAGAATACAGTGAAAAAGGAAACCATTTTAGTTCTCCAGACTGTGGTGACTATGTAAAAAATAACACAGTTATTTGTACGTTTATTTCAGAGTTCATATAAAGCTGCTATATGCCTCCTCCATTCTTTGTTATCCAGGTTTAGACATCTTGAGCAAAAGCCTTTCTCCTTAAAAACAATAGCTCCCCTGATTTCAGTGGGGCAGCATTTCATTTAATATGACAGTTATTCAGAGGTAGTAACTATCTTCAGTCTTCTTTCAGCTCAGAACTAAAAAATACTCATCCCTCTATAATCTACAGCACAGACTTCAGTTTTTGTTTAAAATCAGGTTATTTGCTAGCCTCAAATACTGTTTAATTTTTTAGTGATTTAAGAACAAAAGCTTTGATTTTGCTTTCACCATGATATTCAAATTAAACTGTCAAGAGGTTTTTTCATGCAATCCTGAGCAGCTTCAACCTCAAAAGCATGGATGGTGGCAGCATAAACAACTATGGAAATTTTCTTTGAAAGTGACTTGTTTATCAGTTAATTTGGCTGTGGATACTTCATTCCTACATATGGGCAGGTTGTACACAATATACCATTTGAAAGTAGAAACATGCCTTTTAACACAGCCATTACACATTAGTTGAGTCTTGTAGAAGAATGTCACTTAATTCAATTAGTACTTCTTTTTAGAAAGTAGAAGAACAGAAGTGAGGTTTTCATACATTTTTTTAATCTGTTCAAAACTTAATAGTCCATACTTCCATTGGAAATCTGTTCCAACATATAGAAACACCTTAAAATGCATTTGCAGATATTGTGAGATGCTAAAAGAAGCCTAACTTTAAAAAGAAAATACATCTAGAAAACTAAGTTCTCATTCAAATGGAAATACATGCAAGGAATTATTGCTATAAAGCTATCAATCCAGCTAGTCCTGGTTGCAATCTAATTCTGATTTGGTATGAATTCAAGGCATACAGGCAAAGAGGTATACACCTGATGAGGCTGAAGAATTTCTTATTCCTAAATCAAACCAAGGAGTATATGGGGAGGCCAGTTCTAAGGTGAAGAGGTAAGGAGATTTAAGCTTGGAGAAGAAAAGAGAATCATTTTGAAGAGAAGCATAGGCAGGGAAAAGCAAACTAATAAAAGGAAGAATTCAGTGGAAATAACAACATGGTTTCAGGTGAAAATGTAAGGCTATGTGAGGGAATGAGGCATGAATACCATTTGCTTGTGTACTATGATCTGAAGTGTAGAAAAAGACATTCAGTTCTACGCCTTCTTTCTGCACTGCATAACTTTTCCCAAGAGCTATCCAAACAAAATATCTCAGTTAACCTCATTTAGCTTACCAGGCCTTATGAAGTACCCGCAGCAGGGAGGGCAACAATTTAGCTTTACCTTTTTACCTTCGGTTACAGCAAAAGTTTCTTTCTGATGGCATTTGTTAATGCTACTGAGGAGACAAAAATGAAATCTCTTCCAAAATGATAAAGTGCACGCTTCTTCTGTATGCATTAAATGCACCAACCTACTTTCTGGTCTCTAGATAATGTAACCTATATATCGTTGTGTGATCCTGGCTGTAAATAGATTCTGAGCATTGTGAAACTGCTGCTGTTAGCATAACAGGCCATTACTTATTATGACATGTTAGGGCATACAAAGCATTGAGCTTTTGTATTAGCAGTCTGAGAACAAGATGAACATTTGTGATGGAATTCAAGATACAGATTGTGTTCAACTGTGCATTTCCTATCAAAAAGCTATAGATCATGTAACTTAGATTTAGCTTGTATGAAAGACAGACAGGTTTAGAAAAGGAGCTACAATACATAAAGTGTCTGTAATAAAAGTCTCTGTGGCTTTATTGGGGTATTTTAGGCTAAGGATTAGTTTCTGTTACCTGAAAGCATTCTTGCATTTTACATAACTTTAGACAACCTAGATTTAAAATTTTTATTGTCTGAAACAATCTTATTTCCTCTCTGATATTGAAAGCTCTTTTGTATGGATTTACTTATACTAGACATTTAGGTGACATACTGGATACCAGACATATATGGAAACAAATTCTTTCATTCTTACAGGCCTTAAGTATGCACTGACTGTCTTTGTTCATGCTAAAACATTACTGTTTAAGGTCATTGAGAAAAATACCACTTAGGAATACTTTGATGCACTGTCAGTAAAGGTACTTGTGGTGAACTGCTCCACTGGACTTTGTAAAGTCCAGTCATTAAGCAAACACTGACTGACATCATTTCACCTCAAATAAATACAAGTCTTCGGAAATATAGTAAAAACGTGAATTGCTGTTATCTTGAAGGTAACAATTCAGAAGATTACACACTTTAAAGAAAAATTCTGTCACATCTGACAGGTATTTCCATGTTATTGTCTAAGTGAATAAGAGTGATTTATTCTTACTTTTCCCACTTGGCACAGGTGAAGACCTCAATGCTGAAGAAGATGAGGAAGTTTTGACTCTTTTGTATGATCCATGTCTGAACTGTTACTTTGATCCAGATTCTGGGAAGTACTACGAATTGGCATAGTCAGATCATGAGAGGATATCATTTTGTCTTCAGAGTAGGTTTATCTTTTAACTGTTTGTAAAGCGTGACTGAGCTGTATAATTTATCATGTAACTTAAAACTTGAATTAACCAATAATTTTGCAAACAAATAAATATATTTTGTAAATAGTGTCTTATTTTTATAGTTTTGTATTAAGTTGTAATGCAGTGGAAAATCACATAACATAAAAGTTCCTTGTGACCAATACATTTATTTGTTAGTCTATTTCCAATATTCAAAGGTTCTATATGGAAACAAATGAAGTTGAATCAAGGAGGTTTGTGGTGTTTATCTGTAAATTGTGGTTTTACTCAAATAAAAAAAAAATTCATTACTTGCTTACTGTGTATTTTTAATTGGGTCTGAGCTATCTTATTCTTTGTACTTTAAGATATACAGCATGTTGTTCAAAGGCCTCCATTTCATAAGCTCACTCTCTCCCTTTAGTCATCAGAGAAAGCAGTATTTTCCTTCTCTTCAAGACATTCTCTACTGTTGCATATTACAGTAATGGGATGATGTCAAAGCTATACAGTGGTACAGTTTGGTGCACCTTACGGTGTGTGCATGGGCAGTTTATAAATCTAGACCACAACAGGGTAAATGGCAGGCTCTGAGAGTGCCAGCTACTGTCTACTTTGCTGACGTAATTTAACATAGGACTGAAGAGCAGTAAGAGTAATTGCTTCAACGCTCAAAAATTGGAGCCTTTTTTCATGTAAGGCAAGAAGGTGTGTATATGATTCATATGGGAAGCTGTGTTCAGAGTGCAGGTCTTACATGTTTGTATTAGTTTTTCCATTACACCTTGCAATAAAAGAAAGTAATTTATTTAACCGCTCTGTATTGGGTTTTAGTCCAGTTTTCAGTGAGGGTCCTGAATTTCCAACTTAGAGTTTTAAATTGCCTGCGTCACTGTGCAATTTTTTTTTCCTGTGGTATATAAAATATCCCTTATTGACCATGGAGAAAGACCATAGATATAAACCAGACTGTACACAGCCTTTGAAAATGAAATCATTATATGAGATGAATAAAATACTGTGCATGGAGACATGTCAAGCTTTGTCTGTTCTAAAAACCAGTTAACCTGATCCTGATGTTTCTGCATTGCCATGGCTGCTACTTGGCTCCAAGCAGTACCCGACATTTCCAGCCCCAGTGCAAGGGAGATTCTGCAACACTGTGCAGTGCTGCTTGCCACTACTGGCCCCCCGCAGCCGACAGGACACTTGCTCAAAGGGTAAATAAATGATTAAAAAATCAGCTGCCTGGTATTGAAGAAAAGGTGTCGGGCAAGGGTTGCCCATGAAACAACAAGTCCAAAGAGTTGTGTTGTAATGCAGTTGAGTTAGTGGAACAGCTTTGAAGTCCACCAGTTCAGTACATAACAGTTTTCTGAAGACAGTTGAAGGGAATGTCAAAATCACATGGCAAAAGTGACCTATAGGCCTTTCTGGTGATTCTTGTTTTAAGTTTCTACTTGATTATATCCAGTGCTGTTCCACTGTAATTATTTGCAAGCTGATTACTCAGTGAATTTTTAAGAATAATGTATTTGAATGTCATAAAGTGAGCTTAGTAAGCTCACCGGCAAGTGATTTAAAATTGTATGTCTGTAAATTATATGTAATTATGGATCCCAGTTAATGAATATCCTAGAATCAATTGAAAATGCACTTGTTAATAGTGACTTGGCATACGATCAGATTGTGTATTTGGCTTCTGTGGCAGGTACAAACATATCATCACAAA
Organism: Haliaeetus leucocephalus; assembly: GCF_000737465.1. NCBI lineage: Eukaryota > Metazoa > Chordata > Aves > Accipitriformes > Accipitridae > Haliaeetus > Haliaeetus leucocephalus. Next base: position 10,584,851 of record NW_010972438.1, read on the forward strand.
TTGATTCAAGTAAGAGTAGCACTGAAATCCACAGGAAGACAGATACTGTGTTGAGATAATTTACTTACCCTGCCTTAGCCTGTTTCTCACAGAAAGATTTGTACCTGTTCTTGCTAATGCCATAATCAGTTTAAAAGTTCAATGAAATCATAATTTTGACCTTCAAAAATCAGATGCTAGCTTGTACATGCTTGTGCATATCTAACCACTTTCTTTTTAGCATCACTTAGTGATGAGGACCATGCTCCCTGTATCTGTGGCAAGGGCTATTTAAAATGTGTTTTTAATTTTCCTTTCATAGCCACATGTCTCACAGGAGCGGTTGGATGTCCTAGGGCACCACTGTGAATTCAGACTGGGTCACTGATGCTGAGATAACCGCTCACTTTGGGAAAAAAAAAAACCAACACCCAACAACAAAATGCTGGCTGCAAACTGGTCTCTGCTATTTACGAGGCAGAAGTCTGCAAAGGTCCAGCGGGTTGTTTGCTGATGCCTGGCTGGGTGGATATGCTTGTCCTGGCTTCACAGCAGGCAATCACTAATGTGTCACGTACAAAAGTGTACCAGTGGACATCCAAAGCTTGGACAAAAGGGAGTCCTTACTCCCCACCTTTAACGAGATAAGGAGGCAGGCGGGCAGCAACACCAGGTTCAGGGTGAGTCTGTTGCAGACAGGTTCATAGGCAAGTCCCAATACACTCTGTTTTCCTGTCATTAGCACAGTAGTATTTTATAGGTAAGTCCTGCTTTTCAAAATCAGCAGTTTGGGATCCTTGCCCTTTGTGTTCTAGTTAGCAGCTTTATGTCTTCAACATCCATGGGGATTGATTGCCGTGGTGCTGTGAACAACACCTGTGAGCTGAACAGCACGAAAGGCTTAGCTGCAAGGACTGTAAGTTTTGCTCACGATGTTTTTCTTAATCATCGTCCTGTGAACTTAGAACTAAAGCACTGCTGGCACGGCGCATGCTTTTTGTTTAGCCAATTTGTCAAAGCCAGCATTTATGGCAAGTGATGAAGAACACAGATTTGCTTCTAGCAGTCATGTGCAATGTTTTAGTCCATGAGAATCCCATAATTCTCAGTAGAGTGTGCTTTCCAACAGGTAAAAAGACCTGTGTCTGGGCATAAAGCTTCAGGCCAATGAAACTGTCCACAGGGATTTATTTCTACAGATCCAGCATCAGTTATGATTTTGGGGAACAGAAATTTTGAGATGCAGTAAATTTTAGTAAGGCTTCATTAATGTTTCTTAGATGTGCATTGAAAATAGAGGAATTGAAGTTAGCTCGGTAGAGCTGCTGGAGTCAGCAGATCACAAGTCAATCAATTGGTCTCTCGGGCCTTTCTGTGTTCCTTACACACGTGAGGTGTGACAGACATCTCTGCTTTGTTTCCAGTTCCTAAAAAACACGGTCGAACAGCTTTCAGATAGTTCAGGAGGAAGAAGAAATCTTTAAAACACTTCTTAGCCACAGCCCAAAGCAGTGTGTTTCTATGTTGCTGGAATGATTCTCCCCATTTCTCATTCTTTTTGCCTTAGGTCCATCTACCACGGTTTTCCCTGAAGCCCAACCAAATAATCAAGTTGCAGCCTTTAGATCTCTGTGGGCTGCGGCTGCATTGAGTTGCAGGTCACAGACAACCTGGTACATGTGAGCACCGGCATGGGCTCCTCCAAGCAGCTGCTAGAACTTTGTGATCTTGCAGTACTGTCACTTGTGCCCAAGTGCTGTCTGTACATGTGAGCCTCATTATGCCAAACAAAGAACACACTCTGTCCTAAGGAGCTTACAGTAGGACATCAATATTGATTTTTTTCCCTTCTGCTGCCGTGGTTACTAGGTGAGAAAACATGAAAAGTCATGCTTTATTATTCACATATCCTTCAGCCATAAAGCATTCTGTCTAGCAGCACATCCTCTAAACTTTGGGTCAAATGGCAAGCTTGCACAGGCTGAAAAATCCTTGAAAATAATTTCACATAATGCATTTCATATTCAAGTTATTTTTCCATGGTATTTCTTTATTTTAGGAAAGGGCTTATTTTTTTAAGCAATGGGCTACATGTAAAATGAAAAGACAATCCAGTCTCTCTTTTCTATGTGGTATTGCTGATAATCACCACTTTTCTCATGGTTACTATAGCAACTTGGCATCCTTATCTGCCACCTTTTTTGGCACCTTGAAAAAAACTATTTAAATTCAGTTCCCTGATAAACTGAAAGCTTGGCTTCATGATACCCATGGGAGTATGTAAGTGTAACAACAATACTTGTCATTTTTTCTTATTCGGTGTTTAACTTGCTTGTTAGCAGCTGTACAGGCAGCTCTAACTGTGATGTTTTGGGATCCTGCTGCAGGCGTTATAAACAGCGCAAATGCAAACGCCCTGGATGAAACCCCAGAAACAGCCATGAGCTGCTCTCAAGGGGTCACACACAACAGCCCACGATGCGAAGACCTGAGCAGGCTTTTGCTCTTCTCATGCCACTCTAAAAGCAGTTCTGTTTCCAAGCTTGACAGTTTTCAAGAGCAAAAATAATCTGTGGACGGTACTACGTGGTGAGAATCATTATGAAGGTTCCTGTGGGTAAATCAGTGGTGAATCAACAGCCTTGTGATGCTTTTAATCCCTTTCTAAGTGTGTGCCATCCAGTCTGCATGGCAGATGAGAGTGGACTCAGGCTGGGGATGCTGGAGAGCTGAGAGACATTTTTGGAGGTGAGTTCAAGGCCAATACAAACACCAGGTGCCCCAGCTGAGCACGGCTCCCCAGCAGTTCCGCCTCTTTTTTTGCTCTAAGGGCACCAAAATGGTGCTTGTGGTAAAGGTTGTTTTTCTGCTTCTGTCAAAATGTGGGCCTGATACGTCTCTCTGCTCATGCAGGCCCTGTGCTGGTGTCCTTAAACCTGTCTGCACAGAAGCACCCTCATCACTGGAAGAGAAAAGGAGATGTTGACACCTGAACAGCTGGTGCTGGCTCCCGGCCATCGGGCACAACGGTCCAGCGTGTCTGCAGAGAAGCTGAACACTTTGCTGAAGCCAGAGCGTTTGGTGATCCAGCGCTGCAGCTGTGGCCTCTTCAGCAGATCTCAGGCTTTTTTCTTTGTTATCATGTTCTTTTGCCAGGAGTTTTGAAGAGCAGACAGGTTTGAAAGGTACGTGGTTGCAAAACAACAGAGGAAAAATGCTATCAACAGCCATTAAATGAAAAGCAATTTTACTTTTGCGGTGTTGCTGGAGTGCTCCTGGGACTGACAGTGTGTCCTCATCCCACTCCTCACAGATATCCTCCCCTGGCCACTGCCAAAGAAAAGATACGGGCTATGCCAATAGCAGGTCCTCTGCGCTGACCACAGTAAAATACTTTTCATAAAGTAACCCAACTAGGCTCCTAGTGCAAGTGTTACTACACTGGTACTGCTGGTGTACTTCAAACAATGTTTACATTACACTGCTTAGGGTTTTTATCTATTAAAAAGTTTATTATCGGATGATTGTGCATTTTATCTGTGTGGGAGACCAAAAAACCTTAGGTCACAGAAATTAGAAACGTTGTTTTAGAGCACTGCATATTTATTAGGCCATCTGCTACTGCAGTGCTCAAGGCAAAAATCTTCATACAGGCAATCTATTCACAGCTACTGTTTTACCACCTGATGTGCAAAATATCAAAGCTATGGATGCATTTATTATTGTGCTGAGTAATTTTCCAGTGAATTCATAAAGCTCAGGAAATGTCCCATGCAAGAGTTTCCTTTACATTAGGCTGCTGTTTTCTCACCGGAGCTCGAGAGGGGCCTCTGAGGAGGAATCCCACCGTGTCAATAGTGTTGTTGTGCTGAACACATGGCTGGGTGGCACTGCATTTTCTCATTCCAACCTCAGTAAGACGCATTCTGGCTGGAGGGTCTGGCAGATACCTGTATGGCATTTCCCATGAACCCATGTGAAGCCCAAATTAAAATATCTATTGTTTTCCCAAAAAAAGAAAAAAAAAAGCAAGTAGATTTCAGAAACAGCCAATTCCAAAGTAGCATTAATGCCTCAGCAAGCTGCATGATGTTCACAAGAACACCAAAAAAACAATCCAGCTTTCGGGTTTTCTCATTTTCCTTTCTAGTAACCGGAGAGCCTCCACGGTGCATGCACACCCACAGTCCCGTGCAGCCCACAGCCTGGGCACCTCTGTGGCCCCTTTGTGGCCCAAGCATCTTTACCCAAAAACATCCCTGTGTCCTCTGGGACAGAGCCAGGATCAGACCAACAGCTATGATAAAAATCACCCTCAGTGCTGTTCAGAGACATGCAGACCATGGCATAGCAGCGAGAAAGAGAGGTTTGGCACCACTCACCTACTCAGAAATACCACGTTACTTTTCCAGGTACCATTTGCTCCATCCCAGCTCGGTTTGCAGCCCTGTTCCCCTACTTGCAACTGTAAATCCCTGGGCGCAGGGACAGCCGCCCTGTGCCTCGCCTGCACCCACTACCCCAGGGCCTCTCCTCCCTACATTGTCAGAGTCCGACAGTGCTTAATGTCACCAGACCCAAACTGCTGCTGCACTTAAACTTTTGCAATTAATTTGCAATACTCGGTGAATGATAGAGTGTGAACCAAGAAGGCAGGTTCCTGCTCAGGAAAAGCAACGAAGCGTTAGGTGTGGTAAAATACAGGCATGCCATCTGTGCGCACACACGTCCCTGCGCAGGGCTGTAATCCCCGGCACACCGCGCTGCTGGGACTGGGCAGAGGAAAAGAGGGATGGACAGGGGTTGTGTGACAGCCTGGGCACCCATGAAGGGTTCCCACCGCCCCCAGCGAGCTGCTGGTCTCCTGCAGTGCCACGTAGTTCCTGCCATACATCAAGGTTCCCGGGGTACCCAGTGCCAGAGCTGCCTTCTCTGGAGTGATACCGAAGGGACCAGAGCTAAGTACTTGCCTTGCTGCGAGGCTTCCAGACATAAGCCCAGGGCATCGGTTCCTGAGCTGCAATGACAGATGTTATTCAGAGGGACGTGTTTCATAAGGGAGTCTCTTACAGCAGGAGACCCTTTCCCGGCTCTGTGCACACTTACAGCAAGGCTGGGACTCTTTACACTCGACCCCGTGCAAAACACGGAGACTCCTCCATCTCTGTCTCAGCTCTGTCTCCATCTCAGCTCTGAAACAGCTTCAACCTGCCCGTGGGTGTCTGCCACAGCAGCAGAGCTGGAGGTGAGGGCCTGGCAGCTCTTGTGCACTCTGCAGTGCCCTGATCTCTTGCAGTGAATTACACCTTATTTAATACAATCTATAAATCCTCATGTGCCAATAAAAGGAAATGTCTGATCAGTCTGTAAGATGCTCAAAGGACGCATCTTTTACTGACATCTTCTGTTAACTTCCAGCTCGTGAGCAAAGCCAACACACGCCAGGTGCTGAGGGACCCGAGAGGAGCATGTCGGCTCACATCGATCCATCGCTCCGTCTCCTGCTGCCACTTCCCTCCAGAGCCACCTGCAAGCTACGTGCACACAGACAACGTACTTATACCTTCCTCCGAGTGAAACACGGGGCTTGATATTACTTTTGTGCACTGATCCTGTTGAACGTAATTGCGGGAATACTTTGCCACCGTTACCAGTTAAAGACACATTGTTTAAGTGGGAAAAAGATGTTTATGGTCAAATTTATAGCTGGCGTTGTACCGCTGAACCCCAGGCGCAGCCCTTGCCATTGCTGGCGGCAGGGAAGCCGCGCTCGGCCCCGGCGAGGCTGGCAGCCCAGGGGAGCCGCTGCCCCGGCCTCGCTCCCTGGGACACGCCGGACCCCTCGTTGGGCTCCGCTGGGCCGGACCCCAGCCGTGCGCGCCCCAGGGCACCCACAGCCCAGAAAGCCTCGGCCAGAGGCGGTCGCAGGTGCCTGCACAAACGGCTCCGGTGCATCCGGAGCCAGCCGGTGAAATAAGGATAATGGTGCTAATTCATGATTTTGTTTCCCTCGCCGGTCCTCTGATACCTCCAGCTCTGCGGTCCTCTCAGCTGTATACTCAGTGCCATGAGATTAAAATGTACAACTATGTGGCACCTTTCAAACCACATAAATATGAACTGGCAAGGCCCCTTAACAATGAAGGATTTTGCACAAAATCTTCAGGCACTAATTCAGTCTCAGGGCTCTCTCTCCATTGCAGTGGGTATGCAGTGCCATTAGGAAACCTTGACTGAATTATAACCTTTTATTCCTCTAAGGCATCTTTTTTTCTATCTGCAACAAGGTTTTATTTTGACCCAATCATGAACATAAAAAGCATGAGATATACAAATGCACTTAGTGATAGATTTGTTTTCTCTGGAAAAATGTGTGACATTGTGATGCTAGGAAAACAGCTATTAATTTGGAGGTTATTTTGAAACTAATGGATAATTATTATTCTGTGGATTTTTTTTCCCAATGAAGATTATAGTTTGCTGAATGGTCCCTTTCCATTTGTAGCGCTGATGTTTCTCTTCCCCTGCATTAACATCTTGCCATTCAAAATGAATGGCTGTTCTTTTGGCTTTGAATTTTTCTTCCACGTTTTTGACAATTGTTTTTATGTCTCGTATAAATCACTGTAACACATGATAAAGTCAAGCACATTCAATGCCTGTGAATAGTTAAGTTGCTGCTTCTCCTTTGTGCAATAGCCCGTAACTATATTTTAAAGCAGTTACAGTCTTTTATCAAGCACATGTATTGGCGTATTTTTTTGTAACTGGATTACTGAGCATACTCTAACAACTCTTAAGCAGCTCTCACAGACTATCATGTAAATCCTTCTTAATTCACAGTTTATTGACCACAGTGGTTCTGGCTGAGTATCTGATGCCAATTCCCTCCCATGGGCAGCGTGCCACCTGCTACCACGTCACCATGGAAATTCCCAAAGTTCCTCTTGAAAAACCAATCCATGTGTTGCAGACCGGTACGGCTTCCGTAGGAAAACTGAGCCAGAGAGGTCACACCATCTGCAGTGGGTTGATGAACGGAATAGCCCATGGGCAAGCAGGCAGAAACACCTTAGTCCTACTGGCACCCCACAAGCTCATGGGAAAAGCCTTGGTCTTGTGTGGGACAAGGTGAGCGGGAGCACCCCATCCCTGCGAGCAGGAGGGTCAGGTCCTGGGCAGAAAGGAGGTGACACCCAGCACCCGGGACATTTCTGGCTGTAACCAGCCCGATGGCACCCATGTCTGCAAACCTGGGTGTCCCAAATCAGCATATAGCAACATCCAGGACACCATTTGTTCAGTGCAATCTGCAGCCAGTGTGGGTGGAAGGGGGTTATTTTGCTCATTTTATGGGCTGATTTATGGCTTGTTTACTTGGATGCCTCACCCACATTGCTAATGTTGTAATTAAACCTTGTTAAAGTGCTCAGGCCCCCCTCAGGCATGTGGTGTAACATTTCCCCCCCCCCTCCCCAAACGATGATTATTAAATGGGGGAAAAAAACTGCATGGTGAGGAAGGGTGTTGGGCAGGCTTGATTGTAATAAATACCTATTTAGCAAGCAGAGGATGTTTAGTCCTAAATCAAATTGTATATTAAAAGTGGAAATTGCTGAGATTGGTGTTTACCTGTGAAACCAAAATTACTTCGTGAAGAAAATAATTATAGATGCAGGGTCTCTAAAAAAACAGTTGTGAACCTCCATTAAATAGTTAAAATCAAGATGCTGCTGTGAAGCGCAGCATCAGCACATCATGCATGGCTTGGCTTGGCGGGATCCCTGTGGCAGAAACACGCCAGTGGGCTGTGGGTGTACATACCCCATAGAGCTCTACCCCACATTTTTCTGGTGCATTGCGATGCCTTCCAAGTTTAAGGTCCTCTAGGAGATAACAAACTCCATGAAGTAGTATTAAATCAGGTGAAACAGGGCACAAGGGAGGAATCTTATTATCAGAAAAGGCTAATGAGTTCAGGGAATTAGTGGGGGAAAAATGAAAAGTATATCAATAATGGTTGTTTATTACCTGTAAAGAGGCACCAAACCCCCTAATGAGTGAGTACGGAGGCACGGTGCTCACCCATGGCTGCAGCGCCTGTCTCACAGAATCCCTTCCCCTTATTTTAAAGCAGCTTCAGTTCAACTTAAGTCAGCGCTGGATACGCTCAGGGACCTCCTTTCCGAAGCAGACCCAGCAGTGAGTATCTATAGATTTGTGTCTATATAGATACTTATACAGCTAGGCGTGTGTGAGTGCCGGCGGGCCGGGCAGGAGAGCCCCAGGATGCTCTGGGGGAGCAGCTCGGCCGCACGTGCGGCCCTGGAGAGGAGGTGGTGGTGGCAGCGCCGATGGCCCCACAGCAGCAGAGAGCCCCACACCACCGTACAAAGGTGTATGCAAGGCTCTCGCAGGGCCAGGTCACTGCTTGCTGTCACCTAAACCTGCTGGACACAGAGCCAGGAACAGGGTGGCCCTTTCCTGGAACTCTCCTCCAGCGCTGCATTATGAGACGGCTCTTCCAGGAACGATCTCCTCGCATTCCAGCTTTACGGCTGAGGCATGCTGGAAACTCACCAACGACTGCTTAGATGTGGGCTTTTTTTTTTTTTAGTCAACCCTGGCCAAAAGCAGAGTCTTTCTTGAAATAGCTGGTGTTCCTCCTGGAAGAGTGGTTTAAAGCCAGATCTGGGAGAGTCACTCGAAGGACAAAGATTCTGACGAGCCCCAGGGAAATGGTTTGGGCTGACCCTGGTGCACTGCGTGTTGATGCACCCATGCAGCCACAGCCGGCAGCGTCGGTGCAAACAGCGCTGCTCCCCACCACACGTCATTCATGTGCTGGGACATCAGTTATTCACCAGCAGTTTGACAGTGTCTTAAAAGTTATGTTACTTGGGAAAGAATTGTTGAGGTGTTAAGAACAGCAGCTCACCACAATCCATGCAGCGTAAGGGGCTCAGAATTCATGAGCTGAAGAAATATGAGTGCCTTTAGTCCGGATTAGCACTTTCCCCTCCCGAGGATGACAGAGCTGTGGTGAGGGACCCCTGGCAGCCTGAAGGCCTTGACCCTTGCCTGGCAAGGACAGTTTGCCTCAGGAGCTGCACCACTTCTCCATGCAGCTCCTGGATGGATACTCAGTTACTGTCAGAGCTGGGAAGAAAAGGGGAAAAAAAAAGCCGGATTTTTCTTGTGGAGCTGCATGGAAAAATTTCTTTATAGAGGTTTTCAGGCAATTAGCCAGCAGTGCCAGATGGCATGTGGACTCATTCCTAAAAATGAACTGGTCGTGGTGCTGCCCTACGTAGAAGTTAATGGATATTAAAGCCACACAGTTTTCAAAGAAATGCAGACAGAAGTGCAGGCAGTTTGCAACCCGCTTGGCATAGCTATACTGTGTGTGTACGTGTGTGTTTGCTCATTAGGGAGAGCCATTAGCTTTGGCATCAGTTCTCTAGAGTCAAACACAGGAGACCAGCTGTAAGGAGAGCCCAGCAGTGAGCTTTCGGATGCTCTAGAAGTACCATTTCTTGATGGGAGAACAGCATCTTGTACTGCCTTAGTCATGAGGGAATTTCTTTAATGTGTGTTACACAAATGCCCCTCACATTTGGCCAGTCTGGCCTGAAAAACCTCTGGAGGAATTTACACTTTTGCAAATTTTACCATTTCCTTTAGTAGCATCAGCCATTCCCTCTGGGACCAAACTGCTGCTCTGATGGCTTTGAACTGCATCGCTGTTGAACATCCTCTTGTGTACAGCAAACCTATTGGGAAAACATAAACTATTGAAATATAGCAGGCAGAAGAAAGACTTTTCACCCTCTAAGACCGCAACGCTTGAACTGTTGGTACGTTTTCACTGTAAGGGACGCTGGGGCCAGGGCTCCAGCACCGAGCCTCATGCTCTCTTGGAGACCTCCTTCGGAAAGTGAGGAAGGCAACTCCAGCCTCTTGCTCATCAAATCCCTTGGTGTACTTGTCTTAACCAAGAGTAAAGGCTAAATAAACACATCTAAACAACTGAAAAGCACGTCAACATCCAACTTCAAAATAAAATGCAGTGAAGTGTGAAATTATACCTTTTATTCCATAAATCTCCAGCAACCGGCACAGTTCTATAACTTGTATCACGCTTTAATACTGGCAGAATTTAACACACCATGCAAATCCCATAAAGTAATTACATTTCATCTCAACAAAGAAACAAAATCCCAGCTCATTCAACCCCCTCCATCTGAGGAAGGATTATAGACAATTCAGTGCATGTCGATTTTTCCTGGTGATAAATCCAAAGCAGGTCACTAATGAAATCGTAATGTGGGTTCCCAAGGCAGCTGATTTACAGGGGAAAATAGAGATGTTATTTGGTGTCCTTCAAGGCAGTGTCACTGTGCTTTCTGAAACTTCCTGAGGTTTATCCTCAACTTATTAGAAGCTTAAAAATGTAAAACTTACCTTGAACAGACCATTTCAGCACTTGGCGATTGCCCCTGTGCAAGTTGGTTATGTGCTTCACACCAGATTCCTATTCAGCTTTTAAAGAGTTATTTCATTTCGCAATAAATGGGGGTATATGAGTGATGGTGATGATGATAGCAAGCCAGCAGAAGACGCTTACAGGACCTCATCTTGCAACTCCAGCCATCAAGCCCCAGGGCTTCGAGCACTCCATACTCACAGGTCAGGCTGGAAATAATTGTCATCAGAGCACGTTGGCTGCCCTTCTGCCTAACCAAGGGTATGTCTGTACACAACAAACCACAATTAATTTAACTAATTTATCTATTAACTAACTACCCTCAAATAAGGCCTCCAAACTTTAATTAGACCATTGTGATTAAATGCTGTTAAAACCCTTAAAGCAAGTCAACAAGGACTGCAGGCACTCTCATTTCCAAAGCCCAGCACAATGCTACAAACACACACAGAGGACCAGGTAACTGAGGGTGATGGCAAAAGACACTTTTCCCCACCAGGCACAAAGCAACACAGCACCAAAGACTTTCTACTGCCCCTGATTCAGCCTCTGCAACAGTACAAGACCTTGGAAAGGAGAAAGGACAGAGTGGCCTCCTGAGGGATGGGGATGAGAGGCTTAAAAGTCCTAAAAGGGGAGAGGAGTACGATTGCCTGCCATGGTCTGTGTTGGTGCATCAGCTCAAAATGCGATCACACCCCTCAGCAGCACTGACAGCAATGGGGCTCGGTGACAGGACAGACACAAGGGAAACTTGCAAGTACACAGGGTTTTTCCTTTATTCATTTCAAACCACTGGGCATCAGTTTGCTTCTCCTATCACATTTATTATTTGCATCTCAGGCCCAGTCTTGCTTCCTTGCTTCTGACCCAAGCAGACTCTACGGTAAATGTTGCACAGTGATGGGTGGGAAACGTGGTGGGGAAAAGCCATTGCATCTTCCCAGCGTCTGGTGCTGTTGTATAAAATTCAAGGCAGGCGATGCAGAAATAACTTGCACAAGTGTTTCCATGCTTTTTCAGCTGATAGGCCCCGTGAATGTACCTCAGTTCCCAGTTGACTCCAAGAAACAGAAGACTTGAAATTCTGCACACAGTTGTATTGCCATAGTTGAGTCTTGTGCATGGAGAGGTAGGAGGGAAACCATCATGATTGCTGAGGCAGAAAGAGTGATGCTGGGCAGTAGCAGCAGAAAGGATTAAATTATGCTAAGCATCACCTGAACACAGAGCAGGCTTGGTGGAAGACATAAAATTTGATGGGAAATTTTTGTATCAAAAAGTTCACAACCTTTCTAGGAGACTATGAGCAGTGGAAGACCAAAATGAGGCAAAAAACTGCAAGGTGAGCGCTATTCAAGTTGCATAGGGCAAAGAATTTGGTAATATTATGATCAATTACAATGAAATAGGAAGACAAAACTAGAAGGGGCTCTGAGAGGCCAGGAAATGTCATTGGGGTGGGGGGCAGCAAAAAGGTGAGCAGCAAGCAAGAAAAAAAATCAAGTTTCTATATATAAACCCAAGCCAGGTCCCTCATTCCAGCTCTGGACATTTCTTTTGCCCTTTAGACTTTTCAAAAAGCTGACACTACGCTATAACTTTAACAACCCCAAATCATTCCTCCTAATAGCACCTGTATTCAGATTTATATTCTGTAGTGAGTTGGAGTAAAAGGAGAGTTGCAACAGGCAGCCCGCAGCATACCAGCCACCGCAGTTCAGTGTGTATGGCACCAAGAAAAACCCAGCAGGTGCAGAAGAGTTCCCGGAGTTATTTCCTATTCTCTGTCTGGCAATAAAGACACAGTTACACTGGGTGGTAACTCTTAGCAGATGGTGACTTTTTAAAGTTGATTGCTGTATAAATGATACTTTCTGAGTTTGTTCCTTTTAATTCAGATTCTCAGTAGTGTGTTCAAATGTCAGAGAGCATCATATTTCTATCTTTTATTTCCTTTGTGAGCAGAAATCTTCTTTAAGAACTCTAGGAACTACAACTTGGGAGAAAAGATAGGCTTTCTCGATAAAAGTGATCTACTTTACAAATGTTACAGAATACAATAAAAACAGTAGATGCAAAAAGCCCTACTGGCTTTGTTCTCAGTGGAGAGCTTTAATTTCTATTGCACTTTTTAAAGAGACGTTTTGTCTGCACTGTAATGGTTTACTGGATTGGTGAGGTCCATTAGCAGCACAAAGCAGGATTTCCTCTGCTGCAAGCACAAGGAGGTTGGGGGAGTGGGGGTGGAAAATATCTAACTAATCAGCTACTACTGTAGGCAAATAAAAATAACAGGAGAGCTGAATGAGTACCTTATTTACCCCCCAAATGCCTTGCAGTCCTATACCGGGGTGGCTGTGTGCCAGGCACCCATGGCATGCAGGGGTTTGGGGGCTGCACATGACCCAGACTGGCAGCCACAGGCTCTAAGGCTGCGCTTTAGCTTAAGGCAGATTCAGAGAGACCAGAGTCAATGCACCTTGGCTCCAGCTGCAAATCCAAAGCCTGGGTAACAACTCCCAAAGGCAAGAGGGCTGTTACATTGCTCCAAACTACCTACCACTTATGGTCAGTGAGTTTACCTACTTACCCAAACGACTTTACTCATCTGAGCAAGGTGGAAATTCACCGCGGTCCCAATGAGCTATGTACCTGGAAGCTGCAACTAGAAGGCTTTTCTGGTTTCTGCAAGTTGTGTGTACATGTTGTCTTTTTAATAGTGTTGTAGCTGGAAACTCTATCCCCCACGTAACCTTTGCAGCAAGGGTGGGTGTTCAAACCAGCATGGGCTGCTTACTCCAGACTCACGAGGATGCAGCGCTCTCCTCCAAAGAGGAGTCCCTGCGAGGACGATGAGTCAGCTCTGAAGGCTTCGCTCTACATCGTCCACCAAATCAGAAAAGATACATCTGTCAATAACTACAATATATTTTACTGCAATTTGCTGCCACTGCTGCCAGCACCAGGTGCCAGCAGTCCCCGCACACACGCCAGACCTGGCCTGCACGAGCTTTTCCTGGGAGAGGCATAAAGGAGCAAATGAACCCCCCCAAAGCCCCTCCGACAGCCGGTCAGCGTGCTGGGGCACTCCGTGTCACCCCAGCGAGATTTTCTGCGGGGCCGGGAGAGCAGCCAAGGCCCCAGACAGTGTCTGGCCCCCCCAGACCACGTCTCCCCTTGCAGGCTCGCACATTCGATGTCACCGTGTTTCCCACTGCTGTTCCCCGCATGAGGCAGCCTGTAATGGCTCACTCTGCCTAATTACAGCAAATAGCAGGCAGTTTTGGAGCATTCAGATGACGCATCCCCATAGTCCTGCTCTGCTATAACTGATAAGCAAATCTGGCCAGCCGGGCATGCAGGGTTACCGTGTGCTCCTTCGAATACTGCTTCTCAACGGCACAGACATATCAGAACTGGCCGCAAATAAACTCACACCCCTAACACAGCACTGAGGACCGTCACCTCCTGCTAACACGAGTACCCTACAAAAAAATGGAGGTGACAGATGAAGCACCTGTGTGATTTGTACTACTGCAGACCCCTCGCCACCGCAGGACAGCCCCTGTGTCCCCAGCTTGGGCAAGCTGTACCAAAATCTGTGCCGTCGTGGCAGATCAGGGAGATCCAAAGGGCTTTGGCACAGCCACTAATCTGCCCTCTGCACTTCACCTCCCCTCAGAATCTGTGTCTTAGCCCATTTATTTATTGCACCTCATTGGCAAAAAAGGAAAGACATCCCCTGGCCTGAGGGAAATGTCCCAATTAAAAAGCGAACGATGCAGTAAAACAGCAGAGCATTCTTGAGAGCAGTGGTAAAAGCCGCCACCTCTTGTCCTCAATTTATGCTGCTCCCATCACCCCGGGCATTATATTTGTGCTGACAAGGATCAGTTTAACCCCTGCCTGCAATCTAATAAAAAGCTGGCATGGTGGAAGCATGCATAATCCTTCTTCAGTGTCCTAGGAATGGGTGCAATAAAAAACTTCTACTGCTGCTGCTTGGTGGCTGCAGCCGCTGCCCGGAATAAACAACTCCCTGCCCAATGCCGGCAGCAGGAAGTGCTTTGGACCAGAGGCTTGTCGGACCCTCGTCCCTTTGCACTGCTGCAGCCCAGGGTGGGCAAATCATGTCAAAAATAGATAAAAATGCCAGAATTGCTGTGTGGGTCAGACCAAAGTGTCTGCAATAACTCAGGAGCCCGTGGCCTGTGGCAGGGAGCCAGCAAGCCCGTCTGCTCCTCCTCGTCTCCCACAGCCACGGGGCGCACAGCCTAACACCCCAGCACATCTGTGAGCACAGCGTATGGCCGGTGGTGGTCACCCACCATCCCTCAGTATTGACTAGGGGCAAAGCAAAAGGAAAAGTCCCAAAGGCTCTGCCATCAGTAAACGTTGGGATCTTTCCCCCTCTCGTCATTAATTGACCGAATCAGTGTTGCAGAGCTGGCATTATGCTCCGCTACGCTTTGTAATGAAATCACTGCCGGCGCATAAGAAACAAATTTAATGATATGATACTAATAGGGTTAGAAATTTCCCATGCAAATATTAATAATTTATATCTACATTCATTTTTTACTACTGCTTGTAGCCTGTAACAAGAAAATACTGAGGTCTACCAGCCCCTCTCACAGATTGTGTCCGCAGAGGGCACAGTCGTTTCCAGGCTGGAGACAAGAGGCCCCCAGCAAGATTTCACTGGAGGTGCAAATTAGCATTTGGAAATCATGTCCTGGCCTGCAACCATGTTTCAAAAAAGAGAGGATGCTTAAAACATGATCTGCTTGCAGGGCACCACGCGGCAACAGGAGATGGACGGCGAGGTTTGCTCCTGCCCAGGCCCCTTCCCGTGGCCACCCCTGCAACACCCACACCGAGAGCCAGGGTTGCTAATTGCCTCCGCAACGAACCTACGTGAAATGAGCTGTGGCCCAGGGGTTACAGACCACACCAGGCACCCATCTGCATTTTGAAGCAGCTGGCAGCAAAAGAAGCAACTTTGGGGCTGCAGAGCCAGAGGGATTTGGGGACGAGGTGGGGCATTTTCTTGTGGAAGTAGGGTGGGATTTGTGTTAAATGTCCTCTTTTTCAGCAGTAAAAAAGTATCTTAAAGGAAGGGGAGTGACTGGGGACCTGGGGGGGTTAAAGAGAAGACAGTTCCCTCGGACAGGCATAATTGCTGCAATTCAGAATGCTAAAAATGTGAAATTAGGAATAATCAATGGCTGTTTACGATCTGTGTCTATACAGTGAATTCAACTAATACAGAGTAATTACACTCTGCTAATTCCCGGTATTTGTCATCCTTCCGTTGCAGAGGAGTCCTGCAAAACAGTAAAAACAGATTGGCTGCGCTGGGCCCGCAGACTGGGGGCTTAGCACCGCACGAGCTAATTTCTCTTTTAGTAGTAAAAGCAGTTATGATCTCCCTTCTTTATTTTCCTCTCCTAGCAGCAAAGCCAGCATCAGTGGGCTGCGCTGCCAGGGCTGCAGCGGGCGCAGCGGATGCGCTACACAACAGCACCCCCAAAAGCCGGTACCGCCATGCTGCCGGGCGAGACCCACTGGCACACCAAAACCCCCCTTGCCATCAACCACCAGCCACCCTTCTCCTCCTGTGAAAGTGCTTTTTCACCTTTTTGGCCAATATTGTCCCCCCACCTTTCTTCCAGCCCAGCCAGCACAAGATAACCCCGCCGGCGTTTCACCTGGGTTCTCGGGCTGTGCTCAGTCACCAGGACGCCGGTGAAACCTATGGGATGTGTCATCAGTTTGCTTGCATGATTCATTCTTCGGTCAACAAAGTACTGCTGTTTATTAACCTACGCAAAAGTGGGAGAGGAAAGGTGAGTACCGGAGCAGGGTGGTTTATTGGCGGGTGAATAATCCCCTGTGGCAGCACAGGCAGGGAGGTTTGGACTCCTCATCCACCTCTCCTATGTGGTGTGCGGGAAATGCAGGTCGTGGTTAACGCTAGATAAACAGAGAAGCAAAAGGCTGTTTCCTTTTAAAGGTGCTACATTTAACATCTGCAGTACCTGGCTTAGCCTGGCACAAGCAATCTGAAACTACACAGCCGCAGCACTTTTCAGGACAAAGTTTTCAAAGTGGCAGCGGCCAAGCCTTTCCTAAGAGAACTTGTCATGAATTTATCACAGCGAGCACCTCCCTGCAAAGCAGAGTGTCCCTGCAGGCACTGCAGAGCCCCAAGGACAAGGGATCTTCGGGGGGGACCTCCCCCCAGTGCGTAGGAAACAGTTCCTGGGAGGGACAGTCCTGCAGCCACTGGGGTTTTTTAGCAGAAGCCACCAATGCCCCAGTGCTCCCCACCACCCACTGCGGTCCTGCACAGCACCCAGCACTGGCACGAGGAGGGAGGAGGAGGAGGAGGAGGAGGAGGAGGAGGAGGAGGAGGAGGAGGAGAGCAGCTCCTTGCCCACCAGCTTGCTCCTGCCAATCCTACCATGGTGCCCATCAGAGTGTGGTGACTTTGCACCACAGATTATTCGTTCTCCAGCCTGCAGCTTTTTGATATCACGTTTTTCTTAATTTCTCTTTCTCTGTATCATGCAGAAACATCCCAGGGGGAGCTTGCAGGTAAGACTGATGCAATTCCATTGCACTGCACCAGTTAATTATTTGCTGAATCGAAACCAAGCTGATGCCCCGTTCCCATCACTTGATGTATTCACTAACATCATGTGTGATTTAAAAGCACCTTTCTGCTGTGTGCCACAGCGGATGGGCAAAACCTGGGCTACCGCAGGATGCGGGGACAGGACGCGAGGGCTGCCCACACCAGCACCAGCACTTGGGCTATGCCGCAGCCACGTCCCATGAGAAAAGTGCACAGCTCCCCATCCTTTCCTGTGGTTTCAGGGAAACCTCTTGGGTGAAACTTGCAGTTCCAGAGAGCAGAAGCATTTCACACAAGGTTTCTTCGTTGGGATGATGAGCCCCCCCCGGCCCCGCTGAGGTTTTTTTTTGCTCATTTCCTCTGCAAGCAGCAGCAACGTCTCCATCTCCATAGAGGCCCTCGGGGGCCCTCAGGTCCCTTGAAGCAGGAGGAGAAATTCATCACAAAACAGGCCTCCCCCAGGGTGCTACAAGCTCCGTGCCATGGGCTGGCTCCTGCGCAGGTGGGAAGCGGCGGGACGGAGCAGAGCCGTGTGCTGCAGCACGCTGGGGCTTGGGGCTCTTCGTTATTGAGCCGAGCCAGTTATTGCCAGCAGCTGAGCAAACTAATAGGAAGGATATTTCCCCGGAGAAGGAGGAGGTTTCTGATTTAGACTGCGCTGTTTAAGCCCAGACTCTCACTGCAGCTAAAATTTCCTTCCGAGGGCGATAATTATCCCAATGCAAAGCCCAGGCCTGTGTTTGCTTTTCTGCTCCCTGTCTGGAAGGTTTTAATGCAGAGGCTGCAATTTCCTCTGGTGCACAGCCCAGCACCCAGGTCACATCCTGCACCCTTTCCCCAGTACTGGGGACCAGAGCCAGCAGGAAGTGAAGAACAGCTCAGTGCAGTTTTATGAAGAAAGCACCCTCAGGTATTAAACTAATTACCAGGGAGTAGCATTGGTCCCGCAGGGGCTCTGCTTCAGCCCTCTGCAAGCTGCAGTCCCAAAGGCAGCAACGTCACTGCTGGCCCCACACCTCCTCCACTGGCTCTCAGATGAAAATTGCTTTAAAACCTCCAAGAGAAGCAGTTCGGTTCTTCTAAGTGATGGGAACAGAAAAGAAAAAGGAAAAAGGAATGGGAACACTTTTGTTCTTGGCTGCCAGGTAAATGAGGTTCAGCTCTGGAAAATGTATAGGGCCTCTAGTTCTAACTGCAGGGCTGGAGTCTCCAAGGAGTGATTTCTTCCTTCAGAAACATAATAACAACAATAAATGATTAAAAAGAAAAAGGCCTAAATCTATATCTACAGTTAACTCAGGACTCCTTTGGAGTTCAGGACTGTTGCTGGATAAATAAATGCTTATCTGAAAAAGGAACCTCCAGCCTCCTGCAAACAAGAAGCAGTGAAGCATCACTCAGGGCTGGCCCACACATGTGCAGTGCAACCAGGGGGAAAACCCAACAGATCGGGTTATTCTGGATTTATCCCACGCAGGGATGCTCTTGTCCTGGCTTCATGCCCACCTGCTCCCGTCACCATACCCTCCACCAGCCATGCTGCCCCATCAAACACGATGCGCTGCTTTAGTGCAAATGTAGAGGGTCAGGCTGGTGCCCACCCTGGGAGAGATTTCTCCTCTTCTGATACAGCAAAAAAACAAGTGCCGAAGTGGAGAAAACCTCCAAAGGAAATGCATGCACTCACAGCTACAGGAATGGCTTTTTTTTCCCTCCCACAGGACAGCTGGTCCCAACCTCTACCAGCCACTGTGCCCAGTGGGACGGCACACCGGGGCGCCCAGCCCCATGCTGGGCAGCGAGATAAGGCTCAGGGAGGTGCCGTGAGTCACGGAGGGCTGGGCCGGACCGGGCAGCCACACCGTCACGCTGCCGAGCACATGGTGCCCCAGCTCCCCGGGATGCCCCGGCACCCGCGCAGGCTGCAGAGAGGGACAGCGCGCCCAGGACACTGAGCGGTATGTAGGCTTGTCCCATCCCTGACCGCGGAAATGAGGTCTCTAGAGCATGACTGATATAATGCCTTTCTGCAGCACTTTTCTTTTGACTTGCTGGCAGGTTAGAGGGTTGCACAGGAAAGGTTTTATTTGTTCCTCCTTCTCATAGCATGGAGGTGAAGGGGAAACCCCATGTGCTGGCATCCTTTCTGTGAGGTGCAGCTGTGCTAGTTTCAAAGGCAGAATTAATGAACTACTTGTGTCAACAGCACGGGTTAAATCCACGTTTTCACCTGTTATGGGATATACGGTGGAATCAGCTGTGCGATGTGTGGTCTAGGTCAAACCCCTTTATCCATCATGGCTTTGGATGAATTTGCAGGGTGTTCACTATGCAACGCTCCAGCACACAACCCCAACTGCAGGACACCCAGGCACCGACCGGGAGCCCTCAGGGTGCTGGCACCCAGGGCTTTGCTAGCTGCCAAAGATACATTTCAGGTCCTTTCATATGTGCAATTACTAAAAACCAGAGCCCTTCACCATGGCTGCCCAGTGGAGGGACTGCCACATGGCCCACAGTTACCCTGCGCTTTTGGCCCCAAGAAGTGCTTCTTCCCGGCAGACAGCTTGCTGCCAGCCCTGAGCACCAGCACCGTTGTCCCTCCTTTTGCCCTGGGGTTTTGGCACAGACCACTTTGGTACAATCTGCAATCTATGGTACAGGGATCCCCACCGAGTTGCTGGCCACCATTCCCATGCTGAAGGGGATGCAATCCCTCCCCTCCATCTCTCATCCCTGCTGCAGCTCTTGATTCACTGCTTGGGGAAACCTCGCAGAAGAGGCAAGCTCATAGTGATTTAGCCCCTTACCCCTGCCCACCACCACCATGAATCCTGTTTGGCTTCTGTTTCAGGATCAGGGCCTCACCCTGGTTAACTATTGACTTGTGCTGGGGGCGGTTTCACCATAAGATGCCCTCTCCAGCTGTTTGGTGGATGCAGCAGCTGGCCAAGCATTTTTATGAGCCAAGGAATTTATAAGCCCTCCGGCAAACAGTGCTCTCCTGTTGAGTAACTCAGCAAAGCTCAGTCAGATTGACCTCTTTTGAGACTGAAAATGGCATTGTGGCATCCTCCATTCCCCTGTGGTGGGACCAGCCCTGGACACACGGTGACTGTGGACCCACCCCACACCAGTCCCTATTCTGCATCCCTGTGTTCAGTTTTGCAGGAAAACCCTGACTTTTGGAGCGATGACTCACTGGGCGTGGGCATAGGTGACATCTGGCAGACGCCCTCTTTGGAGCTGTATCCCCACCCCACACCAAAATGATGTCTCCTTCATGGTCAGGGACCTACATGGAGAGAAAGGGACATGTGGGGCTCAAAAGAAGAAAAAAAAAAAAAAAAAAAAAAAAAACAAACCCCAAACCCAACAAAGACAGAAGTTTCTGGGGAAGAGAAGTGAAGTTTTCCTGCAGCGCTGGGAAGAAACAGGAACGTATCGCCCACTGCATCCTGGAAAACCTCCCTGCGAGGGCAGGGATCTGCCTGGGTTTCTTCTTGGCAGCAATAACTCGGCACTAGCAAGCAGCACTTCAGTCCTGAGTGGGCTCATGGTGGAGCCTTTGCCTTAGAACACCATGGAGCTCTTTAGCAATGTTTGTCCGAGAACCTTTTTGTTCCTGGAATAGTTTTCAAGCAAATATATTTCAGGTTTATTAGACAAATAACTCTGTTTATCACCCACTGCAGTTCTTTCCTTTCTTCCTGTCCTGCAAGTCAGTCTCTGGCAGATGCCAGAGCACAGTTGTCATTTTTCTGGCACAGCCTTAGGAGAAAAAAAAAAAAAAAGAAATCCAAACAATTAAGAATATAATAGAAATCCCAGGACAGGGCTACCCTCTTGTAATGCAATCAGGTTCCAGGTATTTCACCACCCAGGGACTTCACCCAATAACTTTTACCTGGGATTAAGGTGAAGATAAATAGCCCAAATAAATACATGACTTCCCTAAAGCAGTAGCGTTTATCTGTTTATTTTTCCATTTCTCTTCCTCTGCAATGAAATCAATATGTGCACAGGAAAACCACAAGTTTGGCAAGGAGAGCACTGTGCAATAGGCCCTGGTGAGGCTGGCATCCCCCACAATGGCAGGGACCAAATGGGGACGGTTTTGCAAACCCAGTGGAGTTTTTCTCCACTCGCTGTGCCCAAATCACAGCCCAGGTCTGAACCCTCACCAGCTCCAGGGTCTCCTCATGGCATTTGAGGGGGAACTCAGCAAGCTCCAAAAGCAAACCAATACCACTTTTGAAGACTTTGCAACTTGCCAAGGGGGATTTTAAGGACTGTTCTTCTGCCGCCATCATACCCATCACCAGATCAGGCACTGGGCTGGGAAGCCAGGTGTGGGGGAGACTCCCTACATTTAAAAAGCAAAACTTCATGCTGAAAGGAGCAAAAAGAGGCTGTCCCTCCAGATCCAGCCACGGGCAGCATTTGTACTCCAAAACCTTTAAACTGTCCATTTTCAGGTCTATGGCTCTTCCACCAGCTCAGTGAAATGGGCTTGTTCACACCACGTCCAACATGAGTTTAAAACCCATTTCAGGGATACTGTGCCAGGGGGCTGGGATGGACCAGGACAAGGTGGTGTGGGGAAGGGCTGCCAGCATCACAGACCCCCCATGCCACCTCCCGCAGAGACAGATTCCTGCTCACAATCACCTTCCCCTGGGAGGGATAGCTGCAGAGAGAAGCGAGATGCTGCTGGGAAGCAAGTGTGCTTACCCTATCAAAACCTCACTGCCGCGATACCAAGGGTACACCAATACCTTCCAAGGCTTCCTTTAAAATGCAGGTAAGCCACGAGGCCGCTCTCCTGTGGGAAGCCACTAGCTGCCTTTGGCAGCTCCTCCTTGCCACAGCCTCACGGCAGACATGGGCAGAGCGGAGCGGTCTCGTGGGGAGCAGTGCCGGGCTCCGGACGGCTGAGATGTCACGGCAGGGCTGCCACTCCAGCCAGGCACCGGCCACCCTGGGCCACTGCAAAGTCCCTCCAGGGCCAATGGAGGATGCTGCATCACGGCCACGGTCAGTCATGCGGCCATGGGCAATTTCCCTGAGGTCAAGCCCTGGTAGGGGACCCGGAGCAGGGCTGGGCAGGAGACAAAAGCTCTTCTCTCCTTCCTCGTGACACAGCAGCCTGAAATCAACTTTCAGCCCAGCCCTGCTACAACCCGTTGCTCCTTATTTACCCTTCAAACAGGAAAAGCAACTCTCGGTATAGCTCTTTCACAAATTTTCTATGCCAAGCCTCACTAAAGGGCTGCTTTAGTTAACATTAGGCTCTTTAACGCTGAGCACACATCTCACACGTAACAGTTTGCCTTAGGACTGCGGGGTGGTTTCCAGGACGGATGTTCACCAGGCTGCAGCCCTGAATTTCAAAGGTAGGAGTGGGTCCCCAGCCCCGGGAGCCCTGTGCGTGGGGTGGCAGGTGCCCATCCGATTCGTTGGAGCAGCAGCAGGAGAGAGGGGGCAGATGGACTCGCTCAGGTAGGAAATAGTTCACACTCCAAATTACAACCACTCCCCATTCACATGGGTGAAGATGCTGCAGGATTTGGACAAGTGGAAATATTTCTGTTCTTAAGTCAGGTGTCCCCAAACCTGGCTGCTCTGCCCAGCTCAGTGGCACTGCCCTTCTTCCCTTCCCTTTCTGATTTTAAGGAGGACGAGCTTGTTCCCGCATATTCCCTTGACTGGGCAAGGCCAAATCACAGCTTGTCCTCAGGTGGCATTTTGCAGCCCATAATATTTGAAACCTACTTTGCATCATCCCAGAATGAAATGCAGCAAAGCCATGATTGAAAACATACTCCTTGAGCTCATCACTATCAGCAGAATAGAAAAGCATGATCTATTACTGAGAAAAGGATGTGAAACAGGAACACACAGGGCAGCGGACAGTCACAGTGAAGAGTTCAGGGGCTTAAAAATGAAGCAAGCTCAATCAGTGCAGTCTGCTCCGACGTATGGAAGCCAGGACTTCAACATCAGGGTGGGACTGAGCATGTGTGCCTGATAGGAATTTATACATCTTTAATGACCTTCTAGTTATTGCAAATATGCCTAAACATAACAATTATTTTTTCGTCTAATATCTGCCTGGTTTTGGTGGGTTACAGGAATACTTTATGGTATTTAATTCTTTTCCTCAGGGTGACCTGTGACCGTTGGCCACCCCCTCAGTTGCAGTCTCTCTCCCCACCACCATGCGGGTGGCAGGTAAGGAGGGAGACAGAGATTTACTTTTCTCTGTCCATTTTTCTACAGTTCTTTATGCTTCCTTCTCATCTACGTGACCCCTTCCAAGCCCAGATACCCTGGCCTTCCCCTGCCACAGGCAGGGGAAAGAGCCTGTGTATAAGCATGAGGTTTTTAAAAGATTTGTGTAGATTTCAGCCTGTTGTATTTTTCCCAGTGAAACCCTCTGTGGCTGGGAAGAGATGGGTAGTGAGACATTCCTGGTTCCATAAGAGCCATTCAGCTGCAATATAAGTATATTCTTCTACTCTCTTTCCATGCAGGACTGGAACGTTTTGCTCTGATGAGCAGTGCTTTAAAGCCAAAGGCCAATCACATTTGTATTATCAGCCGCTCGGCTGTAGCTAGTGACTAATTGGGGGATAGTAGCCTTCCCAGCGCTGGGAAGGTAAGGAATATTTGGATTTACATAGCTTTCTAACTAATTATCAGATTTACTTTAATGCAGAGAGAAATATGAATAGTGCCTCCCAGTAGAAGGGTAATGCCTATCTGAGCATCATCACATGCTCTAGAGATATTAATTAAGAGATCAGAGTCCATTTAGAGAATAAAGGAAGGAGTGTTAGCTGCCTTCCCACACCACACAAGTGCTGGCTGTCACCTTGTGCTTTGTAACATGGGGACACATGGACCAAGTCCCCGAGAAGCCAGAGGGATGCTCCAGTCCCCGACCCATGCTGCTGCTGCTCTCACCTGGCTCCTCTCCTACTCCTTGCAGTTGTGATCCGGTACACGGTGCTGCTCATCACGCTGCTGAGCACATGGTTCATCGTGCAGACATTCTTCGATCGGAGCTGGAAAGCCATCAGCCCGCGAAGCTGGCTCGGTGAGGTGCCGGCAGGGGTCCAGCCGGGTCCAGAGGGAGGGTGCGGGCAGCCCCATTGCAAGCCAGACCCCGGAGCTGCATATAGTTGCCACGAACACTTGCACTTGCAGTCCCTGGCCAAGGCTATAGCCACCAGCTCTGACCATCGGGGCGGGGAGGGGACAGCACACTGGGAAGCTGCACCAGGGCGGGTGGCTCCAGGGGTGCTTGCAGCCACGGGGAGCAGTTTTGGAGAGCTTGTGCCTGAACAGCTGCTCCTGGCTTGGGAAAGAGGAGCAGCTCTCCGAGGTGTCTAACCCTCCTGCTTGGTACCCACAGGTGCCATCAACAAGCCCAGCAGTGAGTACCGCTCTCAACTTCATCTCCATCACCCAACACCGCTCCAGGGCTAAGGGTGATGGTGGAAGCATGATAGCTGCCTTCAGGAGCCCCGTTCCCAAGGCAAAAATCCCACCCTCCAAACACGGAGGAATTTCATTATTGCACACAGCAGCAGTGGCTTTGGCGGGTTCTGCAAACACACAAACACCCACGCGATCCCCCTGCCCCAGCAGAAATGCTCCCAGGCCACAGGCTATGGCAGGAACCAGGTCACAGGCCCTGTGCGTGCCATGTGGCACAAGTCCCTACCCTGGCCAAGAATGGGGAAGCTCCGGGCAGAAAAGCCCCAAGGGGCTGGCCTTGAACCAGTGCCAGCTCCAAACGCTCCCCGGCACACACCGCTCTGCAATCCCCATGGCATCAGCAGTGCCGTCCCGCTGCTTACACCCAGAGCAGCACCTGGCACCCAGCTTGTCCCACCCCACCCCAAGCCTTGGCACCGTAAACCTCAAACAAGAAGCTGGTCTCAGCCCCAGGACAAGCCTCCTTCACGCAAGAAGCTGGTCCAGGTGTTGCCCCCTTTGTGGACCACTGTGCCCCAGTGCCAGCCCTGCTCAGCCCTTCGGGGACGCAGCCAGTGTCCCCCCGTGGGGCCAACACCATGGCTTGCAGCTCCGCTCCTCCCTCGCAGGCAAGCAGCTGCCCCAGCACAAGTGCGGGAACAAGAGCTGCCCCAAGGACCATTTTGCCTTCAAGATCACCAGCGGCGCCGCAAACGTGGTGGGACCCTCCATCTGCTTCGACGACATGGTGTAAGCAACACACAGCGGGGACGGGGGAGCCGTGGCTGGCCTGGGCTTGAGTTTGGCTTCTGCCGAGCATGTCAAAGGGCATCATGGTGCATTTGTAGTTAAAAAATCTGGAAATAGTTTTCTTCACAACCACTTCTGGGGATATTTTGCTGTCTTCAGCCACTTTGCCCCATCAGAGTTTCACTGGCACCAGCATCTCTGTGCTTACTGGTGCTCTCTGCTTTCCTTTCCAGCCTCATGAGCAGCATGAAAAACAACATTGGCAGAGGTCTGAACATCGCTCTAGTGAATGGTGAGTCGGGTGGGCACTAACCCCACGCCATGGCTGTGGTCCCTTCCTCCCCCAGAAGGGAATGGGCCACCGGGGACCCCATCCCAGGCACCATGGCTGAGCCAAAAGCACATCAGTCCGGTGTTGCATGGGGTGCACATCCACAATTATAGTTACGAGCACTGCCAGGAAGATGGGAACAAACCCACCTGGGTCATGCACAATGGCTCCATGAACTCCACCAAGCAACACATTTGCCATCGCAGCAAATATGACACACTGAGGGATGAGCAAAGAATTTTGCAGCAAGAACCCCAAGCTGGTGGCCAGGCAAAGCCTAGAGCCACAACAGTGCAAACTCACTGTGCTTTGTTTTGAATTTTAACCTTTCAGGAACAAGCGGGCAGCTCCTGAAAACTGACTCATTTGACATGTACTCTGGAGGTAAGCGTGGTCAGTTTGCTGCTTGGTGGTTCCCAGCCAGGGCTCATGCCAGCACTACTAGCTGCCGGCAATTTAGGCTGCTCCTCTGCCATGTATTTAACGATAAAGTCTAGTAGTCTTTCACCAGGATTGCCAGCTCGGGCAGTAAAAGCTCAGCTTTCTCTGAGGCCATTGATCCCAGAATCCTGATAATGCATCTGCATCTGAGATTGGCTTCTTGTTCCTTTTACATGTGCATAATAGCCTGAAAAACGTAATTCCACTAAACTGAATAAACCAGGGCGCTTGAGACCTGAGACAGGCTACTTTCTAAGATCAGGTAGTTACACTAATCCTGAGATTTTGCAACTTTCAACTCAGTTTTTGAAAGCTGGTGGTGGCTGAGCAGCTGCTTGTTTCCCTGGCTTTCTCAGGAGGATAAATGAGGAGCTCAGAGCATGGCAGGTGAGATGCAGCCCCCAGCCCCAGCAAAGCTGAGCACATGGAGCAGAGCCTGGTGGCAGCAAAGACCATGTCCCTGCACCTGACAGCTTCAAACAATCTTCCTAACAGCAAGAAGATGCCCTGAGCCAGGGCAGCACCCACTCACAGTCCAGTTGGCACTGACTTGCAGGATGCTGCAAATCCCACCATTGTTTCAAAGCTGTTAACAATTCTCCAGAATTTTGGCAGAACTCCTCAAAATCATGTGCTAAAATGAACCCTATAGTGCTTTTGATTTACCCTTTGCTGTTTGAGCCTTCTCCAAGGATCAATCGCCCTTTCTGCTTTTTGGTTTTGCAGCCTATTCTTGGTAACTCTAGAGTTTTAAGGAGAAACACCAGTATCATGAGATTTCTGGCTGAGTTTGCAAGCGAGGCATGCGGTGGGAGAGGCCCAGGGAAGGAGAAGGCAGTCAGTCAGCTCCTGTGCCACTAGATGGGGCGTTGGACTCGAGCATCCCACGGATGCAGGATGAGGAATAATTCCCGCAATACAGCCGAAGGCATGATCACAGGGCAGGCAGCTCTGCAGCCGAGCGGGTTCATTTCTTGTGTTGAGAAGTAAATTCGTGTAACTAGATTTCACAGTTAGCGAGCAAAGTTGAGGAGCAAATTCCCCTCTGCAGTTGTACTGGCCGGAGGAAAGGGCCAGCCCTAGGTGCTGCGGAACAGCCCAGGTGGGAACACAAGATGGGGAATGCATCATCTGGGAGCCCATCCTTCCCCAAGCCCATGACCCCAAATCTTGGCCATCACCAGCACAGTCAGGATATTTCCCACTGACTCAGAGGTGCTTCCCCCAGCTGCCACGCAGCAGTCCCTGCTAAATCCCTTTTTCTTTCCCTAATGCTCTTCTCTCCCAGACATTAACAAACTGGATACCTTCCTCCAAGAGATCAAGTATGGCACCATCGTGCTGACAGCCAGCTATGATGACCCTGCCACAAAGTGAGTTTGGCCCCAGGAGCAACACCTGGCTCCCCAAAAACCCACAGCTGAGGGGAGCTGGAGGTGCCGCTGCCAGCAGCAGAGGGGACAGGAGGAGACAGCCACCTGGCACCACACTAACACCTTCTTGCCCTCTTTCAGGATGAATGACAAAGTACGGACACAATTTATGGAGCTGGGCAGCAGCCACGTGAGCAAGCTGGGCTTCCGGGACAACTGGGTCTTCTTGGGAGCGAAAGGTCTGAATAACAAGAGCCCCTTTGAAGAGGTATGTGGCCCCCCCCTGCCACCAGCTCTGGAGGCTCCCACCCTCTTAGTGGCACCTCCTGAGCTACATCTCACCTACCTGTTTGCAGAAGACATGGGCCAGTGGTGTTATCCCCATGTCGAACCAAGCTGCAAGTTTTGCCACACTGCAAACTTGCACTGTGCTACCAACCTCCTCATTCATTTTCTCTCTCTCTCTTTTTTTCCTGCAGCACATCAAAAATGATGAGAAGAAAAATAAATACGATGGCTGGCCTGAGATGCTGGAGATGGAGGGCTGTGCCCCGAGAAAGATGGATTAGCAACAAGCCTCAGCCTGCCACGGAGGCAAGACCAGTCTCGCAGGGACCCCAGCCCCACCACTGCCCGGTCACATAGCCCAGCAGTGGCTGCCCACTCCCAGAAACCGGCCATTTCACATCAGGGGCTGCACAGGGCTTGGAGAAGAGCCTGCAGAGCCTGAGCAAATGCCCAGCCAGGTTTCAGCTGAGCTGTCCTCATCTATGGGTCAGTTTGGGGTATTTTATTTTTCTGTCTTTAAACCAAAAACTTTGTAGAAGGTTTTTCAGATTTCTTAAATAAGATATTGTATTATAAACCACTACCTTCTCACTTCCATTTTCAAGCATAATCCACGCTTTTCCCTGCGGGCACAGCATGCCATGTCCTCTGCCACCAGCTGGGCATCACCATCACCCATCCCAGGGCACTGCACGTGGGGGATCCCCCTCCCCACATGGCACAGGGCAAAGTGATCCCTGGGGATGCTCAGCCCTCGGTGGTTTCCCCCTGGAGCTCCTGCCAACCCCCCACTGCCTCCTACAGCCACAATAAGGCCAGAAGGCCACAGGGATGGCTTGCAGCAACATTAGGTTAATATTTGTAGACCAAAGCATTTCCCCCACTCACTTGAACCTTCCCTGGGTTAAATCCAAGCTAAATCCTCCGTGGCATGTCCCCATCAAAGATCAGGTTAATGCCAGGGACGTGCCAATCTCACTTTGCCCTCGGAGACGGAGGGATGGATGTCCAAGTTTCTCAGGCAGCTGAAGTTGTGCAGCATAACCAATAGGTGGGAGCCTTTTACCGGCAGAGCCGGAGCCAGCATCAGTCTGGAGCGATAAAACACCCCCGGGCTGGCACCCCGCTGCCAGCACCCACGCACCCGCTTTGCTCCAGGAGCTGCACCCCAACCCAGGCCCAGCCGACACTGCCAGCGGGGGAGAGCTCCCTGCCCAAATACAGGCTGGCAAAAGCCCCCCAGACCTCCTTCCAGGGTGCTGCTGCCCAACACCAAGGAGGTCCTGGGGGAGCATCTGCCCCCAGCTCGTGTCTGGATGCATTCACCCAACAACCATCTGTACCCAAAACCTTCCCGAGCGCAAGCATTGCTGAGATCAGATAAGCTACATGGGTGATGACCTGGGCTTATCTGTTATCACGGACAGGGACAAATTTGCATCATATACAGCCTTTAATTTCCTATAGCCATATCTGTTTTTTCCCCATTCTTTAAAGCAGACTAGCAGTTTTGCAGAAGATGAGCGTGGAGCATTTCTGCTGGAGCATTTGGAGCTGCGCAGGGTAACAGGCTATCCTGCACAGCCTTTTCTGCCTGTAACGGCAGGGTTTGCCCCAGCACGGCTTCTAACAGGCAGTTCTCACCCGTTACCTGAGCCCTCAGGTCACCCCAGGAGAGCAGAAGTGAGGAGCATTGGCAGGATAAGGCCAGAAAGAGACACAGCCTGTCCTGCACCGGCCACCTTAGGGACAAAACCCTGGATCCAAAACCCAGCACTGCCATCCAAAACCAGCAAGGCAATTGGTTTTCCCTAACCAAGAAGAAAATCCCAAAACAAACTGTGTAACCCCTATAAGAACTTCCAAAGGCAAAACTGAAGTAAAACCCCCAAACAGCCATCACAGAGGAATTCCCCAATGCTGTAGTATTTTATCCCTGCTTATCCTCCTGTGCTCTTAACGTGCACCTGATCGCACCGAGGGAAGCCTCCTCCATAAATCAATCCCTAAATCCGCTTCAACAGCAGCGGTTAATCCCAAGCGCTGAATCATCCCTACCCGTAGCAGCAGCGAGAAATAACACAACGCAACAGACACAACAGCCCTCACATCACACAGCCCTGCTGCACCACCAGCATAAATATGCCAACTATTTTAAGCCCCCTCAAAGGATCTAGATTCTCTCGTAAGCCAAACTGAAAACAGCCTAAGAGCTGTAAAGGCGGCTGCATGAGGTAAACCAGCACACAGCATCAGCTACAGCCCAGAAAACAACCAGCCCCTTTCAGCCACAGGAAACTCTTCCTAGCCCTTTGCAATGCGCGTTAGAAATCTGGTTTAAAGCCAAAATAAAGGAAATTTGTTTCAGCAAGCTACAGACTGTTAAAACTAGCTCTGAATCCACCACGGAGCAGTTACTAAGGTACATCACTATTTTCAATACAATAGGGAGAGCTAAAAGTGCAACTCCTGTGCAGGGACCTTAATCAGCAGCCAGTCTTTTGAAGAACCATTCCTGCTAAAGCCACTATGTCCTGATAAATAAATTGGAGCTTTTCAAAAGTCCAGAGTCTGGGAGGCAGTGGTATAAATATGGCTTCAGGAGTCAAATTTAACTTGCTCATTTTTCAGAAAGATCTGAGAAGGGTGGTGGATGCAGGGACAGCAATCCCCAAATGAGTTTTTTTAGCACCTTGGCATTTTGAAAGCTGTATTACTGCGGAGACAGGCACCTACCTGGCTGGTTTTCACTGTGCCGCATCCCCCACAGAGTTCAGCAAACACAAGCCCTGACCTGTGCGGCCTCCCAGGACGCAGCTCCGGGTAACCTGGGCTCACCTGTGGGCCACGGTGAGCTCCAGCACTGCAGCAGCAAACAGGCAGCCTGGGGCATTTGCAGGAGCAAAGTTTGCAAAATCCAGTGCTGCAACAGGAGCCAAGAGCCAGAATGCAGATAGGTAGCAGAGGGATAATCTTCCTTTATTTTGGGGGTACGGATTTATTTCGGCAAAGCACCAAAGGAGCAGCTGGGAAGGATGCCACAGGCAAGGACCAACGGGTGCCGGGGCCCCGCAGCCGGGCGAATCCGCATCCTGTGACATCTTGCCCTGTCAAGTGCAATTACTGTAATCTTCCACAGCCTCTCAAAATACGGATCCCGGCTTAGAAACCGGGCATCCGCAGCATGAAAGCTGCCTTTGTGCCCGGGCAGAGCCTGGGCGCGAGCCAGCCGTTAGGTGCATGAAGAAAATGAGTTCTCCACGTGCTGGGAGAAGGGAGGAAAAGCAAGCTTTCCCGCCCGACCCCACTGCAGACGGGCTGGATTTCACCTACGTCTCCCCGCAGCAGCCACCGAGGGGCCAGGAGCTACACGGCCGCGTATCCCCCCGGGAGTAACGGGGCCGGTGACCACAGAGAGCCAGCCGGTCCCACAGCCCGGGTGAGCGGAGCACAGCCAACACGTTGGACCATGGGGGCGGCTCACGGGAAAAAGGTAACGGGGCAGTTTTATTCAGGGCTGCTGAAGCAGTGGCGGGATGATGGAGAAGGCACCATGTGCTCACGTGGTGTTTGTTTTGCCCTGCATGTGCTAAGGCGGCTGATGGCAGTGAGGGATTAGAGGGACCTGCTCCTGGGTGTGGGTGTCACTCGTCAGAGCTGGATTAAGTAATTCCACCTGATGGGCTCAGCATCAGGGCCTGCCGGGGCTTTCAGGACAGAGGGGAGGGGATCAGAGCATTGCAGTAGGACAGGCAAAGTTTGGCTTTCCAGGGAGAAACATCAGGTTTGCTCCGAGCCCGTCCGGCAGCCCGAGGGCTGTTTCCCACAGATGCGGTGGAGACCAAGCCCCAACTATTTCTTGGCCTGTGAATTGCTGCTAGGAGCCTCCCAGGATAGGGAGGAGCTGGGCCAGGTCCCTTGGCACCCACACGCATCTCCCTTTCCTCCAAATCCCCCACAGAGAGCAGTCAAACAGCTCCAAAAGGAAATGGGACTTTATGGAGTCAGATGCCATGCAGAGGCAGCTAGAGATGATTGTGCTGAGAATGCTGTTAGATGTCATTTTGCTTTCATGTCTGATGACATCAGTGCCTAGAGACGTATCATCACTATTCAGTTGTGATACCCTGATCCAATATTAGACTTCTGTAGCTTGTCTCCCAGCTCCAAGAGAAATGCACTCATGCACCACACTAGGTCAATAACTTCTATTACAGTGGGGGCAGCAGTGACACTTTGCCCCAGGAGGCACCCTGCATGCCCAGCTGAGCATGGTCTGTGGCCTTCAGAGGTGTGGGCACATCCAAACCAGGTGCCTTTCAGAAGTTTGCAAACCTGCTGGGCTTTCTTCCAAAAGCAGAGATAGACACTGTTGCAGGGGTAACATGCGTAAGAGCAACCCGCTGGCCAGTGTTACCAACACCTGGAAGGAAAATCGGGGCTGATGTGGGACTAGTAAACATTTATCTATTTTCCTGGACCTCAGAGAAATGCCAGGTACAGGAGGTGCTGTTCCCAGCCAGCCCCCTGCTTCTCCGCCACCCATCCGAGGTGCCGACGCCACGCTGGCTGCAGCACACAGGGGAGCCACGATCGTTCCTGGGGCGCAGGGCTACGACAGCAGACCCGGGAGGAGCCGTGCTCTGCCCACAGCTAATCCCCAGACCTTTGCTCACGTGGCCGTGACCTTCAGGCCCCAGCGCATTTGTGCAGGCATTACTGAAAGCAGGGAAATAAGCTGGTTAGGTCAGGCTTGGCTCAGTGCCAGCCAGTTCAGCCCTCCTTGCATGCAAAGCAATCTACGCCGGCCTCCCGACCACCAGACCAGATGGCTTTTGGACAGCTTTTCCCATTGCTCCCTCTTTCCAAAACACCACGATCCCACCACAACCCGGCACCAAATGGCCTGGCTTTGAAATGTTCCCGGGAGCTCAGGATCTCCTGTCACACCAGCTTGCTGGCAGCCCCAAAAAGCTCTGAGACAGTTTTACTTTCATGGGCACCGAAAGGTCAGAGATTTCACTCCTGTTTCAGCCTCCCAAACGCTGCTCCGGTTGACAAAAAGCTGTGCCACCGCCCAGCTGGCACCAAGCAGGGATGTTTGACTGGCAGCTCCTGGGTCAGTGCTTTACCCTTAGGCTGAAGCTGAGGGGGGATAGAAACAAGAAAGCTCCTTCTGCTGCATTTCCAGGGTGGGCCTGAAGAGTGGGCTCCAGCCCTCCCAGAGGACCAGGTTGGGTGCAGGTGACAGGCAGGAAAGCTCTCCTTCCCCCAGCCCTCGCAGAACCAGCACAGCTCAGGGCACGGGGGTCTGCAGGCATGACCCCATCCACCAGCTACAGCCCAGAGAGGACCCGCACAGGAGCGCGGAGTGGGAGGAAGGCTCAGCACCCCTCGCCAGCACCGCCTGCATTAGCAGTCTCAGCTGCACCCCTTTTAAATTTAGACCTGAGCAGCACTCCAAGGGGATTACAGTGGCGGATTGTGGAATGCAAGGCAATCCCCAGCTCCACAACAAAAGGGACCGGAAAGGCTGCCAGTGGGGCTCCAAGGACATTTCTACTTTCAAAGGCTGCAGCTGCTCCCAAAAAACCTGTTCTGGTATCACCACTGTCCCGTGGGTCCAAGCCAACAGCAGGGCTCCAGCAAGACACAGTCCCTGCCAGGGGACTTCAAGGCACGGACTTTGACAGGGGCCGGTTCAGGGGTGCTGCAGAGTCCGTGCCGATTCCCTGCCGATTCCTCAGCTCTGCAGAGCACCAGCCCCACTGGGCACAGGAACGCGGCTAACATCCCTCCAACTACAGCAAACCACCTTCAAATAATCCTGCAAGCACAGCCTCCCCGGCAGCAGCTCCCCAGGGTGCCCAGACAGATGCCCCCAGACCCCCAGGCAGCAGAGGGGATTGTTTCCAGGCTCCTGCACCTCTCCGCTGCTTTTCTCCTTGGTTTCTCAAGGCAGGGTTTGCATAGTGGCTGTTTCCCCAGGGAAAGTTTTCTGTCCCCAAATTCCCAAGAGTGTCAGTTTACACTAATGTCAGATGAGCCCGGATTAGCCTTGCTGCTGAGCAGGGAGCTTTGCTCTGCAGCTTGTTTAAAACAACAAGAGGCAGCATGCCAGCGCCAGGGAGAGAGGTTCCACTTGTTCAAGCAAAACGCAGTACCTGGCTGCCCATGCTGAAAACTGGGGCTTTGAGAGCATCCTTTAAAACTCCGCCATCTGAGCGTTGCAGAAGGATAAGACCAGCATTTCTGGGAGCTGCTGGTGGGATTTCCCCACAAACACAACTCACCTCACCAGTGAGGGTAACCCCACAGCCTGGCTGGAGAAGTGCTTTCACCTGTGTCCCAGCTCACGCAGGACATACTCTCTGGTCTTTCATCCACCCTTCTCTTCAGGGCACAAGGAAGTGAAGGCTACAAAAAAAAAAAATCAACAATTCAGCTCCAGAATAAAAAGCAAGTCCTAAAAAAATTCCTCTGCAAAAGGGTGGGAGGTGGAATAACTCTCTTGCTCTGCCCCTTGTTGGCAGGAGGAGGCTCTCAAACAGATAAATAAGTGCCACTGTCCTTCCAGCAGCTCTGCTGTGGGTAATAGCAGGGTCATGTTCCTGCTAAGCATCTGTGTAAAAGTCAGTCATCTTGTCTGTCAGGAGACTAGTCTTAGTCTTAAAAAGGCAGCTGTCTGCTGCTGTCACAGGGCAGGGAGAGAATAAGAGATAAAAGCTGTGATTTTCAGGGTTTTCCACCCATCCTGAAGGAGGCAAGAAGCAGCAGTCATATCTTCCCAGCATCACTTAATGCTGAGCAAGGAACTCCCTTCCCCAGACCCCACACACAGGTAAACACCAAAAAGCAGACATCCCTCCTGTGGCACTAACCCTGACAGTTCAGCTCCGCACCCATGTATCCTGCTTGGCATCAGCCCAGGACGAGGTCCATGCATGCATGGTAACTCCAGCTACAGCAGCATCCACTGCGCTCAGCACCATCACTTTTCTTGATTAGCACTGACTGCAAAAACTGTGGTCCAGCAGGGAGCAGAGCTGCAAAATGCCAAGGCAACATTTAAAGGGAAA
The DNA here is from genome assembly GCF_000737465.1 of Haliaeetus leucocephalus. NCBI lineage: Eukaryota > Metazoa > Chordata > Aves > Accipitriformes > Accipitridae > Haliaeetus > Haliaeetus leucocephalus. The sequence continues at coordinate 10,619,706 of NW_010972438.1, forward strand.
TTTTAGGAAGTCTGTATTATTAAATGAAAGATACAGATAGACCAAAAAGCTGGTTCTTGCCATTCAAGAGCTTAGAAAATCTTATCCTGACTACAAAAATCCTGGGCCCTTGTTTTGGAACGCAGAGGAGTGAATAAGGCGAACAAGAGGAGCTGTGGCTGGCAGAGGAGAGGTTTATAATAAGAAAAGGGCTGTTTCATGCCAGTGGAGCAGAGCACAGGGAAGAAACTGCCATGAAAGGACTAGCACAGTGGCTGTCCTGGTACAGGGACACCGATCACAGGAGGCAGTCCCAGGACCTGTCATCACCAGCATCTTCCCTTCAGCTACCAGCATGGGCAGTAGCTGGAATTGAAACTGCTTCAAAAATGAGATGAGGAATAAGGCCCAAATTGCTCCCAGAAGGGATGGAAGAGCTCCACCACAGAAAGACAGGGAGGCACGAAACGCAGCAGCTCGTGACACCCAGGAGAGGCTCCGTGGTGCAGCAGCCCCTCTCGTGCGAGAGGGGACATTATAGGGACACAGCCCTCCGAGGCGTTGGGCTGGGACACCGCTGCCCCATCATGCTCCACAGACTGGCAGGCACAGTGGGATTTTCCTGGCTCTCCCTGACAGCTATTTCAGAAAGCTGGTAGCCAGTGTCCCTGCCAGCTCTTTCAAAGCATCCCTGTGCTCAGGCAGCACAAGAGCCCTCCGTGGGACCCTGCCTGCTCTGCCCCTGGAGCGGTGGCTGTCCCCCCTCGCCAGCCAGGGCTGCCACTCTGCTTTCAGCAAGAGGGACCACAGGTGCCAAGGCCCAGGAGCAGAACAAGTCCCACCGACAGTCACTGAATGCCACCAGTTGTTTGGTGGCACTGGCCCCGGGAGCAAATCCAAAAACCAGAAGGCAAGTGGGAACCACAACATTTCAGTGTTGTGAAGCATTGCACTGCTTGGGGAGAAGGGTTTGTCATGTGCTGCTTGCAACAAGCCTTGGTTTAAAGGGACAGGAACAAGAGTTGATGACTTTGCACACCTGAAAAATTCCAAGTGCCTCATGACAGTGGGGAAATCATTGATGAAAAGCCCATTTCTGCGCAAAAATAACATACACCTAGAAAGTAACAGCTCAGTCTTATGAGACAGCAAACACCTGTAAGTCATCTCATCCATCTGACACAGCCCAGCACAGAGCAGGAGAGCTGGGCCAGGGCTGGTCCCAAAACCTCCGCAGAAGCCCTCTAAGGTGACTTTATCCTGCCTCTTCTTCAACCCCTTAAAGTCCCCCAGGTGGTGACATCTGGGGACTCTCATTAAGCAGAGACGCTGCTCCAGGCTTTTGTAGCTTTCAAAGAAAGTAAAATAAAATGCTGTAGCATCCCAGCCCTCAGAAGCCAAACTCATTACAGTGGGTTGCTCTAGCTCCTGGAAAGAGATCACAGCTTTATTTCTTACCTCTTCATCCCATGTACCCAGACAGCACAGGTAAACCAGCTCCAACACCTAATGCAACCCACTCCCCACCTCCAGAGAGGCTGACATATTGGTCCTGAGAGGGCTTACATGGGCTCAATGCAGGCAGGGAATTAATTTTGACACAGCTGCCCCAGTTTAAGGCTCTGCCTTCCCCAACCTGCACTGCTGCTTCTGCAGCTGTGCCGGATCAGCAGCCTACGTGCTGCACCCTTCAGCACTGTGCAAAACCAGCTGCCAGGATATCCACACCGACCCTCCAGACAGCCGACTTTGCCCCGAAGCAGCGTACAGGTGCGCACACAAGTGCAGAACACGCACGCCCCAGGCCAGTAAGGCAACCGAGCACATCTCACCAGTCTGTGCATGAGAAGCTGTGACACAGGGGTTTGATCCATGGTTGAAGGTGCTGGGCAGGACGCAGAGGAGCGTGCTGCCAGCCGCTCCAGAGGAAGGGCAGAGGCTGGCCGGCACCGGCCAATGCTGCCTGCAGCATCTGGGGCTGCGTGGGAGCCACGGAAGAGGGCTCAGACTGAAGGGAGGTGCACGATACACTCGTGGGGAGACCAAGAAGATCACTGCACGGGAAATGCAGCAGCTGCCAGGTCTGGGATGGCTCAGCGGTCTTCAAATAAAAATGGATTAAAGCAATTAGAGGCTTCACTGCTTCGCTGCTTCACTCTGCTCGTGGGGAGCTTGTTCGAGTGGTGCCTGCTGCCTTCTCGTGAACCCTGCGGTAACAGGACGCTTCGCCTTTTCCTCTGCTGCCTCCTCCATTTGCAGCCCGTGGTGGCGGGCAGCCTGGCAGGTGGCATCTCATCCCAGATGACAGCCAGAACTCCTCCCTTTTGGGGTCCCCCCTGCACAGGACCCAGCCAGCTGCCACTGGCACACACTGCCCGCAGGGAACAGACCACCCCGCTCTGCCTTGCCAGCCTGCTACCAGCAGTGCCTGGGGCTGCTGGGGCATTTCTGCCCTTATTTTTCTCAAACCCCGTTTTTCCAAGCTAAGGACCAATTGTGGTGACACTGGCCAGGTAACAAGCACAACAAGGTGGTGTCAGAAGAGCAGATTTCTGATGACAGCACTATCCTTGGCCCTTAACATATAGTCCCTAGTTGTGAAATGGAGTAATGATGCCACTGCAGCCTGGTAGCTCAGTGTGGCACAGTGCCAGAAATAAATATTGTCCCTATTATTCATGTGGCATAAGTCTCCATTTTTGCAAAATGCCATTTTTCAAGGTACTTTAGGGAGTCTTAATGGTCCCTCTGCAGCATGACAGCAATTCGCTCCAGAGCTGCTGGAGCCCTTTTGTGCCGGTGACTGATGCTCTTCCCATGCAGTCAGCAGCATCCCCAGAAATAGTGGAGCAGTCTTTCACATCATCAGTGGTACCACACCTCCAGCACAGGGCAAAAACAGCTCCTGAGACAGGTAAAAAATGGTTTATCCATAGCAACAGCTTAACTGCTGCTACCAACATTGAGATGGGCGATGCAGGTATTGCCAACAGAGAGCAGGGCAAGAATTTGACTTTGTCCTGGCATGCAGCAGCATTATGTGCTCTGCACATTGCAAAGGACCAGATTAAAAAGCACTGAACTGCAGGCAAGGATTTCCTTAGGACCGAGGGAGAACAGCAGGTCCATCGGCACCACGCCAATGGATGGATGCGCTGCTCCAGTCTGTGCTGGGGAGCTGCCGAGTGCCTCCCTGTGCCCTTCGCAGCAGGATGTCGGTCTTCACAGTCAGCTTGAATGCTGACAAATGAGCGTTGCGCACCGGCTGCCATGGGGCTGAGCCCTGTCACTGGTTGCTCTCATTAATCTGCAGGAAATTTTTGGCTGAGGTCTGGTGCATCGCACTCCATCTCCCCAGCCACAGGGCCCCGTGCTTGCCGGGGATTTTGGTGGGGATCCCCGTCCCAGGGCTGGCGGCACCAGCAAGCTCCCCTTCCCATGCTGCTGCTTCCCGGCTTTAGCTTTTTTGCACTTTTTTCTGGTCAGTCCGTGAAATCAGACTCAATTTGCCAGCTTTCAGGGCCGCAGGAGGGCTATGCTTCTGGGGCCAGCCCCGCCAGGCAAATTTGGGAGGGGAGTGCCATTGGTGACAAAGACAGGCGGAGGTCAGCGTGGCATTCATCTGTGTCAAATCATGTTTTCTTTATGAATAAAATAACACCAAGTGCTATTTGAAGCATTTGCAATTTTCCACTCGACTAGGCAGCAAAGTGGCCACCTGGGTGGTGCTCCCTGAGAGAGCGGCACTGGAGCTGCAGTAACGTGAGCCTGGCCCCATATCCAGACGGAGAGCCCAGCCTCCTTCTGCAAGCCTAAATTTACAAATTGCTGTTGTCAAAAAATCCCCGAAGCGCCTGGTTGCCCTCATAAGACTGGCTGCAAGCATCCGCCCTCAGCTCTGCCTTACCCCAAGAAATGCTGCAGATCTGTAGAGGTCAAGAGACCAGTAATGAAATGTTACGCCAATAACTTGATATTTCTTAGAGCCCTTTGCAATACGATAGTGAAATCAGCTATGGTTGTGGCCAGGGACCGGGAGTAATACAAGCTCACAGCTTCACTTGAAAAACCTGCTCCCCCCCGGGCAGGTGCTGGACAAGGGCGGCAGAGCGACAGGCAGCCCGGCACAGGGAGCCGTGGGGCTGGGTGCTGGGCTGGAGCAAGCACTGGATGCCGTGGTGGTTCGGAGACCCTGCTGAGACCCCTTCCCATCACAAAGGCAGTGCCGTGGCAGCAGATGTCACAGCTGCTGGCTCAGGAGCTCTGGGATGTGCCTGGACATGGACTCCTGGGTCCCTGCCAGCCCCAATTGCAAAACCTGCCAAAATAATAGTGTCCCGTAATGAGCTGGGAGCGGAGGAATGTGCATGGTGGTTGTGGTTTAACCCCAGCCAGCGACGAAGCACCACGCAGCCACTCACTCACTTTCCCCCCACTCAGTGGGATGGGAGAGAGAATTGGGGGAAAAAATGTAAAACTTGTGGGTTGAGATAAGAGCAGTTTAATAGGACAGAAAGGAAGAAAATGATAATAATAATAATTAAAAAAATACAACAATAATAACAAAAGGAATATACAAAACAAGTGATGCAAAATGCAATTGCTCACCACCCACCAACTGACACCCAGTTAGTCCCCAAGCAGCGATCCCCCCCAGGCCAACTCCCCCCAGTTTATATACTGGGCATGACATCACATGGTATGGAACATCCCTTTGGCTAGTTGGGGTCAGCTGCCCTGGCTGTGTCCCCTCCCAACTTCTTGTGCCTCTCCAGCCTTCTTGCTGGCTGGGCATGAGAAGCTGAAAAAATCCATGACTTCATATAAACACTACTTAGCAACAACTGAAAACATCAGTGTGTTATCAACATTCTTCTCATACTAAATCCAAAACATAACACTATACTAGCTACTAGAAAGAAAATGAACTCTATCCCAGCTGAAACCAGGACAACAGTCAAGCTCCCCACCGGGAAGTAACTCTCCTGAACCCAGCATTGCTCTGCCCTGCAAGGGAGAGGAACCCACAGTTTCTCACAACAGCCCCAATAGCAGCTACATCATGACCTCCACCGGGAAGGCAGAGCCCAGTCTGCCAGGTCCAGAGGGACGGGGTGTTATACTGCCTTTCTGAGCCCTCAAGAAATTTTGGAAATTCATCTAAACTACAGCACTTCCTCCGGCCAAGGCCAGCAGGGAGTTAGCAGCAAGGCTAGGCATTGGGGCATGCTGCTGATTTTTTCTGTTTCTCCTTAACAAGAAAATGGTATCATCCCGGAAAACATGTGCACCAGCTTGCTGAATCAAATAAGCCTCAACGCCTCACATGGCAAGACTTTGCAGCAAAACAATCAAGCTGACAGATTTTTGTGCATTGACATCACAGATGGGAAAAATTCTTACTAATCCTCAAAAGTTTCTTCCAGTGGATGATTTCATTGAGGTCTCTGGATCAGTCCCAGATGCTGCAAATGAGCACAGATAGACCAGAATTCAGCAATAACACAGGAAATTTGGGCAACAGCTTAGACGGTGTCTCAGCATCCAGGAGCATGTAAGAGACGTTTTCATACAGAGCACTGGGAGCAGCAAGAGGGTATTTGGGGCTAATTGAAAGCAGTGGTAGAGTACAATTTGGCTAACCTCTAAATCCCAGGTTTTGTGGCTTCATTGCACACAAAAATGCTGGCTTCAATCTGCCAACCATCAATGCCTTGTTCCAGGTCATGACAACTTCTTTCAAAGCCTCTGGGTTAAGCAATAGGACTATTTTAATCAACGGATATGTTCATTCATTGAACACCGATGTCAGCAGCTGCTACAGCACCTTATGGACAAAGTACCTTTCTCTGAGCCCATCTACTCCCAAATAGGTTGGGCAATTTCCAACCCTGCTAAAACCAGGTCTGTGGGAGATTCACATCAGTTCTCAGCCTGGGTGGCATTTTGCCCACTTTAATACCTCTTTATCACCATGATCTGTTTGCAGCAATTTCTTGCCTAATTTATTCACTCAGACTTTGGCTACAGTGCAATATAGATGTTATGATATTGCACCTTAATGGCACTTGTATTGATCTGAACCTGCCTGAAGCCATCCTCCTCGCCCTTTCCGTGGCTTGCACTCTGACCACACTGACAGCTCATTTCCCTAACTGCTTTCATCAAAGCACAGACATGGTCCAAAATTACTGGCTATCAATTTTGCTGGAAGTAAATATTAGAGCACCCATGTGTAGGACAAGTAATACTGATTAATGGTTTACACGGGAAGGCTGGCTTTAAGCTGCAGTAGGAGCGTTGCACTCCCTGAGCGGGGAGCCGTGGAGGAGGATGCCTGGTTAGGGCTGGTGGTTCAAAGCAGCCTACACTTGTGAAACTGCCTCCAGACATTTGCTGCAGGAGCTCTTTGCTGTGAATCAGAGTTGGGGCCAGGCATGGTTCTGCTGGGATGTAATGATGCCCAGGATGTTTGCGAGTAACATAGAACAGTAAAAGTACGTGAGACTACTTACTGTTTATACTTTATGTTGCTTTGTTGCATTTAACCCCACTTAATAGCCAGGCTAATTCCAGCTGAAGTGGTAGGTGTCCTGACTGACATGGTCGAAGCATGCTGGGGATCCCAGACAGGACCCGTCCTGTGGGTTGGAAGTGGTACCTGCTCTCATCAGCAGTGTCTTCAGGATCCTTCCTTTCTTGCTGGAGAAATTCCCTGGCCGGGGCCACTGCCGGCTGGTTGCTGCTGCCATGGATGGAAGCACCAGGTGGGCTTGGGGCAGCTTCTCCTTCATCCGCCTGGCACGCTTGCATCTGTCCTGCTCACCTGCAGAGGGGCACAGTGTTACTATCCAATGCTAGATTTTATTACTACTTCTTACTCCTGGCAAGATGCAGTCGCACTGCATGCACAAGTGATTTTCACATGGGAATAGGAGGTTTGAGGAAATAGCAGGCATTTTCTGCCCATTTACTATAATACAGCCTCCCCGTCTGAGCCCTCACTGTGACAAACGAAGTCCTCTGACTCCTGCAGTACCCGTCCCCCTGCCCAGCTGGGTTGGGGACAGAGTCATGTAACCTGCTTTGTTTCATGAGGAGCAGGCAAAAATCTCTATCATCTGGGTAATCATTAACTCTCCCCTGCGAGCCAGGGAGGTGCGAGAAGCCGTCCCGCTCTGCAAACACACTAATGGCTCGAGTGGAGATTAGCAGGAGCGTGTTTCCGGCCACCCTGTGCCACAGAGGTGACCAGGTATTGGGGACCAGGCAGAGCTCTGACCAGCCTACACGTCCCCTGCCCTTGGCTTTGCCACTGCCAAGGTCACCGCCACAGCGCAGCCAGCACGACTTCTTAGATTGTAGTAGGATTACATGAAATTTGTGCTGGGGGCCAGGGCACACAGAGTGGGAAGGAGGGCTGGGCTGCCCAGCCGGTCCCCACCACCACAAGCAGCACCTGAGCCAATGTCTAGCATTAACCCAGCCGAGGAAATATTTAACCAGCCTCCAAGACCTCCCGGCAGCAGGAGGTGAAATGCTGTCTGCCTTCAAGTCCCAGCCCCAGGCGACTTCAGCAAGGCCAGAATTTTGTCTGCGGATCGGGAGCCCGGACATGACTGGCAACGATGCTGCGCTCCCAACCCCATGCTGAGAGTGGAGATTTAATAAAGATACAGGCAGGCAGGGCCAGGCAGAGCTGTCTGCTCTGTAATTCACAGCTCGCATCGAGGCTCCCCAGCGGTGCAGCTGGGTGGACAGCAAGCCCACCTCAGCGGCAGCGTTATCTCCCTGTCATTGCATTCACGTCAGCTGGCTGCATTACACAAGCATGGAAAAGCCAGTATTTGTGTTGGGCACTCACCTGACATGTCTGGGTTTTTTAATACACAGGAGACATGTCCACACAAGAAAGCTCCTGGTGCCACAGCAATTGGCTAGAGAAATGACAGCCAGCATCGCTAGCAAAGTAACTCAGCAGCTAAAAGTCAATCTAACGTACAGCCACAGTAACGAGGACCTGGCTGTGGGCTCCCCCAGAGCCATCTTCCTCTTCCCAGCATTCCTTCATTAACTGCACAGCCACCCATCAGTGACACTCCAGGTGCACACTCAGCACAGCGTTATTTTCCCTTTACATGCACGTTGAATGAAAAAAACGCATCACTTCCTCAGCAGGGCAGAGTCAACGTCCCAAGAAATGAGCCGGCTCTTCTGCCAGCTCCTGGCACGGGGACTCCCCTGGGCTTGCTCCTCCGGAGGTGACACCTCCAAACAAGACCCCCTCCTGCAAAACCCCCACAGCATTCACAGCAACACAGGGACGTGCGGGGCACAGGAGACGCAATGAGTGATGCTGGGATGAGCTCCCCATGTCACCTTCTCCTGGGACACGAAGCCACTCCATAAGAAACACGGGGGCAGTTGGTGAATGACGCAACTCCTTGTCTGCAGGAGCCACTCCAGATAAATATCACCCAGCAATCAACCGCCTTCACACAGTAACCTTCAGGGAGCTACAGGGGGAATACAAAGGCTTTTTGTTAATCCCAAAGACTCAGGAGCACAGGGTGAGATTGCTTACTAATTTAGATAGCAAAGAGAATTGTTGTGCAAAGAGCTCCTAGGAAAACAGCTTTGCCATAGAAAGTCCTTTGGCTCAGGATGGGAGATCCTAAGCACCCCGCAAACCCACTTCCCTGCACAGAGGAGCCCAGATGTGCAGCTGGTCAGGCACCAGGGCATATCAGACAGAAGTATGTCCAAAAAATTTAGCTTGCCTTTTTCCAATTCGTTTTACTCAGATGAAAGCAGGTGCTGATGGATCACAGCCCTTTTCCACTCACGCATCTATCAGCCACAACCACACTTACTCAGGAGCTTAAAGCAGGTTTAAAATTATGCTCTTTTCCCCCTTTGACACATCTCCAGTGAACTCAGACCTGAAGCTCACCACCTGCCCCTTAGCCTGTTCAAAGGCAACCCGAGGGGAGTAGGACAGATGTGCTTCCATCTCTTTTTCAGTTGGAAATCGAGCCAAATGTTTTTTTGGAGTGTGTATGTGAGCAGCCAGGCTATGGGGCAATGGGCGATGTGAGGGGAATCTGCACGGCCACAAAAAGCTTATGGGGCACACGTGGGCTGCGAGGCAGGTTGCAGTTTGAGCAGACAAACTGCACAGCCTCTCCACTTAAAGCCCTGTCCTCCACCACAGCCTTGGTCTTGGGGCAAAAATTGCGTGTGATCTTCAAAACCCTGCCCATGTCTAACCCACGGCTGGTCAGGACAGGCTGACCACAGTCATGCAAGCACACGTACGCACATAGCACACACCGGGGAATGTGGACCAGCCTGCCTCTTGTCTCCTGCATCTGATGCTCCATGCCAATTAAATTTAACAGCTCCCGGTCAGGAGGTTAAAAAAAATAATAATTTTTTTTTAAGTCTCTAGTAGCAAATGACTGGCAACGCCTCCTACGTTTCATCTCCTGTAACAGAGCAATACCTGTACAGTCCTTTCCCATTTCTCCCTTGTCTTTTCTTCCAGAAAGAATATTCCCTTCAGCCCAAGTGTCCGAGTGGAAGCGGGAAGCCCAGGAGCGGTGGCTCGGGTGAGTGCCAGCAGCTGGTGCTGCCCCACAGAGGGCTTTGCCAGGCGAGCTGGGAGAAGTTGGGGCTTCTGCTCACACCCGGTGCTGCTGAGCCCTTGGCTGGAAAACACGGCTGGGATGGGGGAAAATGCTGGGACATGGAGAGGAGCAAAATGTGGAGAGGTGAAAATAAGTGAATAAGCACCCCCATGCCCATGGCAGCCTGGCCTCTTTCTCCAGTCCTTCACGGGGCTGGGAATGTCAGGCCAGGATGTGACCGTGACAGTGCGTGCACCCATGGGTGCTGCACCATGTGAATGTGGCTGGGCACCATGTCGGTCCCACCCGGCTTCCCTTATCCCCTTCCTCTGGGTGGAAATGTTTTTTCCCCATCCCTGCCCACCTCCTGGGACCAAAACACTGGGCACCTGCAGGCTGGCACAGGCAACCTGGGCAGAGCTGGACCACAGCACCCATCTAAAGAGCCAAAATGAGCTGCTGGGGTGGTTTAACTCCTCCTCCCCCAGCTTTGCAGCCTCTGGTTTCTCAGGCCATAGCAATTCAGGGACAGCCAACATGGTACCTCCAGCCACAGCGAGGATGGGGGACGAGGGGCCCGATCCAGGCAGGGACTGCATCTCAGCAGGATGAGACCTGGGGCAGTGGGAGCCTGAGGCAGCAATGCAGTGGCATCGCACAGCCCTGGTACCACCAGGATGCCCGTGGCACCCGTGCAGGGGCTGCTTCTCCCTCCCGCAGCCCTTACCCACGGGGTGCAGCTGCTGCTCCCCCCAGACCGTGCAGCAGTTAGTAGATGACAGGGTGTTGCAACACGCCGGGGAATAATCACGATAACTTGAGCGGTTGCCCTGGTGCCGGGCTTGGCTGTTGCAGTGGTTGCTAAAGAGAGTGGGCGTGCGGCTTCCTCTGGGGCGATCTGATTTCTCCAGGAGCGTGGTTAAGGCATGCTTAGGAGAAATCGTCCTCCGTGGAGCAGGGACGTGACCTCTCTGCCGGCAACGTCGGCCGTGCTGAGCAGGCTGCTTGGGCGCCCGGGCACACTCAGAGCTGTTTGCTTTGGGGGGAAAAAACGATTAGCTCATTCATCCACCCTGGGAAAACATCATCCAGCAGCGAAGAGCAAAGGGAGCAAGTTTTCAGGGTGGCAGAGAGACCTTTGGGACCAGCACTGAGGAGCGGGCAAGGCCGCCGGCTTCTGCCGGCTGAGCTCCAGCCCTCCGTGGGGTCCCCATGGGGCAGTGAGAGCGGCGGGGAGGGAGCGACGGTGCAGCAGCCGCCTCCACGTGACGCTCCCACCGGAGAGACCTGGCAGGAGCCAGACAGCTTCGTCGGACCCGGCCAAAAGTCATGCAGGCGCGAGCGCAGCCAGGCAGAAGCGGCAGCCTCAGCCCCTGCGGCCCCGTGTCGTGGGGCGCGGGGCAGCACCTGCCCCCCGGGCTCCCCAGGGCCACGCTGCGGAAATCAGGTAAGCCCAGGGCCCCCCGAGCCACCCCAGGGGGTCCCTGCTTCTCTGCCATCTCCCCTCTGCGGGGATGGGCCGCTGAGCCCCCGTGGGATTAGTCTGCACTGCATACATGTTTATGCACAGGTGACTTTGGACCCTGTTTTAATTTTTATTTGAGATGTCATGTTACTTTTATACTTCAGCAGCTGGTTGAGAAGCTGCCCTTCTGCTTCTGCCTTTCAAAACGGACCCATATCCGCAAGAAATTCCTTTAGCAAACCCATGCTGTGATTCAAACCTTCTCGGCAAGGCATTGGGCTGGACAGGGGGCACTTGATCCCCTGCAAGTCAGCGTGGGAGGATTTTCTCTGTATTCAACAAAATACCTTTGAGCTACCTTAAAACACTCATTAATGATTGATGTGCATCTCTATCAAAGGCAGGCAAATGCACAGAGCAAATATTTGATGAGATATTAAAAGTAAGTTTGTGATTATCGAGGAAGACTGCTAAGCATCTGTCACTGCTTAACAAAACTAAACAAGCCGCTCCGCATGCCGCTTGCAAAAGGTACGGGGCTGACATCCCTTGGTGATTGCTAACAGAGTGGGATCCCAGCCTTGTTATCTTTGCTTATCACAGTCCAAGGTAATTAAATGAGATGATTAACCAGCACAACGAAGCCTGTCTGCCTGCAGTCAGGGGGGAGCTTGCTGCTGCCTGACTGTACAAGCATTTCCAGCAGTAGCCAGCACAAAACAGCGTACTGGTAACTTCTACACGACAGACAGCTCAGCTAGCCCCAAACCTGCTGGGATTTCTCTCTTCCAAATACATGTGCATGAGTGCAAAGCTCAGTGGGTGACCACGGTGATATCCAGGGGCCCTGACATTTGGGGCGATTGCAACTGGTGGTGCGTGAGCAGCACGGACTGAGCCAGCACCTGCTCTGTGCTCACAGCGGGTGCAATGCTGGTGTAAATGGGGGACCCCAGCCCTGCAGTGCTGGCACGGTGTTTGGCAAGGGTGGGCAGAACTGGGGGCACTGGCTGGACTGGGGAGACTGACTATACTGGTGGGAGAACACCGGCTGTACTGATGGGTAGAACTGGTTGTACTGGTGGGGAGCTCAGGCTGTGCTGGTGAGCAGCAAGGGCTGTACTAGTGGGCAGCCCCATCCCCACATACGCTCAGCAGAGAGGCAGAGGCAGGAAGAATGGTGACATGTGGCAGCGGTGCCAGGAGCTGCAGGGCTGTGTCCCCCTGCCCTATTTCACATTTCCGTTAGGGTTTTCTTTCCCTTTCCGACCCCCCAACATCACAGGGTTTATTCCTGAACGTCAGGGCTGAGGGAAGGTGAGGGGACCCAGGGCACGCATGCCTGCTGTCCCGAGGCAGCCACCCGATAGCTGGGAACTGCTTCCCACGGCAGCCACATCGAGTTACATTCACCGTACTGCATTATAAATACCAGAATTAGCCTTGCTTAATTATTTAAAACTATAGATTAAAAGCAGACAAAGGCTCTTTGCCTCCTTTCTGGAGCACGTGTATCATTTATCAGTGATACGGTCACCTGGTGACAGGCATGGGGGAGCGTGCCAGGTCCATCAATATGAGATGTTCCCGAGCTGCCGGCAAGGCAGGAACCAGAGGAGAGGAAAAATCACAGTGAGGATGGGAGCTGGTACCATCTCACCCAGGAAGGGTAACAACGAATATCTGCCAATCTTTGGGCTTGCCTGATTATTATCATCATCATTGTCATTATTAACATCACCAGGGCAGTAAGCCACAGCAGCCATTAAGCTAATGTGAAGGAATGACAGGTATTTTGTTCCGGGCTCAGCACCTGACCCACTAAAGCTGGCACCTGGGTGCCTCGCTCTGCCCTGAACCTACTGACCATGCAGAAAGCGGCTTCCAAAAACAAGTGCCTGGCTTTGAGGTCAAACCACTTGTCCTCCTGGCAGCAGATTCTCCACAACGCAGTTGCACACCCAAAAGCTGCTCTCACTGCACAAAGCTTTGGGGCTCATGGAGACCAGCACACAATTGTTTCCCTGCCCCATGATGCCAACCCCAGCTATTCTGTGTTTCTAAAATACAATTAATTAACATTAGGAAAATCATGCAAATTAGCAAATGCCATAAATTCAAGAATCCAAAACAAAAGACAAGCTTTCAGCCTAATTCTTTGTAGGACTTCACATCCAGCATGACCTCTTCTGCCATTACACTCTCATGGGAAAAGCTGTAGGGCCAAACTCCAACTCCACTTCAGACAGTGGAAATGCATTGACTGAAAGTTCATGCTCTAAACCAAAAAACTGTTAACTTCTGGTTAACACGTAGAAGCGTGCATGTAGCAGTGCTTAAAAGGAACTGAGGCTAGTTTAAAGATCCCATGTACCTCCACCTGCACATGCAGACCCTTGCAGGGTGGGAGAACAGGCTTGCTCCTCTCAGCCTTCCCGAGGAGCAGAGGTGTGAGGGATGGTACCCTCATCCTGGGGAAAGGAGGGCTCGCCAGGGAGTGAATGCCATCGGGGGCCGTAGCCCAGGAAAGGGAAGGTTCCCCCCATGATTGGTGTTATATCTGTCAGAAACTCATGTTATTTCCCAGGCTCAGGTTACTTGTGTAAATAGTTTTAAACTAGCTCTGCTGACCAATATTGAGTGTGTTGGTTTTGCAGTCGCCTTACTTGCAGGATGTGTATGACCAGCTTCTTTCAGCAGCCCTTCGTTAATCTGTCAGTTCTTTAAAAAAGACACATTCATGAGTAAATCCCAGGTATTCAGAAAACCAGAGGTTCTTCTCTGTAGCCACAGTTTTAAGTGATCTTTTCTGGCCAGGAAACAGTCCCTTAGGTCAGTGGTTTTACAAACCCAGATCCAGGGCTCTGACCCTGGGTGTCCTGGGGTTTTGCTCAGTCTCATCCCTTCTACCAAATACAGGGTTTCACAGAATTACAAATAGCAATATCCTCTGAGCTTGGATGCCATTCCCAGAATAATGCCTTCTGCCTGTATTTACATGGATGGCATTTCAGAGAGGCCCGTTCTCTGCCCAGAAAGAGATGCCCATACAATATTTTTAACAAGAGCAGTTTGGTCGTCATCTGTCCCTATTGACAAACCTCTCCTGAGATGATGCTCCAGTTGGAAAATCAGTTCTCAAATGACATAGAGAGCAGAAATAGAAGACTGTAAGCTATGTTTGCTTTATAGATTTCAGCTGAAGCTAAACACTGACCTGTGCTGCAGAAGACAGCATTGCCAGCTTTGTGAGTTAAGGATGCTGAGAACCAAGTGGGCAGCATCACATGGGGCAGGGCACGCTGCAGAGCGGGGCTGCCTACGGCACTGAAGGAAGAGAAACTCGGTTTGCAGATGGAGTGGAAAAGGGCTGAGGGATGTGTAAGGGAAGGACGAGTGGGTCGCAGAGGGCAGGACGTCGAGGAGAGCTTGGCAAAACAAGGCAAGGGGGAAAAGGCATTTCACATGAAAACCTGCAAAAAGCAGCTGGTGTGCTGCTGCACCCTCCATTTTCCTATACAGTCGCAAGCCGAGAGGTGCTGGCTAGAAGCCCAGACCTCCACCCTACAGCTTTCTAAATCCAACGGCTATGGATTAATTTTCTTTTCAATCTATTTTGGTTTTCCCCTTGTGAAGAACGGCTGGAGCCATGCAGGCAGCTGTAAGCAGAGCTGCACCCCTCGGGTTACCTGCCCTTTCCAGGTCCGTTAATCCCCTTAACATTCCTGGGGGATTATTTCCATCCCGACAGGACAGTGATGCAGGTTGCCAGCAGCAGTGCAGGGAGCAGCACATGGCACACAGTCCCGACAGAGAGGGGCTCGCAGGGCAACCCACCACGGAAAGACAACTCACTTAATCCTAAATAAATGCTTTATGAAGGGCATCTCCTATGAGTGAGGGAAAAACAAAAAGCAGCAGCAGCAAAGGGAAGCATAGCTTAGCTCCCGCCACAGCCAAGCACCCGTGTCTGATGCCTGTCCCTGGGCATGAACCAGTCCTCCTCCTCCTCCTTCTCCTCCTCCTCTCCAGGAGCAGGCTAAAACCTTTCTCCTTGCCCTGGGCTGCACAAAAGCCGCTCAGCACCTCAGGGAGCACACCATGTTTTACGGTCCTAGTAGGGTATATTTAATTTATTATCTGCAACATTCAGGTTTTCAAAGGCATTTAATGTTACACCAAAACTGCCTGATATCCTGTTCCCCAAAAGATTGGGGCTGACCATAATCAGAAGTGGAAACAATTTGGTCCAGGATTGCAGACTGATGATTTTATCACAAGTCTCCCAGGAATTGGGGGATTTATAAGCATTCCAGGCAGTCTGAGCAGGAATTCGGGCTTTGCTTGAGGTCAGAACAGACCAAGATACTAAAATGTCATTTTTTTTCCTCCAGCTAGTCCCACACCCTGGGGCAGGAGGGTGGTTGGTCTCTGGGCCATCTCAAAGATGCTGAATATTCCCTGTGGGGTCTCCTAGAAAACTAGTCAAGACTGTGAGCTCTTTTCACAGCTACGGTTGGGAGAGGAGATAATGCCACGTGTGAAGTCCAAGTACCTGCCAGTGGCCTTGGCCTCCTCCTCCAGGCAGCCTGGCTTTTTACTTACAGAAAAGTCACTTGGAAACGTACCTTTCCTAGAAAGCCTCAGGCTTCTAGAAATGAGGAAAGGAAAAATATTTAAAAACAAGCAAAAGACTGAGTATGTCAAAGCAACACAGCTACTTTTTATAAGCAACACTCCAAAGCAGATCTATTTAAAAGGTCACGCTGTCTTTCTGAGTACAGCAGAGGGTATTAAAATGCACGTATATTTTTTTTGCTTATATCTTGCCAAGAACAATATAAAAATGTCTAACACCTTTTGCTAATTTATGATGGTGGCCAAGGAGGTGCCAGAGCAGAGCCTTGTTCATTGATCTACAGCTGAATCATGCAAAAACAGACATCCTGCTGTAAATCCACTGCAGAGACCTGGCTTGATTTATACCTCCAACATTATAAATAATGACAAAAAGCAGCCTGATATCAGTCTGTCTCCCCTTACACAGACATGAATTACATCAAGTCTTGAAGATGATAGATCTACTCCACAAGAAACATTTTGCACTGGGTCCCTATCTGCCAACCTGCAAGAGAAAGGATGCCCCATCCTTACTCCCAGCATAACCCCAAGCTGTGTTTCAGGCGCACCAATATTTTTATATTCTCATTTTTCTTGTTCTGCTCAATGCAAATGAAGACATTCCTTGAATTGTTCCAGATTAAGGTCCTCTGAAGGTTTAAAGTGCTATTCTTGTAGTGAGGTTCAAGGCTCCTTCTAGTCCTGGTCAGGGACAAGGTCAGGGCTTTGACTTTGTCCCCGGGGCAGCCCACTGGAAGCCAAATCCTTGAGGCTGGTGTCTGCACAACCCTAGGCACATCTAGCACAGTGAAAACCAAGCTCAGAGATACCTGCTGTATCCTGGCCCTCAAAGTATTGTTCAGGCAAATTGCACTCATTGTGAGGACTTTTGCAGGCCGAGTTAACAGCCCTCTGGGCAGAAATGCTTCCAGTAGGTTTCAATTCCTCCCACTCCTTCCTTCCCTCCCAGTATTTTCTTCATTTCTACTAGTTTTGGGGAAAAGTTCCCCTTTTGCCTTCACTAAATAGGTTGATAAATTGCAAAGCAGCCGCAAGCCTCAGCCATGCAACATTAGATGGCTGCAGTCTGAAAATAACCACATTAGCCAATTCAAAACCTCCAGGCTCTCCACGGTGCTCCCCCAAAATGCTGCATAAGCAGAGGATCCCCCAAGGCAGGAGGTGGGGGGACCTTCCCTGATCATCCTGGGTGTCTGGCGGGTGGAAACACCACAAAACCAAACTGAAGGGCTGGATGACACCATCCAATAGTGTTGTGTGCTGCTGGGCATTAGCCCTCTGTGGATGTGGGGACAGCCTGCCCCAAGCAAATCTCCTGGGATCTGTGTCTTGGTGGTGGGGAGGAAGGGACTTCCACTCCTGAGTTGCAAAAGGAAACCCATATATCACGGCGGCAGGGGGAAAGCAGTACTTTATAAGTAACAGTGCTGCACCGGTGCCCCAAGAGCTAGTACAGGTTAGTGGCAGGGCCTGAGAGCTACTTGGTATAGAAAAAGAACACCAAAGTCACTAGAGTTACAGCCATTTACAGAATCCAGGTTGGTCATTCAGATTTGGTTGGCTGCATAATCCTTCCATGCTTGCTGCTCGCTGCATTATCCCCTAGTAGAGCACAACAGCTGGATTTAAGATGGACAAATCCAAGATCAATACGCCCCAGCCCTTCTCCTGCCATGCGGCAGGATTTGGTACCCAGCACACAAGCAAGTGCAGGCATCTCTGTCACTGGAGGCAGCTCTGGTCTAAATGATGGCACAGGAACTGTGGGAAAAGGGCGAGAGGATGACACAGTGACACTGAGGCTAGTCCATTAGTATAGCTGTCCAAAAACACTGTTTCCATTAAAAACACCTGACATTTTATTTAAGTTACTCATGGAGAGACTTTTTTTGAAGGATGAAGACATTGCTTTGCCATTTGAAATGGGAGCTCATCCATTTCATTCATGCCAAAATAAACCTTTGCTTTTGTACCTTCCTTCCTTGTCTTCTCTCTGCTTCTTCTCCTGTGAAAAAAAAAAGACCAAAAAAGGGAAGAAGTAGAAGAAGAAAAAAAAAAAAAAGGCAATTTTACCCCAGTGAAAACCTGACATGTTTGCCTTAACCCTTGGCTGTTCTTCAGTCCCTGCATCTCTCTGGAAGGCAACATTGAGCCCCCAGTTTCAGCCTGTGGAGTCCAGCCCCGCAGGGGTTTGACTCAGCTTGGCACTTGCTGTCAAACATCAAACCACGCCACCTTCCTTTCTGCCAGCAGTGATGTATGATCCTAGAGGAAAATAATTTGATACAAGAAATCACTGGTTCCAGCTTCCAAGTGCCCTTTAAATATGTACTGAACTATTCACCCCAATTACACTCATGTAATGGGCTCTGATTTGTTTTTCTTTGTTCCCAAAGCAGTAGGGCACTGGCCACATTAACATTCAATGAGAAGTTGTTTGATATTGAATCATTTCTTCAGCGGTATTATTCCTTACACAATTCTGTTTGATTGCAATCCACTTCACATTTGATAAGTACTTACTGACTATGAAAGAATGACCTAGCCCGCTTTCTCTAGCCTTTTTTTATTGATTTCTCTTTTGAAAGGGTTTTATTGCTTTTACACATGAGATTGCAATAAGAGAGAGAGGCAACATTACTGAACAACTGTTTTACTTGCTGCTCCACCAACCCATATAACTTCACACTAGGCCCCCCAAATACTGTAATAGAGACACTTACAGACATAGAGCTGCCTACATCCTTTTCCTGGAACTTTCTGTTCTTACTGGTAAACTTCCAAATTGTTCAAGTGAATAGTCAGGAATAAATTGCTCTTTCTGAGCCCCTGATTAGACCGTACACTGAATAATTGTAGGCAGCCCCACTGTGCTCCACATTTAAAGACACAGCCCACCTCATGCAGTTTGTCTTAAAACTTGTGCTTTGCACTCACTTTGTATAGGGTTTTTTGTGGAGGAGAAGTGTAGAGCAATTGGAAAATACCAACAGTGAACATGCGCTGTGGTTTGCCTGAAATCCAAGCTGCCATCGCTTCCAAAACAGTGGGCTCTTGTTCTTACATCCAGAACATACATACAAATTATTACAGCACGATCACATACTGCATGGGCAAATTTTGCTTTTCTTGGCATTGGGCTCGATCCTGATTATTAAGCCAGCAGGATATCAGCAAAACCTTTCCTTGACAAGAGATTTCAGATACAGCAGCACTTCCTCAGGGCCGTGTTTTGGAAGCCGCTCAAATCCCACAGCATCCCCTTGGGCTAAGGGACCAATGGCCTCAGCCAGGACGACCAAAGCAGCAGCTCAGCACAGTCTACACCCATGGCTGTTTCCAGTTTTAGTTAGACCTATCTTGCCTTAATTAATCCTTGGCACTAAATGCTGCAGCCACTGAAGCGAGCGGCTGGCAAGTAATTTAAATGATCTAATTAATATGTGTCTCATCAACAACGCAAAGGGAATATTTTTTAAAACCTCTAAAAAACTCGCACCAGCACATGCAGGCACGTGTATGCAGACACCGACATGGGTGTCGAGCAGCCAGGGCAGGCACCATCTCTTCTCTGCCTTGCCCAGGGAGGAGAGCTCCAGCAAGTTCCCACACCACAGCAGGGTCAGTCTTCTCATACAAACACCTCTCTTTTCTTCCAGCATCGATGTACACTGACATACAGCGGGACCGACCAGACAGTGGGAATATCCTGACTCACCCAGACTACATAGATGGAAACCCAGACCTCATCAAACCTAAAAAGCTCCTAAATCCTGTAAAAGCCTCGAAGAGCCATCAAGAGCTGCACAGAGAGCTGCTGATGAACCACAAAAGGTAAGAGGAGGTCACAGCCTGCCACTGGAGTGGTCCGAGAGGTGCTGAGCCATTGGAGCTCAGCAGCCAAGGCACAAGTACCAGCAACAGCCTGCGAGTTGGAAGGGCACGATAAATCCCTTCACTTGCAAATGAACACAGCATAAAACTCACTGTAGCTCTTTCCTTTTTTCTCTGATGTGACAGTTTCTTTTAAAACGAAAGCAGAAGGAAAAGCCCCCTGCTCTGCCATCCTGAAGCATTGGCTAGCACTTTTCAGAGCTGCTTGCTATTTCCACCCACCTCGAGCCACAAGCGCCAGAAGATGCGAGGCATCCCTACAGCCCCTTTCTCAGTGTCCCACGCATGTTTTCTCCCTGGTCCTGGTTCTTCTGCCTCCAACACTGATTTGCCAAGTCCCCAGCCATGTACAGCATCCCTGTGTGCTTTAAGGTCAACCCAGAGGCAGTAAGAGGTGTAGGCTGGGGGGAGCCATTGAAAGCTGGGAGAGCACCAGGGTGAGATAGTCTGTACAAGGACATGGCTAATCCCTGTCTCCCTAAAAATCAAATGGGTAAAGGCAAGCTAGAATTCACATTTCTGTCTTCCTACCCCATCACCCCAACTTAAGTCTTTGGGGGTACAGATACAACATCAGGAAAATGACACCAGTGACTGAGAACCTACAACCACATCATTCCTTTGCAGCAACTGTCTGAACATCAGTGCAATAAAAGCCTATTCAGTTCAGAGGCTTTTTAGCACAGCAAGAAATCTGCTGGCTTTATATTGACATTTTCTGAACACCCTGAAATATTCTGACATGATAGCACTTTGGCCATCTAATTAAAAGGAGCACAGCCTCTGTTCAAAAGGACTACAGTCATCATGAGAATCAGACACATATTTGGCAAACAGTCAAGCCTGCCAGCAGGGTCCATTAATCAATACTGGCACTGGCTGGGCTTGGGTTTGATTTGATTTTCCCAGAATCAGAAGAATTACAGGGACCATACCCAGGCCGTTATCTGGCATCAAGGCAGAGGCAACTATAACAGCCAGATATTTTTAAAACTCTCTGGCTTGAGAGTGACCATATCCTGCCTAATGTTACTGCTCAGTTTAAAGGCTCACCCACCAGCATTGGCTTTGATCTCACAGAACATTATTCCAGTCTAACCATGATGGAACAAAGAATCAAGAAATCCCTGCAATGGAGGTAGTAGAGACGAACAGTGGCAGATGGGGTACAGACCCCGCAGTATCAAACTGAACTAAACTTCAAACTGGCAAACAAAAAGTACATCATCACTTTGTATTCTAGTTCTGTGCCTGTCACCATGTTACATCCACATGTGCCATCAGATACTGGCAGGAGGCAGCTCCACTGCAGCTATCCTGCATCTCCTGATCCTTCTCCTTATAGTCTTGTATGTCTCAGGCATCAGTTTAAACCTGCTTTGGCTCTGGCCTCCCAAATATTTTTCAGCAAATATGTGAAACAAACCCTACTGCAAACAATAATCCATCATTGCTGGGTTCTTGTCACTCTCGAATCCACCAGTTTTGCCTCCTGCAACAGGTTACTATAGAGGGAGAGAGGGAAGAAGGAGAGAGAGAAGGATCTAGGACTTGCTCCTGTTTCTGCATTGCTGTTGGGTTCTCCCCTTAAGCAGCAGGGAGAAGAAACTCTAATCAGCAGCTTGTGCAACAAAACCCTTATCTTAGTCAACACCTCTGGGTACTAACAACACAGGCTGATTAAATCAGAGTAGTAACAAATCCACAGGCAACATTGCAAGCTCCGTCTCCAGCAAGCCAAGGCAGGTTTGCCTTCTCCCAAGCCTTGGGAAAAGCATTTCTGCAGCATCCAAGTTCTTCCTGCCTTGAAAAACCATCATGAAAGCTCTGGAGCCAACCCTAGGACTACCTTCACTGATGTTGCCATGAACTTTGTCCTATCATAAAGCAAAAAAATTACAATAGGAAGCATTGTTAAACGTGGCACTGGAAGGATGCAAACACTGGTCCCCAACCATGTTGTGACAGCGCAGAGGTTTGCTGCATCTGGAGAGCGTTTCCCTCTCCTGCCTGCCAGTTCAGTTTCTCACTTTGTGAGATACCACCTCAGCACCTGCCACCTTGTCAAGAAAGCTCCATAGTCCACAGAGTTTGATGTCTCTGCTTTCAAATGACCTTAGCAGAAAACAACCAGCCTTTGGTCAACAGAACCCTCACAGTGGTGAGGAGGAGCTTTGCATTAATAGCACACCCTGAGCTGCTGTGCCCTGGGCAAGCCCTTAGCACAGATACGGGGAGGTCCCCACCGCACCTCAAAACAGACCTTCACCCACAGACACACCACAAACACTCCACGTTTTACAATGGAACTTGTAAATACTCTCAGCCCATTGATTTAAATGAGTGTTAAAGCCAGCCCATGAAAGTGGTCAGGCCCCACTCCTTCCCTGTGTGTGACAGCTACAAGGTCTTCAACTCCTTCTCCTCAAAAATAGAACTTCAGTCAACTACCTCTAGTCCTGTATTTTCTTAACAAGATTACTTACATTTCAGCTGCTATTGCAGAAGATAGCCTGCGTGAATGTGGCCTTGACCACTTCTTAATAATCTGTTCTTCAGGGACATGAAACTTTGTGCAGTTGCAATAAAGTCTCCCCTGAATTCAGCAAATGTTCAACTTCCCAGCAGCTTCAGGTTTTGCCTCGTTCTGGCTAGGGCTCAGCAGGGCAGAGAGTCACTGCTTTTAGTGATTTAAGCCAGGAAGCTGATGGATTTTATGAAGGCAGATTCCTTTCGGCACAGAGAAGACGAGTTGGTCAAACCACTATCTTGGAAGGGCAGAAACAGTCCCACAACCACAGAGGAGCACATTTGGACTTGTTCCACATTCACCCATAGCCCCACACATCCATAACTACTCCCATCCTTCCAGGGAGCAGAAGTTGGTGGGAAGGTGGCCGGAGTCAGCTCCAGCAGGTAAATCTTAGTGTCTGAATTCAGGCATGGCAATATTCAAAGGTTTCTGAAATTTGTTTGGAGAACTTCTGTCATCTCTTTACCATGTATTTATGCCTTGCCTGCATGTCCTTGCCATGTCTCCTTTCCCGTGATCCCACCCCTCACAGACCAGGGCTTGGAGCAGCCCCGCTTCATTTTGAGATGCTTCGGGTGGCTGAAGGGGAGCCAGGTGCCTGTGCCATCAGCAAACGCTCTGGCTTCCAGAAGAAAAGGACATTTCGTTTTAGCCTCTTGACCCAAACTCTCCATGTCAACAGGGAGATCCCTAGCCCTCAGCTCTGAAGCAAAGCTGGGATGCAACGGGGAGGAAAGGAACTGCCAGGACAATTATTGCAGATCAATGACTACCCCTGCTGGTGGAAAAAAAATCGTCATTATTTAAAACGCCCTCGACGCAGCTGAATCTGTCACTGACATAATTAAAACTAGTAACAGCAGGAGCCAGCGGAAGGTCCCATTTCCACACCGACCCAGAGAACTGTAACACCTCAATCTAATGGGATTAGCAAAACTTCCAGCATCACAAGCCCCACACATGGACAGCAAACGCTGTGCCCACCCAAGGCAGGCAGCCCAAGGCAGTGTCCCAGCAGTAAGGTGTTCCCACTAACACCCTCAAAGCCTTGCGGATGGATTTGTGGACTAGGACTGGTTAACAGACCAGGTCTCCCATGTTTCCATTTAGGACTGAAAAGAGTTTGGGGGTTGCCGGGCTGGCAGCGGTTACACCCCAGGGTGTAGGCACTCTGGCCCCGATTTGTCTGCTTTTTATCCACAGAGGTTTGGGCATGGAGAGCAAGCCAGAGCTGCAGCGGGTGCTCGAGCACCGACGGCGAAACCAGCTCATCAGACAGAAGAAGGAAGAGGAAGAGGCAAAGAAATTGCAGTCTCCTTTTGAAAAAGAGCTATTGAAGAGGCATCAGAGACTGGATCAGGTAGAAGTGATCCCTGGGTTATCCTAACCACCCTGCGCAAGGCACAGATCACAGGGGAGATGGGTGGGCTGAGGCTCAACCCAAGGTATAGTTTTGTTACCCCACCATAAAATGGGAGCCACAGTACATCCTTCACTGGTGTCCCATGCAGCTGCAGCACCCTCATCCTCACAGTGGGATCCACCTCATTTGTACCACCTCGCCCAGGACCCCACCATGCACCACTGGCCCTGGGTCTCCTCCAGGTTCTACATGGTGTCTTTGGGGTGTGCTTTCCTGTTCAAAGCACCCCAAATACCATAGGGGCTGTTGCAGCACCCGCCACAGGGGTGCTCAGGACCCTGGGGTGCAGAGTGAGAGGCTGCAGAAGTGCTGGAAGGTGCAAACCCTGCTGCAATCACACCCAAGCTGCTTTTGGGAGCAGTTCCTGGCATGTAACCTGGCCAAAAATATGCCTGGGAGGAGCAAGATTCAGCATGGGGCTTGTCAACACCACAGCCATGCCACAGGTGCTCTGCGCCTGCCCTCTTACCCAAACCAGTGCAAGCAGCAAGCAGGCTTGTTGCCACTGAAAATAAAGTCATTCCCTGTCCTCCCTGCCAGTATTTGCACTGCAAATGGATGAAACTAGTTTATTTAATTAATGACACAACAGCTCCCTTGTGATAACATCAGCCAAGCCAAGATCACTTGAAAATCAAAGCCCAGCACTCTCAGAGAAGAACCAGGAATACGAAACAAGGTGGTTTAGGGACAGATTCTTAAAGACTGCATATAAAAGTGAGGCAGTACAACAACTTACCCCCCTTAGACAATAACCTAACACTGACAGCTTTTCCCAGGCTCACAGACTTCCTTTGCTGGGAAGAATTCAAACCTCCTTGTCCTTCCTCCGTGCCAGGTCTGAAGTGAAACACTCCCCTGCTTTTCTGCTGGAGATGTTCCTCCCTGGAGGGAAAAAAATAATTAATGTTTCAGTGAGCCAGAAAAAGAGACTAAGGGTGAACATGGGTCTGGCATAATGGTTTGGAAAATGAGAGCACCGACAGGTGCACTACCCACTCATTCAACTTTGGGCAATAATAACTGGACATCCAGCAATAATGATGCCCATCATTTTAATGTAGCTAATGCACTTCTGTTCTTTAGTATGCATAGATAATGGTGACTCTTCTTTCTTACAGCTGGAGAAAGAGCAGGAGAAGCAGGAAGACCATGCACCAGAATTCATTAAAGTCAAGGAAAACCTGAGAAGAACATCGACGGTGACCGGGGATGAGAAAGCAGCATAGCTTCTGCCAAAACTCAACAGGGATCCTACCAAGGCCAGCTAACACTTACACGCTGACATCTCTGTACATGGTGGACATTCACAGCCGCATCATTGGGGCTACTTATGGTTATTAACACCCGCTCCAGTAGAAGGCACAAAAAAGGTTTTCCTAGCCCAGGAAGTTGTCACTGTGGAAAAGGTGCAGTATTGACTGAAGAATTACTCACACAAGGAGATGCAGAGAGAAATGATGTTATTTCCCCCCCCAGACTGTGGGTGCACGCTAACCTCCAGCTAACTCTTGGTTAACTCTTGAGACACAGCGACTGTTTAAGCCAGGGAAGTCTGTGGAAGAATGGATTGGGGGACCCCTGCTTCTTCCTGGAGGCAGGCTCACCAGGCACAGGGTGACAGGAGGGCGGCTGCAGCTCTGGAGAACCTCCTGGAAACCTGGCGTGGTAACTAAAAGGGACAATCTGCGTATTACTGAGAACAGCCCAGGTGACCATAGCAGCTTTCCCAAGGGTCACTGGTATGGCACCCGTGTGCGAGTCAAGCCTGGCTGAGGCTGTGTGTCCCAGCAGCACACCCGTACTGTTAGAAAAATCAACCTCTGTGTGCCCATACCAGTGCAGCACAGGCAGGCGCAACTGTTCTTCACGAGCGCCTTTAAACTGCATTTCAAACCTGTTTGAAAATAGCTATTTAGGCAGTTCCGTGCTCAGGCAGAAAATATATTGGACCGTACCACCAGTGCCCCAAGTGGGAGGCAAATGCTCTGAGCAGAAAGCAAAGGCTGGGTGTTTTCAGCGTGGGTGTTCATGGAAGCGTGCAGTGACCAGCCAGCAGATCCCTGTGGATGTAGCAGACAGACAAACTGCTTCTTGCCCCTGGACTACTGAGCTTCAGCCCTTCACCCAGCAGCTGGACATGTGCTACCATAGGGACCCACAAAAAAAAAAACGTCCTGTGTTTGAGAGGTGGTGATGTGGTAGTGTCATACTGGTGTCAGGCGGCTGTCCTGTTAACCACCCTGCGCACAGGTGGCATCTGTAGGCACCAGGGCCTACGGGGCACGTAGGTACTGATGGAAAACTATTTGTCAGTGCTTCTCATCCCCTTTTCCAGAGGTCAAAGCTGCCTCATTTCAGTTGCCACCTTTCAAAGCTAAAACTCTTCTTGCTGCTGGTATAGCAAAGCTGAGATAGATGGTGCGTTTGCACCATGTATGGACAGAGCCTACCACATTTATGGGGCACCCATGCCCTGAGGTGTCAACACCTAGAGCTAAAACTGCACCTTCAGGAAGATCTCAGCTTCTTGCTTCTCACATCAGCCCTGATACAAAGCCTAAACAGCATAACTCACCGACTGCCTTTGAACACTGGCTTTTGAATGGCAAGCCTCAATGGACCTAGTCAGCTGGGAAAGTAATACCTGGTTAAATAATATGTACTATCCACATCTTCAGTGGATGCATGTGTAAATTAAGGGAAACTGGGCGTTTATCACATATTTATTAAAAAGTCACTAATCCATTCCCTAGTCTCCCTGGTCCATGGGCTGTTTCATTTCAGAGTGCCGTTGCTCGACCTGGCAGCTTAAGTAGAACATCTGAGCCACATCACATGTCAAGAGCAGTGACACAGGGACAGGGCTTCTGCAACAGATCAGACTATAAAAGCCCTTAACTCAGTTTCAGTCCTTAAGAGCCCCATCTCATGGTACTGTCTCTGCGGTAGTTTTTAAGCCCCTTGCTCATCATGCTTATTCTAAACAAGTTTTTATTTCAAAAATCCAGTGCATATGGTCATTATGGGTCAAACAAGATCTGAAAGGATCTATTATGTCCTTTCCAACTGTGAAGCTTTTCATATAGGTTATGATGAAAACCACGAGGAAGAAGCAGCATTAAACATTTTTTCAGGGAGAGAAGCCGCCAAATTTCTCCAAGAAAAGAAAGGTGTTGCTAAGGATGCTTGTACATAGCTGTAAAGAATGCTGTATGATAGTCCATAGATAACATCGGTTTAAATAACAAGCCAGAATTACTGTGCTGGGGTTTTGTGAGGGGTTATGGCACAGATTAAGTAACCTTGATCAAAGAGCTCAAAAAAATTCAGCAAATTAATTTGTAATTTTGCCACAGATGGAAGTGCACTCCAGGAGAGGCAATCTGTCACTCCATATGCACCAGTGAAATCAGTGTTATCAGCTCACCCAGGCTGGGACGGGGGCATTTATGCAAGTCCTTGGGTGGAAGCCATCCGGTAAGGTCTGGGTAAGCTGAGTGCTCAGAAAAGGTTGAAAATATTTTGCTGCGGTCTTCTTGAGTATGCAAATATTACCGGGGGGGACGACGACAAGGTGCCTCCTTTTGGTGTCCACCAAGCAGAGAAGGGGGCTGCACACCAACACAGTCCATGATTGCTAAGGGGTGTCTGGGTCATTTTCAGCAGGTGTCCAGAAGGGAAAGGGAGGGCCAGATCATTCTGTCCTAACTCTGGCTGAGCTAATAGAGCCACAAGAAATCCTTCCAGCAGTGGAGAGACAGCAGAAAGCCCTGACCCGGCTGCCCACTGGGACACCGTGGGCTGTAAGCCGGGACCCACCCGCACATCCATGCACGGACCCACCAAACTGGCCACAAGCAGCCGGCGCTGGCAGCTCCCACGGAGCCGGGACGGGCTGTAGCAGCCCCACGGCACACAGCAGGACACATGGTGCTTCGTCCCCGGCAAGAGCTGCAGGCTCCAGCCCTCCGTGACAGCATGTGGGAAATGATGCTTTTACTGTTCAAGCGTTGGCTTAAAAAATCACAGCATTTTCCAACACAGCTCTTCTCACCCCTGCGAACCGATAACCGTCTCCCTGGCTGGGCTCAGACCCAGAGCCTGTCCAACCTTCACCGATGCTTTTGTGCTTCATGGCGCTGCAGCGTGGAGGTTGCACCTGAAAAAAAATCAGTGTAGGCATCACCATGAAGATTTTGGGGTAACTTTGTGTCTCTTTTTCTTTTAAATGAATTCCTCCCTGTGCCCCTAAAACACATTCCTGAATAAATGTGGTGTATCCAGAAGATACAGATTATCAGAGTATTGATGGAAGACAATTTTTTGCACTGTGTATGTTGCCTATGTGGTATATAGTCTATATTCTGTGTTGATGTTTATACATTTATATAAAAATATATGTCATGCAACTCTACTTAATTAACTCACGCTGTTTAATGTGGACACTTCTGAAGAAATAAACTGAACAATGATCGTATGTTTTGCTCTTTTCCATGAGGAACTGAAAAAGCTCTGAGGATGCAAGCAGACAACAGCCCAATAAACTGAATGAACATAAAAATCAGTGAAGTCTGACAGCAAATTCTTTTAGTACCATGTCAACCTACTCATCATCTGTACCCCGTGCTGCATCCATTGCTTATCCCCAGACTTCATCTCAATTCGCTGAAAGTTTAAGGGCACAGAAATTATGGAATCAGGCTTTGTGCACTGAAACTTCCCATATGTTTGATTTTTAACTGGCCATGAATGCCCATCTGCCTCATAGGATAAGACCCACAAAGCCAAGGAAACACATTGCCCTTGGATTTAATTTAAAAACTCAGTTTTGAACTGAAAGGTAATCCCCACACTAGTGAGCTCACTTCATTATTTTTAAACATTTTTAAAGTGTTTTAGCAGCAACCAAAGACCACAGATTAAATAGATAAGAAAAAGAGAGGATGCTTCACATGTGCAGGTCACACACACCATGCTCCCCGAGAGCCAGGACTAAAACTGAATGCAGCAAAACAAACAAAAAGGACTTCTCTGTCTCATTAACGATATCCTTAGTGGCAGAGACGCCAACTTCCCACTCAGAACAAGGCAGAGATGGTGCTTGGATGTGTTCCTGTGACACCAGTTATCCACTGGGGTTGCCACACTGGGAAGTACACAGTGTTCCCAACCCTCTGCACCCGGCGGCACTGGAGTCGGCAGTCAGCTCATCATTAGGGATGAGCGCTCATTGACTAAACCTGTTCTTTGGGTCAGGTTTCCAAAACATATTCCCACCTTGTTGCCTCTTACAATAGCTCACTTGTTATCCTTCCATGGTGGGTTGCATACTTCATTTCCTGAAAAGGAAATGTCTTTGCTGGAGAGGGTGGCCTTTGGTGAGACATGAGATCAGGGAACTCAGGCAGGACTTTGTAAAATGCTTTATCAACCTTTCACAGCCCCAACCAGTGAGGTTTCGATGGGCTATGCCCCAACACTGCTTACACTAATCACACACCTCCCTTCACGCATGGATGCCAAAGGCAGTCATTCCTATCATGACAGTTCTTCTTCTATAGAAGAGAGTAAGAAACAATCATCTATTTTCTTTAAAGATATGCTGTGTTTTAGCTATGCACAAACTACTCCATTGCCTGGATTTTTTCTTACTGCCAGGGTTTTCAATACCAGCTTTGCAATTTATCCGTGTCATGCTGAGATCTCTTTTCCTATGCACTCACTCCTGAAGTGCTCCTGGATAGTTTGCTGCAGTGGAATTTCCTGACAGGGAATCCTTATATTTTACTGCCACATTTACTTCTCGTTACTGTCTCAGAAATGGCAAATTCTGGTTTTCTTTCTCAAGCTAGTGGTATCCTCAGGCTGGCACTGGCTAAACCCCCCTTCTCAGGAACTCTCCTCTGCCTATCCTAGGTATTTCTCTATATTTAGATAATTTCCCCAAATTATCTAAAATTGCCACAGACTGACTGGGTTTGTGTTGATAAAAGCATCATATGAAACCTGTGAGTCACCATGATACAGGTGATATCCAGGCTTATGGAAATGGGGAAAAATGCAAAATTATCAGCAACATAATAATTGTGGTGTGTTCCAACACACCATGACCAGGTGCTCTTGTGGATTTTGTTGGTTCCCACCACAGCCCATGAGCTCGCTGGGCACCCCGCAGGCACGTGGAGCTGAGGCGTATGAGAATGCTGCCGAGTGCGCAGCTCCAGTGGCAGTCCAGCTCAGACTTCACTAACACAGACTGGCAATGACCGACCCAGGCAGCATCCAAGACTGCACAAATATAAGCCTGCATGAACGTCAGGTTGCAAACAGGTTCAGGGACAGGCTTCTTCCAACCTGTCACCCCTCGCCCTTCCTTTGGGACACCCAGATCTGCTAGCTGAACTGCAAACAGCACTTGAGAAGCACAAGGCTGAGTGCTTCTGAATCCAAAAAAATAGCAGAGCAAATAGAGAAAGCCCATGGATAACTTCAGAAAGGTGCTATTGCCTCCCAAGCACTGGCAACCCCGAGACACCGTAGGATGTGATGCTGTGCAGTACAGGCTGGAATACCAAGCAGTACATCCATAGGACACCTTATTGCTCTGGCAGGGTGACAGAGCCACACAGCATCTTTAATCTACCAGACTCATCCCTAACATACCATGCACAGCCCGTGAGCACACTCTTTCCTTTACAGTCAGCTGTTCTGATTTATTGTTGCTCCTCATAGCTGCTGGGCTGCTTGGTTCACTCAGGCTCAAGCTTAAAATTATAGTTATGCAGAACTACATCTGATTTCCCATCCTTTTTTTAACTTCTTATATTAAAGCAACTCTATGGTACAGTGAATCCCACCTGTTTCACCTCCTTCCCTGACAAAACAGCTTCCAGTGAGAGACAAGCAGGTCTGAAGCAGCAGCACAGACTCATCGACAAACTGGGCAGGAGGGACTGCACTCCCATCAGGTTCACACTGATGTAGCCGGGGGGGTGTGAGTTGCCAGTTCCTGCCCACTAGACTCTGGGACAGACTGCAGCAGGGACCTGCAGTTCAAGATTGCCAGAGATGAAGGCAGCACGCACCCCGTGGCAACCTCCCTCTGTGCCCCGGCATGACCCAGCCTGCGAGGGACATCCCCAGTCTCCTGGCTTGCACCCCAAACTGTGGGAAGGGCTGAGGGCAGTGCCATAACTGAGCTGGGAAGACCTTGAGCAAGTAAAATCCACAGGCAAGGAGCAGTGAGAGCCCGAGGGGTGCTCTCCTCCATCCTGAGCAGACTATAAAAAAAAATAAAATAAAATAAAGTAAAAATTAAAAATACTGGGAGAAGGGCAGAGCACCACTTTGGTGACAGAGCTGGAAGTGCAGCCTCCAACGCACAAGTAGCCTGAAGTGAGATCAGAAAAATAGCAATTTTTTTAAATGCAGAGGCTCCAGCCCTTTTGATTTTACGCCTAGCAAGCAGGCACACAGGCCGCTGCCTGCAGAGGTCAGCTCCGGCATGCTACCGCGCACACGCAGAAACACCCACGGGCCGGGTCAAGCTCCGTTGGCCGGGGGGACAAGGTCCCTGCAGCGGGGACGCCGGGAGCCACAGCCCAGGCAGGTAGGCAGCAGCCAGACGGCTCCCCGAAGGACGCGTGAGACGAGGTACGTGGGATTTCGCGTTTGTGCATAGCAGACAGACACACAGATTTTTCTTACGCGGCCTCACGGAAGAGGGAGCTGGCAGCTGAGCCGTCTCCGTGCTCCAGCGCCAAGTCCGGCGCTTCCTGGGATGGCTCAAGGGCAGGTCTGGGTTACTCCAACCTTGTGTACTCAGCATGCTGCTTTGAGGCTTTTCTCACACCCAGGACAATAAGACACCTTGAGTTAAAAATCTGAACATCAGAAAAGCAGGAATTAAGAACATATTTGCAAGAGCTTCCAGAGTTTATATTTCTTATAGTATTAAAAATAGTTCAGGAAGGCAGGCAGCCTCTTGAAGGGAAAAATTCTGTTTTATTTTCCACACACCACAACTTTTTTTACAAGTAACCTGTGACAAATCCTGCTAACATGGGAAATTACAAGGTTAATGTAAAGCTGAGCCCCATGGGAAGCAGGATGGAAGCAGCATGGGCAGAGCTGCCAGCACCCACAAGTGCAGGTCTGGGAGCCTCTTGGCCAGCACCCGAGGGCTAGGCAGCAGTGGCAGCACCCACCGTGGGGGCAGGGACGGGCCAGGGCCAGAAACTCCCTTAAACATTAACACATAGTTGTGGGATATTCCAGCGGTAACTTCTCATAAAATACTGGGGGCGAATGGGTGAAAGAAAGAAGATTTTATGTTTAAAAAAAAATCATAAACCCTGCATTTTGAGCTCTTGAAAGTGCCCTAAATTTTCATTGTCCGTATTATCGCAATGAGGACAAGACAATGCCTAAATAGTTACGCAACCTCTGTGCAACATGTTGGCCAATTTACAGAAACCACTTCTTGCTGCACCCAACACTTTCAGCAACCACCCACTGAAGGGGTGCCAGTGCCTCATAAGCCCCATCCCTTCCCAGAGCAGCTCAGCCTCCAGGATGGCTCTGATGGAGACCGGCAAGTACCCGCAGGGCTCGGTCCTTGGCAGCGTGAATCCCGACCTTGCTAGCGAGAGGCAAACGGCCTCGTTTAGTGTGGAAAAGCTGACGGCCTGGCTGGACGGCGGCGTGGAGCACACTCAGTTACGGAGGGCAGTGGGTGAGTGAGCCTTGCGAAGCCCCTGGCCGCGGGCTGGTAGGGAGCATACCTACGTCCCCGCTGCTTCTGCTCCTCCTTTGCATCACGGTGCATGGGTTTTGTGCTCCCGGGTATTTGCTTATAACCCACCTCTTAAAAAAGTGGGAGTGTGGAGATGGAGTCCTCTATTAGTGTAAATTCACCATGACTCCTCCGCAGCCACTCCCTCTGTCTGAAGCTTTTCCCCTTCCCTGCTCCCATCCCCAGTATCTCTGGCAAGACTGGTTAAACTGCAATACAAGGACTGAGGGTCACGCAGGCAAGCATCTCTGTGCGAGGGGAATGCGTGCAGGGACTAGTGCTGCTGCACAGCAATGCATGCCATGCGTGAACCGCAGCCAGCAACCCTCCTCGGCACATCAGGCTCTTCCAGGTGGGGAATTCCTTGTGTGGGTTGGCTCAGCCAGGCTAAGCTGCTCTCACTCATGATGGGTGTGCTGAAAAATGACTGCGTGCTGAGAAGGAACAGGGAAAAAAAACCCCAAAGTCTCTTTTGTCTCTGTAACTACATCCATATTATACCCTTACCAAATGAAAACGGCACAAGCCACTGGGATCACATGCTTCACAGTGCAACTGGAGTTCAGTATAACCTTAAACGTGAATGGTCTCAAGATTTCAAGGCAAAAAGGGAGCAGCGGGAACATTCAGGCTGACACAGAAAGAGTGAGCCCAAGAGTTCCTTCGCAACCCTGCAAAGGGCTGGTAAAGTCCCCAGCCAAAGCACTGGTGCCAAGTGGGACACACTGTAGGTCCGGCCGTTAGCCACCCTCTGGGCAAAACCCAGCTAACCGCAGGTCTTGCTCCATCACTTCATGGGAACGGCAATTAGAGACAGAGGGATCCATGGCATTTTCCTCCTGAGGCACAAAGTCACCTCCGACGCCCTGACCAGGGACGGTGCCTTACCCTGCAGGGTCACTATTTCCACTCAACAGACCCCTCTC
This sequence comes from Haliaeetus leucocephalus, assembly GCF_000737465.1. Lineage (NCBI taxonomy): Eukaryota > Metazoa > Chordata > Aves > Accipitriformes > Accipitridae > Haliaeetus > Haliaeetus leucocephalus. The sequence goes on from NW_010972438.1 coordinate 10,652,993, forward strand.
TCAGGCCAACCGGGTTCCCCTCCCCTCCTCCTTGCCCAAACCCACTGCTTTTCAGAGTTAGGCATGACAGCCGTCAGAGCCAGCACTGGCAAAATAAAACCTGCCTGCAGTCACCCTAAAAAGTCACAGCATCAGCATCCACAATCCCAGCCCTCCCTGCTCCTCCCAAACAGGGCTCGAGGCACTGCCTGCACCTCCCCAGCCCTAGAAGAACCAACTCTTCTATGTTGCTTTGCAGTCGAAGCTATCGAACGCGACCCTGTATTTAGCAGAGAAAATCAGTATTTCGAGAGCCAGAATGAGAGGTACGAAGCAGCAGTCAGAAAAGCTGTTCACCTCCAGAAAAAGATGGACGAGATGGGATGGACTGACAGCGGACCTGAATTTAAGTACATTTACAGGTGATTTTTATTTATTTTTTAAAATGTACAGCTAATTTTTTGTTGAAAGTTTTGTACGCCAACAAGAATCAGCTTTAGCAGAGGCTGGGAGAGGCCAACAGTTGACAGATAAGGTTTTGATACAAACGTGCTGCAGGTTTTTACTTTAGCAGCATGCTCAGGAAAAGGGAAAATGATGATACACAGCAGGGGACTTCTCAAAGAGCAGCACACGGGTACAGCGTGATAGATCACAGCAGTTCACATCCTCAGTGTGATATATCCACTTCGGCAAGCTCCTTACCTGTACTACAACTTGCATACCACTCCTCAGGCATTTTTAAATGTATAAGCAGAATTTGAAGTGGTGCTGGTTTAGTTACGTTACTGACTTCCAAATAAATTAAAGATGACATTTTCTCTATCTAGAAAACCTATACTGTATTAAAAAAAAACAAACCACCGAACAACCTTAGTTTGTAGGTAAATGGAATAAAATACTTCACATAATCCTTCCCTTAAAAAATTTTCTTAACACTTTGCACAGGGTTGAGCTCCACATTTTAATTGCTTGCCCCTCCTTTCCCCCTTTGCTAAACAAATTACTGGCTTGCTGTTGCCTGGGGCACACTGGTGATTTGGTGGGGTTACACACACAGTAAGAAGGTGCAAGTTCAAAAGTGTTACTCAAAAGTGCAACACCTGCACCTTACAAAACACCACTGATGTTCAAAGTCACTTTCCAATATTTCATCACATGAAAGATTATAATTTTTTATGCTAAGCTCTTCGCTGCCTAGAGTGAGTGGGACTGATAAAGGGGGAAATCTTCCATCAAGAGTTCTTGGACATGATCATTATATTCCCAATAAAAAGCAGCTCTCCAATCCTCCCTCAGAAGAAAAAAAATCCTGGAAGATTTTAAAAACCTGACAAAACACAACCGTCTCTCCCACCTGGGCTTGCTTTTCTCAGGCCCCCTGACACCAAGGGCTTCAGCAGGGCCAGCCCTGTGCTACCACATTTTGCTGGATTAAGAGCACAGCCTGCCTCACAGGACAGCTCTTGTCTGATGAAACACCAGGTGAGCACCAAGCTCTTACTGACAAAGTCCTGGTGCCTCCTGCTGCCAGACACAGTGAATCACTAGCACACACTTAAAAGCCAGCTTTATAAAATTGCAGTTAATGTTATTTCTGGATGGGCTGCCAAGGGTTCATTAAGTCTTTTTCTGTTAATCAAAGCAATTTCCCTTTAACTTCTTTGTTCATATTTCCCCCCCCACGTTTTCAGCATGACTGATTCTCTCTCGGGGCCAGTATAAAAGAAAGGTCGTAGTCATTTGTTAACAATAAAAGGTATCTATCTAGAATGAGATGCTCACTAGAGCACTGCCTTAAAGCAACGTGCTAACAGCCATACAAGCTACTGAGAACAGCACAGCCATTTATTTTTATGTGTGAGAGCACACGTACTTACATCCATGGGGTGATTCAACCATATTCTGAAGAATCCCAGGAAGAGGGACTATATTCCTCATATTTTCTGAGGATTCCTCACACACAAAAAAAGCTTAAAACAAATGAGTTTGATTTGCACCATGCAGATTACTGTACCAAAGTTCCTATACACAGTTTCTGGAATAGTCCTTTTTAGGCTGTGTGCAGCTCTATCAGCTAGCGATGGCGAAGGACCTCACCAGACAATAAACCAGGTGTTACAAGGATGTATTTGAACTTTTCCACAGGAAAGAAACATCTCAAGTGAGGCCAAATCTCCATGAACCCCAGTGTTGTTCACTGGCAGTGAATGACAGCAAAAACCCAGGGAATAGTCCAGCAACAAACGCGATGTACTGAGACATTTCCTCAGAATAGGAAGGTTCAGGAAATCCAGGTCTCAGACGCCTACAGATGCTGATGTAATTCAGTCTAATGTGCCCCATAGTGAATTGGCAGGATTTGGGGGTTCTAGGGTAGGGTGGTGGGGATTTTTTAGCTCAGCCTTAAAATGTGACTTAAATAATGAGGAAAAAAATCCTATCAAGTAAAATAAAGATATGAAGGGCTCACAAACTACCAGAGCCACAGAAGCTTTGGAGCTGGGCTGTGTTTTTCGGAGCTCAGCATCTGCTACTCAGAACAGATAATTCCTCCAAGAGCAAGTGAAATAATGAGCTAGCAACACTTAAGCAAACTATGTTATGAAAGAAGGAACAAAAGCAGCTTAGAAGAGCACTTTTCCTGCAATACTGTGTTGATGCTGGAGGTTGGGCAAGGTATGACAACGCAGAAATCAAAAGGCAGTGGAGGTGGTACTGTCTGGTGACTGCCGCAGTGTCACTGCTGCATTCATCACATCCCTGGAACTTCATCCGTGTAAAAATACCCCTTGTGCTTTCCCTGCAGGGCACTGTCAGGAGACCTTGCCTTTCTCCTTCACCGCATCTTCATAAGAAGTATTTCGATGCTGGGCTCTGACCAACAGATCGCCAAATGGATTCCTCTCGCCACCCAGCATCAGCTCATTGGAAGCTACGCCCAGACTGAACTAGGGCACGGTAAGGCTGTAAAGAAAATGCAGCTTTTCCATAGGACAAAATGCTCTGGCCCAGATTCTCAGGGAAATTTGAGTTTAAGCTGTCCATGCTTCACTGGGGCAGGGGTGGCTGGGGGGAAATGCCACCTGCGTTAGAGGTTGATGTTCTCAGCGCTCCTCTGCAAGCTGGAGACATGCTGGCTTTGGTTTTGCCAATGTGGAAAAAATAACAAAAGCAAGGGTGAAAGCTCGTGGTTAGATAGCAGGCAGTCACCATCGGTGGAGGGGATCAGCCAGGCAGCTTGCCCAAGTTGATGGTTGTCACCTCGAACCAAGCAGCTTGCCTGAGTACCACGTGGCTCGAGATCTTTGCAGGAGATGGTGTGGCATTGCTGGGAGCATTGTCCCACAGTTCTTGTCAGGAGGGTAAACCACAAAACCCTAGTAATACCCACACCAGCCTTCAGGGATCCTCCGCTTCCTCCATCCTTTTGATGCACCAGGAGATACAGTTTTGGGGTTTTTTTGTTTGTTTTTTTTAAAGGAACTTATCTTCAGGGTTTGGAAACAACAGCAGTCTTTGATATCACTACGCAGGAGTTTGTACTGAACACACCAAACATCTCTGCCATGAAGTGGTGGCCTGGAGACAGTAAGTACCACACAAAATATTTTCCTCATTTGCCTCCTTCAGCTACTTAGTCTGCCCTGCTCAACCTCCACGTTTGAGGGCCCAGGTACTAGCAGAGGACTTCAGTAAGAGATGCACATGTCAAGAGGCAAGTAAGTAACCAAAGGGTTTTGTACAAGTTCAAAGGCCAGAGTGGCCCTTGGGTCATCCATCATAAGCCCTTGGGTGGCAGGGCTGGAGGACTTTGCTCAGGGAAACTCCTGCCTCTGCAGGAATCAATCTTCTCTCCTTTGTAAATAATACTCAGACAACCAAAAACTGCAGGGAGGTCATCAGCATAAAGGATCAGCATAAAGGATTCAAGTCATCAGCCAGTCTCAGCATAAAGTATTCAAGTGTGAAATTCATGGCTCCCTTCAGGAAGGTATTTCACAGAAAATAACTGGAGTTACTCTTAACAGCCATAGCGCTTCCCACTCTCTCAGCACTGCATGAACTTTACTTATTTTTTCTCATCTGCTGATGCAAACTGTTCATCCAAGCCTCACAAGCAGCGACAGAGGCAGAAGGATGATGCAACTTCTGAGAGCCAAAAGCAGGCTCAGGGTACAGATTTAGGCAATCTCCAGCTTCCAGCATCTGTGGATCATACCTGTGCTGACCCATATGTGACCAAGACCTAACACACAATTAGCACTGACTGCTGTTAACTGTGGAAGTGTTTGTACTGTACCTTGTCTTAAGGGAATGGGGCTGGTTTTCTTCTCACAGTGGGAAGGTCAGCAACCCACACAGTGGTCTTTGCTCAGCTGTATGTCAACGGGAAGTGCTACGGCCTGCATCCCTTCATCGTGCAGATACGCAGCCTTCAGGACCATTCACTCTGCCCAGGTAAATGACCCCAGACATCACAGCACTTGTGCAGGTCCTCTGCCTACTTTGCCCTTACATGTTTTCTAAAACATTGGGCCCAGGGAGAGGGAGTTATAATTGCCAAAACCAAACCAAGACAGATACCCAAGGCATAGTTGTCATTAACCCCAACCTTTTTATCTGAAGGAAGATTTAATGTATCCTCAGGCATATCCAGACCAAACCGCCTTCTTAACCAGAAGCCTGGGCTGCTCTGACCACCTCTGCATTAACACCTCAGTTCTGACCCCGGCCAACACGGGTAACAGATGGACCATGGGAACAAACTACCACAAGGCATTCGAATGCCTGTTTCATCCCTCGGGCAAGACCACCCGTGCTGGGGAAGAACCAGAGCTGAACGTGCCCTTCCTTTGAGATCCCCAGCCTGACACGGGCAGAAAAAAGTTCAAATGGAAGTAAGCAGGCTATGTTTTCTCCTGCTGCAGGCATAACTGCAGGAGACATAGGTCCCAAAATGAATTTTGAACACATTGACAATGGCTACCTCATGCTACAGAACGTGCGCGTCCCCAGGGAGAACATGCTGAGCAAGTTTTGTGAGGTATGTACAGACTCACATCACAGACTTGCCCGTCAAACTCTCGTTGCACAGCCAGAGAGATGACAGTGACCTGCCTAAATTTAGGACAAAAATCTTCCTTTGAGGTGTCTGCAAGTCTCTGCAGTTTTATCAAGGGCAGAAGTTACCTGAATCCAAAATGAAACTCGGTGTCAGGAATTCCACATTCAAAGGTTGGGGATCACGGGGCAGGCAGAACCTATCTGAGCCAGAAGCAGTAAGAGTTTGTCTCTTCAAATGGATATGTTTCATCCATTATACATAAAAATATTTAGTTTTGCATTCAGTGAAGGATTTTGATGTCCGTTTTATTCAATGCATAGAGATTACACAACCACCCTAGTATTGAAGAAGGTGGCATCTAACATCCTCTCTCTACTCTAGGTTCAACCAGATGGCACCTATGTAAGACGGGGGTCACAGAAGATTAATTATTTCACCATGACTACAGTGCGCATTTCCCTCATTTTAGATGAGGTTGTAATACCTTTAATGAAAGCTTGCACCATTGCCATCCGATACTCTGTGGTTCGCCGGCAGTCCAAGTTAAAGCCCGGGTAATGCCACACAAGTCCACAGCAGTGGGAAGGGGACCATACACCATGTTCCCCCATGCCAGTCTGTATTTCTACTTTTCATCTTATCTTTCAGCACATCACTGGCTTATTTCCTGGCCCAGATAGGGTATTACAAACATGTTTCCCCATTATTTACATTAATGGGCTTCAGTCAAAGTACAAGAGAATGTTTACAGTTCTTTCTAAGATAAGTTTCATAGTTCGAATAGGTCAGCGGTTCACACAGACAACTTATTTTTCTTATAACTGGCCTTCCCGTGTAATCCCATAACTCAGCAGAATCCAGACAAAGCTGACAAGTCGTTGAATTCCTATTTCATAGCGTCCTACTAGTGGGTGCCACATTAAAATACCTTCCAACATCCACACTTTACAACACTGAATGTTATTAGTCTGGTAAGAATCCCTGTAATTTTTAAGTAGGTATTTTCATTTGAACGGATTTCAAAAATTTCCACTTAAATCTCCTTTCAAAAACATAGACATCCTAATGAGAACATGGTTTGGTTCAAACGCAAACCAAACACAAGAGCACAGCATGCTGAACTATTGTAATAATGAATTCCATCATCTGAAGTCCCAAGTGTACTAAACACAGCAGCAGTGGTAAAGAACATCCAAAAAAAGCTCAGAAAGCTTAAAATAATTTAGACACAAATATTTTCACAGAAACCCATCTACACCCAGGACCACAAAGATCCAGTTTGAAAAGCGAAAGTTTTTCAGGGTGCAATGCCACCACGTCCCCTATAACACCTAACAACTTGCTGTCCTTGAAGGCTTCATCCTCATCCTCTCCCACAGTCCCTGTTCCCCCTCTGTACTGACCGATCACACAGAGCCTTTTCTACTCTGTTAGGATGGTTCACCAAAACAGCAGAAAAATCCCATTTTTCCTAGTCAGGCTTGTTTCTCTAACAGCTTAGCTAGCTGGGCAGATCTGCTGCCACGACATCAGCTCAGTCCTGTTCGCATACTGCTTTTTGGTAATGAAGAATGCCGTTTTTCATTATGCGATAGGTAAACTAACAGTAGCTATGGCCACGTCTGCGCTTTCCCTACTTCATTAGCTGTCTTCCAACAGGGAACAAGAAGCAAAAATCCTCGACTACCAGACTCAGCAAGAGAAATTGCTGCCCCAGCTGGCAGCAGCCTACGCCTTTTATTTCATCAGCGACTACCTGCAGGAGCTATTCAACAGGGGGTACACAGAGATCCAGAGGAAGAACTTTGACATGCTGCCGGAGGTGAGCTGCAGCACAGTTAGCTCATACAGCACTTCTCATCTCTGAATATCAAAGTATTTTAGCAAACTGGACAAGCATTCCTCTCACCACTAGATAACTGGAGAAAGAGGAAGCACTAAGATCAAATGGCACATCCTAGGTCCACAACCAGTCAGCAACAGCATTTGCTTTACCACCCCAAATTTCTCATTTTGGGAACTATTGTAGAGTGAAAAGTCCTTGAAAAGCACATCCGTCTGATAAAACCTTGTTCCAAGTAGCTGATGGCACAAAGCGTTATTTCACAACTTCATCCACAAAGCACATGCAAATAAATACTCACTTCTGAGCCAAAAACAAAAATGTGACTTTTTAGATAGAACATAAGATTCTTGCAACTAGAAGCCTGAAATGAAAACACACTCTGAACAAGGGCAGCCAAAGCCACTGCTGGTTGAGAGAAACCCTAAAATGCATAAACAGACCACAGCATGCCCAGCACGAGGGTGTGCAGCATCCCAGGCAGAAACCAAAGGCCAGGCTCAGGGAGCTGGGTGCTACACCAGCATGCAAAGGAGGATTGGACAGGGAATTCATGCCCAGAAATTAAAAAGGAAACTTATTCTGAAGATTGGTTTAGAACACTTTCACCATTAACACTATGCCTTTTTTTTTTTTTTTTTTTAACAGCTCCATGCATTTTCTTCTGGCTTTAAAGCCATGGTTACTCAATACAGCACTTCAGCAGTGGAGATCTGCCTCCGGGCATGCGGCGGACATGGTTACTCCTTGCTGAGTGGACTCCCTTCCTTGTATACTAAAATAGTTGCCTCTTGTATTTATGAAGGGGAAAACACCATTTTGTTCCTGCAAACTGCCAGGTAACAATTCAAATCTGTTCATCTAAAAGCCTTCCCCCTCATTTATTCAACCTCTACCACTTCTCCAAAACCAGTAAAACCAGCTACTCCTTTCTCACAGCACCTTCTAAAAATACAGCTCAGGACATAAACTATTCATGTCTTCTGTCTAACATGCATGGAGGTGTGTGGGAATTGGATTATCTCTTCTATTTTTGGTTTTGGGACATATGCAGGTGCTGTTCTGCATAACCTCATTTTCCTCTTTGTCTAGTAGTGCAGCAAAAGCATTGCTATACAAGTTTTGCAGTTTATTTTTAAGCAACTGATGTTAACACAATATCGGTAAGTGAGGTTGATTCAGAGAAGGCAAAGTTGTTGGTTACTGAAAGCAGATGAGTCATGCTCCAAGAACATCACTTTCCTCCGAACGCACAGACTGATGATTATCCAGAGTAGATGAAATACAGGAGAAAGAAACCACAGCTGCTTGAACTTTTAATAACATGCATTTTTACTAGAAGGAGTAAACCAGTACACTTCCCAGGGACAGAGGTGCTACCACGTAGTTCTGTGCTTGCATGCAGACACTTCTGCACTCATTCCTGCCTCTTCTTGCAAGATCAATACCAAGGTCAAGAGAAATGCTGTAACCTTTTACTTCCAGACCTGGTCAGTCTAGGTCATAGCAGAGGTGCCAAAAAAGTAAGGGAGTAGGGAATGCTCCTTGGACATGTTTATCTCCAAGAATGGGTCTCATGTTTGTTAACGTAATGAGTTGGGGATCACAGATGGTAGGACCAAGCCACCATTAAGACTCCCAGAGCATTAAGACTCAGGCTGCAAAGTTGATAATGTATCTAATCACCATGCTGCTGAGACTGCTAATAGCCACAGCAAGTTTCTTCCTAAAAATTCATCACTACAGATTGCTGTAGCATTAAATACGGTAGACAGGCTACACCTGAGACCCACCACAAATCAGGTTATTGCGAACAACATGCAAAACAAAAGGTCATTACTTATTCAAGTCCATTCCGGACCACTGATGGGATGGGTCACACCCTACTGCTCCTCACCCAAGCCCACCTTACTTTTTGCATGATCATTTGCTGCGTGGGGATCACAACCATACCCTGCTCTGACTATTACCCTCTTCCCAGGTTCCTGATTAAGTGCTTCATGGCAGCCAGCACTGGCCAGCCTGTTCCGCCATCTGTCACTTATCTGGCTGCAGTGACACCGGAGAAATGTCCAGCCAAGAACAAGTTGGATTTTCTCAGTCCAGATATTTACACTGAGGCCTATCAACACATGGCAGCCAGGTCAGTACAGAGGATGGGAGATGCGGTTTCTCTCTTTGACATCAGAAATGTGTTAAGAGCTCAGCTTCTTCTTCGCTTTAAAGGGAGGTAAAATAACATAAGTTACTCAAGAATTGACACCATCTGCTCCTGGAAGAGAAAAGGAAGACTCACACAGATTAACAGCCATGTCAAATGTTCAATATGAAGCTTTCACATTCAGAACATCAGAACGTGCTACCTAACTAACAAATATATTCCATATCCCTGACCACATCACTGGGTTGCCATCCAGTAAAACCTTTAGGCAACTGGAACTTGTGCAATTCTATAAAGTTGAAATTTCACATACCTCTGAAACTGATGTTTGTTTTCAATTAACACCACAGCAAACACAGAGCCTCTCATTCTGCCTGTAGCCTTTCAACTACACGTTCAACTACTCTACACAAATAAAAATGGGATCATGAGTGGTCTCATTAGTATTATGTGCACAGTTATGGGCCATATAGGTGTCATCTCTGAAAACCAGGTAAACAGATAGACAACCCTGCTGTCATTCAAATCAGCGTAAAAACAGAGCCATTCTTCTGAAAGCTTCAGTGTCAATGGGAGCAGGATTTGGATCCCTGTGTAGAAAAGTAGACACGTAACATAACATCAGTCCAATATTCTCACCACTTTATTTTGTTTTGCAAACTCTCCTTGCACACACACACAACCCAAGAAAAAGTCAGCAGACCCCCTCGTAAACTACCCTGGAAGCTGAGAAGGCAGAAATCCTTCAGTACCAGGGTAGTCTGGGTGCTTCTCCCAGTTTGTACTTAGATTTTTGCATAATCTAAGTTCACTCATACTGAGCATAGATAACTTCAAATGTGAGAAATGCCATTTTGCCATACGATCACACATGAGTCTGAGTATGAAATGAGTGTATGTGGGCTGCTACATTCATATACAATATGCTTTTTCAATTTTCTAGACTCATAAACAGTACAGCAGCTAAACTACAAGACTTGATTCAGTCTGGAGTCAAAAAGCATGACGCGTGGAACCAGTGCACAGTGCAGCTGGCACAGGCTGCAAAGGTTAGCAAAATTTATCTGCTTATTTGATGTTTGTCTTTATGATACCATATGCAACAGAAACAACATAATTAGCTTAAAGTCTCAGTGCTGTTTATTGTTTTCTGTCAGCATCTAAGGGACACTACAAAGGCCAGGGCACCATTGTGGTCTGCATGGTGGAAAATTTGTAGTAAGAAGCAATTCCTGATCTGAAGAATTTGCCATATGAATAGGCCAGGTAGAAAAAGACTAGAGGGAATAGAAATGAAAGGGAGAAAAAAACCCAAACATTCACAATTATGCTGCTGCTACTAGCAGAATCAGACCTCCCATATCCTGCAAGAAGAAGCCACCATCTCCGCTAATGGTCATCTTTTTGTAAGAATCCAGCGTTTCTGGCTCCCAGAGGAAAGCCTCCCCAAAGCCACCCTACTGAAAGCTGTTGGAGTCACAGCAAGGGTGAAACATGCCTGGTACTTCTTACATCTACCACTCTCACAAGGAAAGATAACTGCAGGGAAAACAAGGAAAAGCAGTGATAAGTGCAATGTTAATTACTACTAAAAGAAAAATCAAATCAAAGCCACATTAATAACAGATTCAAACTCAACTCCCAGTTCACATGGATTAGACATGCAACCAGCATGCCTTCAGCTGAAGTAGGATCAGGACAGCAGCATTGGTTCCCCAAAACAGGGGTTAGTACAGAACTAAGCAGAAAAGAAAACAGTAAGGGAGAAAAGCCCTAAATTTAAATTAAAACCAAAACCACTGATACTTCAGTATCTCTAAAAAACAAAACTCTTTTTTTAATAGGCAATTAAATGTAATTCCTCTACAATTATGGTAAAAGTCTTCCTTCCTTCCTTCCTAAGCTAAGGAAAGGAAAATTTTGAAACAGATCCACAGCTTATTTTAACTTCATTCAATTTTTAATGAAAAGCATCTTGCTGTAATCTACTGTTCAGCCAGAGCCAACCCAAATTGAAATGGACTTCGCAAGAAGCCCTTGACATGGGAAAAGGGAACCCTACACATACCTAACTGTGGTGATACCTTCTTGGTGATTCCATAGTAGGGAACAGCTCCCTTGTAGTCAGTCAATTAGATGAAGTCCTTGATGGGTCAAAGTCTCCCAGCAACAGCCGAGATCCTTTCAAAACCATCGGAAGCATTGATCTGCTCATACCTGTAAGCACAGTTATAATCCTTCAAAGCAAGAACTCACTGAGTAAGGGAGAAAAGGCTTGATCTCAGCAGCAGCACTTTTTGTGGTCACCTGTCTGCTGTGCATCACCCCCCATTTTCAATTACACAGACTCAATGGAAGCAGCAAGTATCCAATGCTGGAAGCAGAATTGCTTCAAAAAATAAAGGAGACCTCCTATAAACAAAGTGACTTTTAAAAATTACTTTCCCAATAATTGTTCAAATGTAAATATATTTTTAGTGGAATGAAACTGAAGCAAAATGTTCCTATTTGAGATTACCTCTAGAAAAGGCTCTGACAAGCACTCCCCACACACAAACCTGAACAAGCTGTTCCCTCCTGCACCCACTCAAATGGGTGGCCGAGATCTCTGGACTTAAGAGCAGGGGAGACCACGTGTCAGAGGAGGAGCTGGAATCCAGCTCTCTCTGAGAAGCAGGGAGGAGAACCTAGACACGGGACTAATCAGAAATAAACAATTTCTGAAGAGCCCAACATATGCAGAGGGCTGGCTGTGGTATTGTCAGTGGTGACTGTGCTGCTAGACTCTTCAGAAAATGGGATCTGGGCCCCCAAAGTTTCTTAGATACTTCAGGGAAAGGAAGAGTCACCCAAAACCCTTGAGTATTTCCCGTAACTTTAAAACCTCGATAGCCTGCAGCCTTCTTGGGCCACTTCTGCATTTACTACTTCTTCCACACCTTCCCTGGAGACTCACCCACACGACTGACATGGCAGCTCTACGAACTGATGCCTGCCAGCTCTCAGCTGAGTGGCTCAGACGCTGGGTACAGCTTTGCTGCAGACTCCACCCTGGTTAATTGCTTGAGGAGACAGCCAGCTTCTCAGGCAGGTTCTGCAGTCCACGCTGGCCTCCACGCTGCTTGACCATGCTTGCAGGAAGAGCTGCAGTACAGGTGTGCCGTGCTTACACCCACAGCTGGGAGGAGAACAGTACAGTGGGGGAGTGAACCCACACCGATACCACACCACCAACCACCCATGGTAACGTCAGCATAACAAGAGTCACCCCCACAACGAGGTGGAGTCAGCTTGCTTCATTTGCTCTGGACCTCAGCTAATATTTCTGTAAGACACTCTACTGGTGTCTGACCCAGAAATCATCACTTTACCTGAAACCACAAAAGCGAGAGATAAGTTTGGTTGCTCTTCTGTGACAACAGATATTTTCAGAGCTGAAGCCCTGTAGACGCTGAGCCCAATGTACCATGAGCCCAAGGTCTTCAACAAAAGAGTTTTCTCCTGTTGATGTATAACCAAGATTCACTTGCTAGGGGTCAACACAAGCACATTCCAATGTGTTTCCATCACACTAACTCTTTGGGGTATTCATCAGAAATATTTAGAATAAGTACTACCATGATTTCTGAAGCAGTTTTCTAGAGTTTACAAATACCACAGTGTTGACTGTTTAAACCCCCAATTCTCTCCTCTACTGCTGCTGTAAGACATGAATGCAAAAGGCCTGGTCAACCAACAAACAAAGAATACAGACTGGAAAAGTGCCAGGGAAATGAAAAGGTTTTATATTCTTTGCGAGAACATTTGTGAGTCACTTGGCCTACTAAAAGTGTTTTGAGGTGCATTCACTGTTGATTGCATTTGTTTTCCAGGCTCACTGCCACTACATCACAGTGAAAAACTTTGCAGAAACTGTGGAAAAACTCGAGACCCAGCCTGGCATCCAGAAGATTATGAAACATCTTTGTGACCTCTTTGCGTTACACGGGATCTTCTCAAATGCAGGAGTCTTCTTGCATGACGGATACATATCTGGAGCTCAAATGGACATGGTCACAGCATCATACCTGGACCTCCTGGCTGTTATTCGGTGAGCTGCTCTAGCATGAGGAGATATACAGCTATTCAGTTTGTCCCTGTGATAGATATAAAACAGTGCTGCTGTACCTATGGCAACATCTCTAAAGTCAATTCACCTCATTCGGTTTTTATTTTCATTGCCTGGCAGCACTAGAAATTGATTGAAACATCTACACAGAGCTCGTTTTCACAGCAAAACACACCTAAGCATCCAGTTCCTCTGCAATCTCTAAATTTAAAGTTCCGTAACATTAAATCTTAAATTACAAATCAAGAAATCCTGAACACTTTCTACCATTTGCAGTAGGTGAAAAAGCAGGAAAATACATAGTCAGAACAGCACTGGCAGGAGGCAGCCACAGCAACCGATCATATGCTGCAAAATCTGCTTAAGCCACAGCTAATACAGCCTACTCTGTTGCCACGGCCAAGTTGCAACTGGTACTCAAACAGTCCTGCCTACAGCTAGTTCAGATGCATCTGCTCGACACCATTTATTACTAACTATGTGAATTCTGAGATATGCTAAGGTTTTAACTTACAACAGTCACAAAGGCTTTTTGACAAAGGGTTCATCTTTCAGTACTCAGTGCTGTTTGTTAAGAACAGATTAACTTACGGTGCAGAGAAATGAGTTGCTACTGTACTGAAAATTCTACTTAAGCCACCTGGAGAGAAACAATACACCATAACCAAGAGCTGAACAGGACTGAGCCAAACAGCAAGCACTTTCAGAACTGATCACAGAATTCAAGTTAAGCAATAAGCTTAACATAACATTTTCAAAAGCCTAACACATTGTCATCTCTGGAATTCATTGCAACATCTCTGTGTTAGTCCACACCTTGTTAACAGGATTCAAGAACTGAGTGGGTATTTACCTGGGTGATTAGAGTCAGTTACTTACAATTTGTAGAAAAGATACAAACGCCTCCCAGCCTGTAGCAAAAACCCCGCCCTTCCCCAAAAGAAGCTGGTAGATGCAAATGCCAACATTTGAGCAAACCGCTTTGCACCCCTGTACATCAGGTGTGGGGTACAGCCAGCACAACTTCCTACACCCAGGACGATGGGAGGACAAGGAAAGAAACCATCTCCTGCTTAGGAGAAGATGCTGGCATTACATACTTGTCCTTATGCTCTAGCTATCTGTTGCTGATTGCTGTCAGATTGGCTCCTGGGCTAGATGGGCCCTTGGTGCGGTTTGGATTGCTTTGTTATTACAGACACAAAGAGAGTAGAAGACCTTGACACCCCATGATGAGGTAACAGAGCAGAGTAGATGAAGATCAGCAAAGCACATCCATCTAGCAGCAACCTTATTCCATTTTGTAAGACAAACACATACAGCATAAGGAAAACGAAGCAAAACAAATGACAAAAACCAAAAGCAACAACTGCCAGAGACTGCTGAGAAAACATCTGACATGAGATTGACTCCTAAATTAGGGAATTAGGGACGGACCCCAGGTGATTACGAGACCCTGCAAATACCCATTCAACAGTACAGACAACTCAGGGCATTAGCAGAACATGCCTCTGAGGAATCAAAACAAGCAGGATTTTCCCCACAGTCTAGGCAAGGGGAAAAACTGGCACAAGCATTTTAGACTGAGGAACTTGGACAACTGACTTTCCAGTTTACCTTTGACTTACTTTCCTCCCTTACAACGCAATACATGCTTCAGTAATATGAATGTCGCTCACCTACTCCATAGGAAGGATGCTGTTCCACTAGTGGACGCTTTTGACTTCACAGATAAGACCTTGAATTCTGCACTTGGCAGTTACGATGGACAGGTTTACCAACGGCTTTACGAGTGGGCTCAGAAGTCACCGACCAACAAGCAGGTATGGATGCTGGATTACAGCCAGGCAACTTCTGCATTAGCTAGAGCAGAAGTTGTTTACCTTTCTTTTAATAAAAGCAATACAGATAAAAGTAAAGCGGAATAAGAGCTTTTAATTCTTAGTATCTCACTCTGAACAATGACCTGTGATACTCCAATTATGCCACCTATAGTCTTAGCCCAGACATTTAACCTAACAATGAATTACAGCCCCCAGAGTACTAGAGCTTGTACTAGAGAGCAGGACTGTCATGTGCCACCAATGGGGTTTTGTTTTTTAACCACTGAGGTAACATTGTACAAAATAAGCTAAAACAGAAGTCTTTTTACATAGTTTACATATTATGGAGCAACACTAGATGGCTGCAAGAGCCGCTAAATGCAGGGTATTTTCTATACAATGGTATTTTTACTAGTGCAATACTTAAATCTTTTTAATAATATGTTTAACCAGAAAGAGTATAAACATTAAACAAGGCAATTTCATCCTTCATGGTCTTTAGCACTTCACTTTCACTTCTTAATTCATCCATATTGTGGAGTAATGTAAAATTTTGCACGATGTAAATAGCTATTGCTCTGTTTGAAAGCTCATTTTGCCTTAAGTGAGATTTTTACTGTGGTAATCAGCAACCCTTTGAAATTCTACAGCTGAACACAAAATTTGCCTTCAGCAAACATTCAAGTCCAAGCACATTTTTTTAAGTATGCTGTCCCATTTGGGATGAGTATTGTGTACAGTTATGAAGGACAGCACGTACTATAGGGAAAGAGATCTTGCACATAGCTGAAGTAGCTGGTGGTTTGGTGTGGTTTGGGTTTTTTTAAACAGTCTAGCTTTCTGTATTTCAGAGATCATTCTTAAGAAAAAAATTATAGCTTTTTCCTTCTTCTTAATTACCATTAATTCCCTTCCACATTCTCTTTCTGAACAGATGAGCCCAGCCTATGAGAAGTATTTGAAGCCACTTCTTCACAAGACACTATCGAAATTATGAAGACCATGATCTAAGTGAAGCCACACATTTCCTCCTGTTCTTTGTGCAGCAGTATATTTATGAAGCATCAGTAATGATTAATCAGAATTAATAATCAGCTGCTTACTCGTAGTTGCAACAAGTATGAAACAAGATTCTTAGCCAGCCATTTGTATTTAATCAGACAGAAGCCAAACGATGCTGAGTGGTACCCACTACTATGAGGCAATCTAGTCAGAAACAGCCTAGGGTTTGTTGTTTTCTAACCTGAAGTATCCTGATAGCATTAAAACCATGCCATTTGGCTTTCTTATTCTTTTTCTAAATCCACTATATGATGATTAAGGAAAAAAACCACCAACCAAACAAAACACATTATGAAGTCCCCCTCAGTGCGTTATAACTGTACATTGCCTTCAAAAAAAACCAAAAACCAAAAAACAAAACAAAAAAAAAACAAAAAAACCCAACACTTTACTGAAAAATCCAAGGAAGCTAAAATCATGGTGCTTGGTTTCTAAGAACAACTTGTGCTCTTAGATCAAAAAGTATATTAGAAAGTACATCTGTTTGGACAATTAAAATAGCTCTTAACTTGCTTAGCAGTCAAGTATTCCTGGCTAATGAAGATTCAGACAAAACTGATGCCAACTTCAGTCTGCAGAATTTACTTTCCCATTAACAGCCACTCATATTGTCTTCCTGTAAATCCTGGGCTCCAATAAAGTGTATTATTTGGAATAATGCTTCTCTAATTATTATATTTCATAATTATGGAAAGGGCAGGCTGATCCAGGCCAGTCATTAATTTGCTAGTAAATGAAGTGTTGCAGAGAACATCTTGTGATTATAATTCAATGCCAGTTAACACAGATATTTCTTACCACATGTTGCAGGAAAGACACAACCACTTTTCCTGAGCTTCATCAGTTCAGCTTTTCTTTCCCCCTTTATAGGAAGAATAAAGCTCTTACTGCCTCTTATGACAAAAGTCAAAAACCCTGCAATGTATGAAGAGGGGGAGACAAAATATGACAGAGAAATACATGCCTGAGACAGGCCTTCTGAGTGAGAGCTGGGATGGAAAGCTCCCACCTTCAAGAACCAGCAACTACCATAGAAATCCAGACCCCCTCTTACATCCCCAAAGAGCTGTGGTCCGCACAGTCCAGAGAGCAAAGCAGTTGTGGTAAGGACCACCTGTGACAAGAACTTCATGGAAGAATGTGATCCATTCATCAAAATGGCTATCAACTCTCTTAGTCACTAGATAAATCGCTGACAAACCAGATAATGCTACTGAGCAGCTCCAAGTATTTAGGCTCTGTGTTCCCTCCATCCCTATCCCTTTAGCCAGTACAAATACTTGACATCTTTCTGTTAGTCATAATGCAGTTTTCAAAACTTTTTCTATAATGAGGACAGCTGAATCAACTGATTAATATAAAAAGGAACAAAGTACATCAGTAATGGAGGAGAATGGAACCAGAGCATCTGAACTACTCTGCAGCACAGAAAAACAGGGTTTGGGTGGGGTTTTTTGTTTGGTTTGGTTTGGTTTTTTAACTATTAAAAGTTTCAGAAGACAAGAAGAAAATACAAAATAGTATTCTGTATTTCACATTTTTATTAGCTTCTTGCTGGCAGGCATTACACTTGGGAATAATATTGCACCAGGCATTAAAAATATGAATTCTACCACAGGGACATTTTGCATTTAGAATCCAATATAAATATTTCTAATCATATTTCCATGGCTACAGATAATATTTGGTTGCTTGATTTATATGCATAGAAAGAAACAGTTGTCATAACTGTAAGAAACTGTACTTATCAAGTACTTTTAAAGGGTGGGATTTGTTTTCCTAGAATATTACAATAGTGTTTATTGATTTAGAAACTAAATTAGTCTACATGATAGCAGCTTTTTCCCAACTGCGTTTTAAATTCTTTTTGTTTCTTGCTCCCAGTGTCGTAGCATTAGATGGATTAGAAACCATTTAAACGGAGGTAATTTTAGCACTTTAAGTTGCATCAGAGAATTGTGTTAATGACACAAAATACCCTATTGTACTAATTCTTCGGACTCCCTCTTTCAAACAAAAAGGTGTCTTGACTGAACAGGCACATGCATGGTTTTTTTTCTGAACAGGACAAAAGGACAGAGCTGCTAGAGAACGAAACTCCTCCAGTCCTTACTGATAAACAATAAATAGTCGTATAAAAAAAGCCCACATTGTTGCTTTAGTCAAAATCCAGACTCTCTTGGGTTTACTGTCCAATTAAGTTGCTAATCACTGAAGTAGCTCCTGCGGAGTCAGAATCAGTCATCTGTTTTCCGTGCCAGTCTACAGAAAGTCCAGTTATGCTCCACTGTGTTTTCATTGGCACGCTCGCTCATATGATGAACTCTGGTATTCCTGATCGTGAAGCCCTGCTTTGTGATGTACTCCATCAGATGGACTCTGAGCGATACTTCCTGGTGGTAATCACATGGCCCAAAAGTGAAGGAAACCTGGCAGTCCCTGGTGTCCATCATATGCTTATTCCACTTTGTGAAGTGGTTTGAAATACCCTCCAGTAACGAATGGACTTTTGTCGTGATAGTGAGCTGCGTGATGATTACAGCCACCGGATTGGAGTACTTGGAAAGCTTCCGGGTGCTGGACAGCTCCACCACCTCCTCAAAGGTATCCACGGGATACAGCGGCTTGGGGTCATTAAGACATTGAATTAGCGGTTCAATCTGATAGAAGTCCGCTTCCTTCCGAAGTAGGTCGAACTCCTTGAAGTCCAGTGGCAAAGTGAGCTCTGAGGTCCTTAAAAAGTTAAGAACATAACGGAAAAGTGGTCCATCTCTGTCAATAAAGTAATTGCCCTGAGAGTCCCTGGCAGTGGGGAAGTCTCCCCTGAACATGGCCCCAAGCATTGAGTCAGGATATCTCGTTAGAGTTGTGAGGGATGTCGTGTACATGTGTCCACCCACATTTAGCGTGACTGGATCAGTCATCTAGAAAGAGAGAAATCGCAGAGTTTATCAAGCCACCACAAGAAGATTTGATCGGCTCACTGACACACATGGCAAATACTGTTTGAAAACTGCAGGCTCTGCAGAGAATCACGCTTCTCCCATTCGAAGCCTTTAAGCGGTGTTTAAACCCGAACAAATCCAAGCCACCTAGCAACAAGGCACAACTGGCAACTAGACAGGACGATACTTAACATTCAGAATGCACATTTCCAGAACGCTTTAGAAATCTTAACAACTGCGCTACTGTCACAGAAGCAAGTTTTGCATTTGGGCAACAAGTTTTTTTCCCATTCTACAGATGGGGAAATGAGAACAGAGAGATTTCCTGAAGAACAAGTTAGTCTGAATGAGGCCCATCAGTGTTCCTTACTTTCACAATCTGTCTCATTCTAGAACAAAACAAAACCAAAAAAAAGAGAAAGAAAGAAAAAAAAAATCAGCTGAACAAATCTTATGCAAGTTTAGACACAGGACCAAGAGCTCAAAATCAAAATCACCCATGCTCTGGTTAAGAGGCATCATTAAAACAAGCAAACAAAAAAGAACTTTTAGCTTTTAACTCTAAAAAGAAATATTTCTTAGCAAATAAGCATGCTGTGTAGAAGAGGGGGGCAGAGCACAAACCAGTCTGCATCAGCTTCCAGATAGCACATGAGGAAGCAAGAGAGAAAGGAACATAAATCCCATCTGGCCACCAACCCTAACAACCAGGACTGAGGCCAGCCAGAGAAAAGAGACATATGCATGGCAGCAGAATGTTTAGAGAAAGAGAACAGGCAAAAAATAAGATGCGTTTGTCTAGTTTGAGACACAGTTTACAAGGAAAAATATTTTTCTTGATAAATAAAATTACAAATTAAAATTAAATGCTTAAAATTATATGCAGGAAGCATAAACCGTCTTCAACTTTTGCATGTTAGAAAAATGGTAACAGTGAGCTTAAGGTGTCAGTTAAGTACTCACTGATTGCACCTGGCAAACATGAGTTGGAGCTCTCCCCACAAATAGCATGCAAGGTGAAACACTCCAGAGAATGTAAGCAAGCTGTTGTAACACGCACGGTTTTTCTTCTCACATGACTGAAGCTCTGAATCCACACAGATCTGGAAGGATTCTTACTGCAAGATCTTGAAAGCCCAGTTGTACTGCACAGCACACACTTACACAAGCTCACTTACCATATATCCCCAGTCTCCATTATCCATCTGTTCAATTGCTTGAACTGTGGTATTCCAAGTTTAACAGAAGGTTGCCGAAAGGATACGCGATTCGCCTCTTATTATCTCCCTGCAGGAAAAAGCACACACAGAAACACAAAACAAAGAATAAAACATGGCAGACCATCAGTACCTACAAGAACAACCGAGGGGAATGCTTTCTAATCAAAGGCAGGCTCTCTGCCATGAAAGCATTCAGCTACAAAGCCACATTAGCAGAAGAATCTACAAACAAGCTTTTCCCTCCTTCTCCCTTCACACTACCCATAGGACTGCCTCCGGAGCACAGGGGTGATCACTCCACCAGCTGTCTGACCATCCCAGTTTCATTAAATAACAAGCAATGTGCCTCTGAGGATAATATACGTTCACAAAAGGACAACCTTTCACCTGGGCAACTGCGAGTACTTTGAAAGACAGATGTCCTTTTCCCAATTAAAGAAGTTTATTTAGCCACCATTGAGGTCATATGTGTGATCTGTTAATATTAGTCAAAATTCCCATGCTCCAGTTTCAAACCACATAGAAGAATAAATCAAGCATGAAAGTCAACGAAGAGTAAGAAGAAAAAAAAAAAATCTCATTGCGGAATTAATAATTCAGTAGTGGAGAACTGCAATTGATAGCAAGAACATCAATCTACAAACAAAAGAGTATGAATGGACCTCACAGACACATATGCACTCTCGAACAAAATCTCTTTAGGGACCAGCCAGAGGACATCAAACATCTTTTCAACAATGCTCCAACAAAAGCAATTTGAGAAGTGGTTCATGCCATAACTTCCCAGAAGATGCTGAACTGCTGACTTGCATAACAAGGGGACTCTCTCTACATGAGCACAGCAACGGAAAGCCACAGCCTTGGTTGTGCAACTCAAGGGGAGGGCGGGCAGTGAGTGACCCCAGACACCAGTGGAGATTTTCCAAAAGTGGCCTGTCAACCATGTCAAGTGATGCATGCCAGTCATCAGTAAGCCTTTATCCCTACCCAGAGCCTGCCTCTCTGCTAGAATTGCTGAAAATTTAGGTCAGTCTGTTTTAAGTAGGGTACAGCTTCTCAGCTTTGTTTATTTTTACATCTTAAAGACCACAGAGTTACCAAGACTTCTGCTCCCATCCTCTTTACTAGCAAACTTCAATACACAGTCACCCAGCTAAAAGCTGCACAAAGATTTAGCCAAGCCAGAGCCCTACATTCCGAAACAAGTGAACGTTCACTGTTAATTCCCAACCAAAAAGATTACTTGCCGTTCTCATTCCTAGCAAACAAGGTTGGTCTCATTCACCACTGAACAAGGCAGCACACCCCACCTCTCTGGGCTCTGCTACCCTGCCCAAACCCACAGCCTGGGCACAACAGTGTCCAGCAGGTCTGGCCTTCAGGGGCCAGCAGCACGACCACAGCTGCAGCTGCATCTCAGATGTATTAAAGAGTAAAAAAAACAAAATCAGTGTATGAAAATCGTGAGGTCAGACAACAGAAGACTAAGGAATACTAAGATACAGAACTAGTCATACCAGGATCCTATTTTTACAAATTAGAGACGGAGCATGCCTCATGAAAGTACATTAAAGCACCCCACCCCCCCCGCATCTGACAGCAGATAAACCTGGAATGCCAGCTCTTTTGCCAACCTCTGTAATTATTTTTTTTAACTACTCACAAATCAAGAAGTGAATTCATTCAGGTTTTCTTTATTTGGAATTGTCACTCAAGTACAGCTCATTAACTTCTATCAACAGGCCAGACCTTTTAAATTCCAGCACTTACAGGTGTTATTCTGTTCAAGCGCAACACCAGTATAACATGCAGATGCACTGAAAACATAGGAGAGACTGGTACTGATATTAAAGGAGAACACTCACTTGAAAGTGAAATGATGCAGCCAGCCAAAAACTTCACCAGTAATCATGATGGAAGAACTCTGCAGTCTTAACAAAATTAACTGGAATTATACATTCAGAATATTTCAAAGGCAGACAGATGTCCACCAGAGTTATCTAAACTGGTAAACTGATACTATGTGATTTTGGTCAGCATCTAAGTCCAAATGACAGATGAATCAAGACTTTCTTTATCAGGGAAAGAAACAGATGACACCGCCTGTCTGTACAACAGCATGAACTAATCTTTGATCACAGCACTGCTATGTAACACCGGAGTGAATAATTTACGAAAGCAATTAGCTGAAACAAACCCAGCCCTCAACATGTAAGTGCATCGAGAAGTCTCACTGACCTTTGTGTAAGGATCCAGAATCACTAGGCACACACAAACCTCCCTGGCAAAGCCAGTGCTGGAGCGAGATGCACAATGCAAAGGGATGATACTGGGATGCCATCCCAAAATGCCTGAGTGTGATCACAACTACCCGCTGCTTCCCTCATCAGTCTGGGAGCTCTGAATTTCTAGACAACTTCACAGGCAAAAAGAGCTCTGTTTAGGTGCAACCCGAGATAAGGACTAGCAAACCACATCACAACAAGGGTGGGGACGTACGCGCTTCATGACATACACTTTTTCAACAATGCTTTAAATTCTTCATGAATGAAATACAGTGATGCATCGGTGGGGGTGGGCAGACACACTTCATCCATACGCCAGGATGGGCAGCCTCAAGCCAGCTCTTGTCCCTGTGTCACACAACAACGTACCGCACCCATGGACAGCCTCGCTAACATGGCTACTTGTGTCCAGACAGCAGATAACAGATGACATGTAGCCATATCCCAAGACAGCCTGCCTTTAATAACCGTAAGAAATACTCATTTAAGATGAAATTCAGCCAGACAAACTGCTGACACCATTTAAGCCAAACAGGATGTCATTCTCTGGCAAGAGCAGAAGTGCACTGATTGTGTCAAACCACAGTCCTGCTTTCGTTAAGCTGCTTCTGCAAGCAGGGAGAAGATATGATGCAGCATTAACATGGTCATCACAGCTGCTGCTGTAGCCCAGCACCAAGCACATCCAAAACTAGAAAGGCACAATGAGAAGCAAGTACCTTTGAAAAGCACTCAAGTCATCATTTTATACTTAATACACTAATTGGATAACTGCATTTATAGAACACTCACTCTTGTTTCATATGTTATGACTCAGAGGATTACAAGGCTATTTTACCAGCAACGCTACTGCAACAGGTAGTTCCATTAACTTCAGCAGGACTTCTCCCAGAACAGAGATGCTAACATGCAACCATTTTGCAAGCTGAAATTCAGAGAAAGCAAATGAGAGTCAGCTGAACATCTGCATCTGTGAATAAACACACATGGGCTCAGGACAGGCCAGGGGATGCCAGCAGCACTGCCAAGCATTTGCACTGCTGGGACCACATGCACTGCATTTGGTCAAGGCCACAGGCTACACACTGCACCTGGAGAAAACCACTGCACTGATGTCATATGCAGCTACTTGAAGGAGGAGCAGAAATACAACTAACAGTTAAAAGTCAAGAGGCACGCACCACCCAAATTGCTCTGAATGTTTTTCATCTAGTTTTTCCAACAAAAGAATTAAAGGATTTACTTGTGGGACTAGTCTTCAGTGGACAGTTTGGTGTCAATATTACAACACAAGCTGTTTAACCTCCACACAAACTGTCTGTTTAACCTTAATAGTTACCTTAGATTTCCAGGTCAAAACAGAGTTGACAGGAATTCTACCATTGGCAACTTAAAAATTAAAAAGTGCAAAGCTAGCACTCCACTTATACAGATAAATATATTTGGTATTTCAAGCTACTCACCCACGTAGTAAGCTCCCTGCCTCTCATATTTAGATCTCCAAAGATGAGAAGGAACTCCTGCCCTCAGCACAGTTACGCTGTACATGGACAGCCTTCTCTATTCCCCAGCCAGTCATAACATTTGAAAGGCAAGATTTTATTGTAAATCATTATTGATGACTCACCTGAACTGACAAAAACTAAGCTAGCACCAGTGATGACTGTACTCCACCAAATTGTACAGTGAGACGACAGTCTACAGAGTGAACCCATGAGGCTCCAGCACCACGATACTCTAACCAAGGGAGTGAGGAAGAGGCTAGCTCTTAAAACAACCAGTTACCAAATCTTCTGGTAATTTGGCACATCAGCTTCACTAAAGAAAGCATCCATCACCTTCTACACATGTTGAGTTTATAATGACTAACATAAGTTTATTAAAAATTAACTTAGTTCTTGCTTTTCTTTAGTTGCTTTTTACTAATATTTAGTCTTCACCTCGGGCAGGAGGGAAAAATGCTCACGCCAGCTACTCAGCATTTTCATTCCTTTATGTCTAATTGCTTCACTATAAATTCCAAGCTCCTGAAGTTTCCTTCCCTACCCCGAGGAGCTCTATGACATCCTGGTTTAAGTCCAGGTTCCCAATATTTATTTTAATTGCTACTTGTTTGAAGCGCCCACATCACGATATCATTTTGGCCCTCCTCTCACGAGAGCCAAAGGAAGACACTTGTATCTAGCTTGGTCCTGCACTGCTGAAGCAACCCAAGGCACCCAGGCTTTCAGCACCCATGATGATGTTTGGGTTTTACCCATGTATTTTGCTTCTGTGAAACTAACCAGTAGTTGTCTCCATGTGGAAACGTGTCTCCAAACAGTTCTGGAGGAAGGCAGGGGTCAGAAACACTGAGCCTCCCCGCACACGCCAATGGGGCTCGGCACATGCACGGACCGAGGAGTGACAGCAAGACAGGGACAGAAATCCTTCCTGTGAGCCCAGGCCAGAGAGGGGCCCAGGCCTGCAGCAGGAGCTGGGAAGTGCCAGTTTCCATCACAGAGGAGCCAGAGAGCTCATGGTGGAAGAACCCTCCCCAGGATCACAATGATTCAGCAAAGATGCTGGAAACAAACCCAGACATTTTGCTTCCCCTCCCCTGCAAGTGACCCAAGAGCCCACACCCTCACCCCCACCCCAAACCAGTATCCCAGCTCTGCCTCCGCTCCCCGGTGGGGCAGGAGGACCCCCTCCCTTCGCAGAGCGGGACAGAGCCCGCATATCCCAGACTCTCCCTGCCAGAAATCACCTCCGGGCACCCCGGCTCCCACCCCGGCATCTTCCGCGCTCCTTCCCCCAGCCCAACCGGGAACAGGACCCAGGCACCATCCTCACCCTAACACCGCGGCCCCGGCATCCTGCCGCCCCACAGCCCTCCCCCAGCACCGAAAAGGCCCCGAGGGGCCCGGTCCCGGGGAGCCCAGCCCCTCACCCCCCACCCGGGACGCGGCCGTCCCGCCTTAAGGCGCTCCCCCACGGAGGCTGCGGGCACCCCGCCCCACCCGGGAGCCCGGCCCCTCACCGCT
>NW_010972438.1:10678560-10678976 GCF_000737465.1 Haliaeetus leucocephalus
GGCCCGGCCCGGCACTCACGGGCGCAGCTGAGGCGGAGCCCGGCGGCGGCGGGGACGACGGAGCTCGAGCCCGGAGTTGAGCCGCCGGTGCGGGCGGAGGCGGAGCGAGGGTGTGTCCTAACCGAGCCCCGCCCCCAAGGCCGCGCCCCCTTCCTCCGGTAGGTGTGGGGGGAGGGGCGGGGGGCCGCCAAGCGCCTCAGCGCCCGCCCCCCGTTCACCTCAGGGCCGCTAACCGGGGGGCCGCGCTCGGCCCTGCGCCCGGACGTCGGCGTCGCCGAGGAGGGTTGAGAGGGGCCCGGCACGGGTAAACCTCGTCGCCAAAAGGCGAAGCCGTGGCCGCGGGCGGGGCGCTCGAGCCCGAGCCATGCACCTCCCCGCCAACGCAGGGCGGGCGGACGGTTGTCCCCGGCGGGCCC
>NW_010972438.1:10679253-10679838 GCF_000737465.1 Haliaeetus leucocephalus
CGGGGCCGCGCCGCCGGGCGGCTGCTCCAGCAGCGCAGGGGGATCCGCCTGTCCGCGCCCGCCGCCATACAGGTAGCGGGGCCGCCGCGGGGAGTTAGGATTGCCCCGAAGGAGGGGTTGGGGGAAAGGGGCTCGTCCCTCTCGGGGGAGGCGGCCGGGCCCGGGGCGGGTGGGCGGTGAGGCGAGGCGAGGCGAGGCGAGGTGACTCGAATCCCCGCGGCCCTGGCGTGTGGGGAGCCCGGCGGCTGCGGGCCGTGCCCCGCCCTGCCCGGCAGCCGGTGTCTCGCAGGTGACGGTGCGGGACGCGCTCAACCAGGCGCTGGATGAGGAGCTGGAGCGGGACGAGCGCGTCTTTCTGCTGGGCGAGGAGGTGGCTCAGTACGATGGCGCCTACAAGGTATGTGGATGTCGTTACCGGGCCGGGAAAGGGCCTCGGGCGGGCCCTGACTCCCCTCTCCTGCCCTGCAGATCTCCAGGGGTCTCTGGAAGAAGTACGGGGACAAGAGGGTGATCGACACCCCGATATCGGAGGTAGGGCTGCGCTGTCTTCTACTCTGGCGGTCCCTTCCATCAGCCGCTCCCCCC
>NW_010972438.1:10679848-10721032 GCF_000737465.1 Haliaeetus leucocephalus
CCCTCCCCCCCGGCCCCCCCCCCCCCCCGCCCCGTGCTTACTCCTTGGTTCCCTTCTCTTTCAGATGGGCTTCACAGGAATCGCTGTCGGTGCTGCTATGGTTTGTAAATTTGCATTCCTCTCCTTCTGATTTAAAAACTAAAAATAAATTGGTTTTATGTAAAAACATACTAATACGTATTTTAACATATTTAATAGGCAGGGTTGAGACCAGTGTGTGAATTCATGACGTTCAACTTCTCCATGCAAGCAATCGATCAGGTTATAAACTCTGCTGCCAAGACCTGTTACATGTCTGCAGGATCAATCGCTGTTCCCATTGTCTTCCGGGGCCCCAATGGGGCATCAGCTGGAGTCGCTGCTCAGCACTCACAGTGCTTCGCCGCTTGGTATGGGCATTGCCCGGGACTGAAAGTTGTTAGTCCTTGGAGCTCAGAAGATGCCAGAGGTCTGCTGAAAGCATCAATACGGGATGATAATCCAGGTGAACACAGGCAGATCATGACAACACCTAGCACTCGATCCTGAAAACAATGTCTGTTTTCTCCTCCTGCCCCATTTAAAACAAACAAACAAAAGATTGTTAAACCCTAAAATACTTAAGGTTGCTTTACTGCAGCTTTAGGGTACTTACAAAGGCACAGAAGTATGTATTCTTTTCCTAATAGTCACTTGCCTTGCTAGCAGTAGACTAGTTTTGTGCTGTTGCCAGCTACATATCTTTACTGCTAGTTTGGTACCAGTCAGGAAACTTAGAAGCATTTATGAATCTATCGTAAAGGGGTTAAAAAGGATGAAGATGAGTCAGGAGGAGTTCCTGCATATACAGTGTCTATGTAACTCATTTTTACAGATCATGAAGTTCAGATGATAAATTCAGAATGTCATTAATTAAAAGCAGGGCAACCTTTCTCTTTATTTTTCACAAATAGGCATGCAAAATCTAAGACCTTTCTAAAACTCATGATTCTATCATCACGTACCAGAAGTTAAATACCTGATCTCATTTAAGACTAATTGTAGATAATTTTTTAAATAATTCAGCATTAAGACTGTGATGATTTTTTTTTTAATTGCTTCTGCAAACATACTCAAGTCCTTGTTGTCTGGATGGGCTTAGTATCTTGAACTAGTCTGCTGCAGTGCCGTTAATCATAAGTACAGTCCTGTGCCTGCAGATGTATATGTTAATCAAAGTATGTTTTCTTCTAGTTGTGATGCTGGAAAATGAATTACTGTATGGTGTTCCCTTTGAAATGTCTGAACAGGCACAGTCAAAGGATTTTGTTGTTCCAATTGGAAAAGCTAAAATAGAAAGGCAAGGTAAGCTGAGAATACAGTTTGTTTCCATATTAACCAAACTGCTTGGGGACTTTTTTTAACTTCTTAGCTATTCAGAATACTGCTGTCATGGGACACAGAAAAGTGTGTCAAATGTTAAATGTTCCAATGTTATTTTATCCAGTAGTATACTTTATTTTTCTGTTGCCCATACAAGGAAAGATCACCTGATTCTCTATATCTTATCTAAAGCTATACCCTTCTAAAGGATTTGTTCCATAGTATATAGAGTAGATGATGCCTGAAAAACTTTTTTCCTCACCTATGTAATGTTTGTCAAAAATGCAAAAAGAGATCACTGTAGTATTTCAGCCCATTTGTTTATAATTTACCACTGAATTACATGAATGTTTGAAAAGGATAATCTAGAAACTATATTAAATATATCTTCAGTTCCCTGAATTAAAGGGTAAAGTTTGTGTCTTAGCATAGTCCTTCACTACCACTCTTTGTGCAGAACACTTAGCATTTCAAATAAATGTAAGGAACTTTACATTTAGGGTTTTTTTTCTTTTTAAACACTTGTTTCTGTTCTAGGAACACATGTTACGTTAGTGTCACACTCAAGACCTGTTGGACACTGTTTGGAAGCAGCTGCTGTACTTGCCAAAGAAGGTGTAGAGTGTGAGGTGGGTGGGATTTCTGTTGTTTGTCTCTTTCCCTGAAGTGGGGAAAAAAGCAGAGGGACTTCCTGTTCAGGCTCTGCAAAACTTCAGTGTTATTAACTACAAGCTTCTTATATTTGTAAATGCCTTAACAGCATGTGCATTTCATGTTTCTGCATTTGACCTTTTCATCACAAAGTTAAGGCAGAACTACTAATGATTTTCAGATTGACCCAGCTGTATGGTAAGCAGAACAATGACAATATGTATTAGTACGGTTGTATCTCGATAGAGCAAGAGTCACCTACTTGGGCTTTTCCAGGAGCCAGGAGAAACTGTTCTGCACAGTCTCTGCCAGAAAAAAGTTAGAAATTTTATTAACTTTAAGTCTTGTCTTCA
Source organism: Haliaeetus leucocephalus (assembly GCF_000737465.1). Classification (NCBI taxonomy): domain Eukaryota; kingdom Metazoa; phylum Chordata; class Aves; order Accipitriformes; family Accipitridae; genus Haliaeetus; species Haliaeetus leucocephalus. The sequence continues at coordinate 10,682,194 of NW_010972438.1, forward strand.
AAGTCAGGATAGATGAAAGTGCTAAAGGGCACTGTACACAAACAGTGGTAACCGACAGGCTTAAATCATAGCAAAACTCGCACATTCCCTTTTCTCCCACCCCCGCCCCCCCAGGTTATAAATCTGCGTACCATTCGACCAATGGATATTGAAACAGTGGAAGCCAGCGTTGTAAAGACAAACCATCTTGTAACTGTAGAAGGAGGTTGGCCACAATTTGGAGTAGGAGCAGAAATCTGTGCCAGGATCATGGAAGGTACCGAGTTTTGCAATATACTTCTTGATCTCATTCCCTAGTCTAAATCCTGACAACTTCTTGATAAAGCCAGATGAAGGCAAAGTTAGGGGTTTGTATCTGAGGAGGTTGAGCCTAGCTGTCTTGCTCTAGAGATTTTCACAGGGTGGATCGAGCTAGTTTTCTGTTGCGAGTAATTCTTATCCCAGAAACTCGACTGTGTGAGAAGTAAGATGGAAACTTTCAGTCTAAACCATAGTGTGTGAAGATGAACAAGCAGGAACAGCTCTCTGGAATATTGGAGCTGCAGGAATAAAATTGTTTAAATGGATTAAGATTAAGAAATTGAATTGAGAGAAAACGGTAGCGCATGGCAACCTGACAACTGTTTTCTGTTTCAGGATCTGCCTTTAACTACTTGGATGCTCCAGCTGTGCGTGTTACCGGTGCAGATGTTCCTATGCCTTACGCAAAAATTTTAGAAGATAACTGCATACCTCAAGTGAAGGATATAATATTTGCAGTGAAGAAAACTTTGAATATCTAAGTTGTAAATACATGTTTTAAAGTCCTGCTTTACAAAGTATTAATGGTGTAGGGCAAGTTGTATGCATAACTTTTGTTGTATAGCTACATGAACTTTTTGTACAGTGGGCAAAGTATAGTGATCTCCCAGAATATTTATATGGGGTTACCCTCTAAGCCATAGTTCGTGTAAGCAATGATGTGGTAATGCTTGTTCGTTCAACAGTACAGGTGGGTTAGTGCTACTCTATGTGGAGAAATCCTATTCTAAATTCGGAATGAGGAAAAAATCCTCCATTTCTGCTTGGCTTGTAATAACCACACCCGTTGTGTTAAACTGTTGGCTGTAGTGGTGGTTGAGTGAAGAACTGCAGTGAGCAAGAGGGGGCCCCAAGTCCTGCCCTGGAATGCTGTACAGCTCTCTAGGAGCCCATGGTCGCAAGGCTTATTAAAGGTGAATGATCAAACTGGAGTGAGTGAAGCCTTGCTTTTCAGTTCAACAGTTAAGTGCAACTATCTGTACAAAAGTGGGTTTGGAAGCCTGCAGTATGGGTTAAGAGTTGGCTAACATGTTTAGTTTCGAAGAGCACTCTGCTCATGCAGGAAAGCTTCTGCACAAGAGCTTAAATAAAGATCCTGATCCTCTTCAGTAGGTGATGGGAAACGCTATAGAATTTTTCTTCACTAGCTGCCACATACGGTGATAAAAAAAAAATACTTGCCCAGATGCTTTGCTTTATGTATTATTTTTTTAAACTCATCATATGTGCTAACAATGGCATGCTCAAACTACAGTTCTTACAATGCAAAATAAGTTATTTCACGCACACGCGCTGAGCCTGGGTCTGACGCAGCAGCCGCATGGACTGTGTTTGAAGAACTGGGAAACAGTGGCAGCAGCCTTTTGGCAGATCACCACATACCAGGGTTTAGCTAAGGGGCTATTCCTGTCAGGCAGGGAGAGCTCTGCTAGCCTTTGTTCAGCAGCTTCTGGTACAGAGCGAGAGCTGCCTCTAGGAGCCTGTGCAGTGTGGCCTGCTCTATTCTCCAGGTAGGCTGCCCTTCCGCTGAACTGTTGGAGAGGAGATACTTACCTCTGTAAGTAGACAGAAGAGCTCGGGTCCTATTTTAGTTAAGGGCTACGAATACCTTTCAGAGTATTTTCTTTAGCAGAAGTGCTATTAGGTTCTTAGGAAGTCTGGCTTGCAGGTGCAATCCTAGCGGAATATACCCACCACCACGCTGCTGAAGGAATTCCATTAACATTTTAATAAAAATGACTGAATATCACAGGTTACATGAAACTTTGTACAGACATTCTCTGCATAGTAACAAAACACTGATGTACTTGAATTTAAAAAAATGGATTATCTATAATCCTTTAAAGTGCAATTTTTTTAAGGTTTTAAATCAAAAAGGATCTTTCAATAAAGTTTAAGCTGTTGAATAAACTTGAAGTAACTTTGCATTTAACTAAATCAAGAATAATAACCCAGTGCCCTATTAAATCCCATTTCAACTGTCTCCTCATTTAAAAACACTTTCCCTTAGAGTTACAGGTAGGATGTCCATTTAAACAAGTTTAATGAGACAGCATTTTTATTCCACCAGCAAATACGGTGGGAATAAGATTTAATTCTCTCGTTCCCTCACCTGTGCAGTATACTTTAAGGGTTGGGAGGAGTTGGATTATCTAGAACAAAACTTGCTCATTCAATGCAGCAAGAATTAAGATGAGTTACAAGTGCATGAAAAGAGTTGAAAAACTGAGCAGACTAAAACTACATTTGTGTAATTTGAAAAAAGGGGTGGAATAGAGCTAGAAAAAAAAAAGCATTAATTCACCATGATCATGGTCATTCCTATTTTCAGATTTTTATTCAGCTATATAGAAGTTGCTGTACCCCTGAAACTGTAGCTAGAGAACAAAGTTCTTGAAACCAAGTAAAGAATGGAGTACTTATCACACCATGGCAATGCAATTCAGACAGGGCAGTGCTGCTACTCAAGGAAAGCTGAAATAGGGGTAAACGGAGCTACAGCGTGATTAGCCGCTATATGCTGGTGGATCAGTCACTGGTCAGGAGGGTCTGGTTCCTAGACAGCACAGGAGGGGGAGAGGGAATTCAATCCTGGTGTGACCAGCGGCCTCAGCTGATCCTGGGAGCACTGTAGTCGCACGTTTGTGTTTTCTTCAGAGTTCCCTTCTGAAAGTTTTGAATGGAGCTGAGTAAGGCTCCTCGGCTTGCACTGACATCGGGCTGCGGGTTTGGCTGCGTTGGCACCTCTGTACTTGGAGGAGGAGCTGCTGGTGGCAGGGGCGGCGGTGGCGGTGCTGGGGGTATCGACGATGCTCCTGTTGAGTTGAGAAGAGAAGATGTAGTTCGATTATGCCAAGGAGGTCCTGCCGCAGAGGACTGCGGCTGCTTAGCTGGACTTGGTCAGTCCTGTACTAGTCACGTCATTCCTTGAATGCCAGTGGAATGTGAAGAACAGAACAGATGAAAAATGCCAGTGATCAAATCCCTCTATCTGCAGGTGAGTTGTGTCACCTGAGACACCACTGAAATGAAACCCGAAGTGCCTCAGTACTCGGGGATGCAAAACATGACTCAAATGTGATCTTGCACTGAGGGAAATGGAGATCACTGAACAGGACTTCCCAGCTTCAGCTTCTCGTTTGTCCCCAGTGAAGCAGTTTGCTCTTTGGGTCACGAACAGTAACAAAGACTGGAAGAACAGGTACTAGGATTTGCTTATTTACATGACTAACTTTACATTCTTAGGAAGGACCACATCGCTGTAGTATTTGTGATGACTGCTTGGTCAGATTATACTCCCATTTTAAAGTACTAACTGCAGATAGAGTTTTCTGGAAGTGTTTTACACTTCCACAGTACTGTCAGACTTTCACCAAACATGTCGTAACAAATGCCGGTTTTGCAGGCTGAATGAATCACAACAATCTGCCACTCACACCGCTTGCCAGCCTCTCGTGTTCCCACCAGTCACCTCTGCACTCTGGCCCTTGCTCTCTACCTCAGTCATGTCCATCTCGTGCTCCTCATCATGCCTCAGCCTCCACGTCCCGACTCCCTGGGAAGCCGGAGCCCGCAGCGGTGCATGCAGGCAGCTAGCCCAGCAGCGAGGGCCGGTGTGGAGGTGCTTCCTGGCAGCTGGGATCCAGGCAGGTGGCCTTATTTGCCCCAAGCAGCTTTCCCAAACACCCTGATCTTGTGCAACTCTGCTGCTGCACCATCATTTCTACACAAGTATAATCAAAGATCCAGGCAGGAGTAAAAGCAAAAGGCTTCAGAGGTTCCACAGGACATGCACGTGAAGGTGGCATTTGCAGCCCATCACCAGCTATATGGGGAATGATTGGCCTGTCTTGTCTCACATATTCTGGAATGAGTATGGGCATGATGATTAATATCTTCGAACTATTCAACAATGAATTTTAACTCCCCTCACCTAGATCATTATTCCATAGTAAGACTAAAGAAACAAATGGTACCTATAGTCACACTTGCTTCCGGTAGCTAGCTCTAACCCACAAAGAGGAATATACTGGTAAGTGGCAAGAACTATGATACTGAAGGACAACAAAGCAAAACAACATGAGGCCAACCAAGAGACTATGGTTACTGAAGTAAAACTGCTTGCTATGAAGTAAGCAAATACCAAGCAGTTAAAGGACATTATGCCACACGGACTCAAGAGGTATTCAATGAAGGATAAAGCTCAGCTACAGAAAACAAAAAGCAGGCAAAGTTCTTTGCGGTCCTCAGTAACACTTGCTCGCAGACTAACAAGTAATAGTAAAAAAAGTAACTGCTGTAAATACAAAAAGCAGTTATACTAGATGAAAGTCATAACTCAAAGCTCCCTCATTTTCTATTTATACCAGTCTTTGAAGAGAGATATTTCCCAGATGGGAGCAAGTGCAAAATGAGGAATATTCACACAAAGCATCCAATTTTGCCAGTGTACATCAATACATGCTGTGACTGTAGCACTTCCAACTCTTCAGGAGAAATTCTCACTGGCGTGAAAACCTTCTGTGACAACACAACATGGAAGTACATATTGGGCTCATCTTCACTCTCCTCCCTTCCAGAGGAAATACTCAAGTCCTAGTAGAAATATCAGAGATCAACTGAAACAATTTAACGTGCCTGTTGCATGTGGATCAACTGCTCTCTTAAGTAAGCAAAACATTACTCAGTGTTAGCACAAACTGAAATAAATTGCATATTGATGCCTTGGGGCCATCTAACCTATCCAAATCTACTTTTTACACTAGCCAAAGACATAGAAGTCCATTTATTATTAGAAATACTGGAAAACCATCCCCTAGGTTAGAGTCCTGTTTGTCACATGTGTACGGATTGCCAGCAAAGCATAGCAAAGCAAAACTTGACGCTTTGCCAAAGGAAGAACAAGACCAAGAACAGTTCAAGTAACTACTTTTGTGGTTAAAGTGGTCAGAGCAGAACACTGCAGGACTGGCGTACCAACGCTATCACCAAACTGATCAGATGAACTGCTGTAAAAGAGCCAAGACCAGCTAATCGTAAATGAAATGGCTTGAAAGAGATGCAAGAACTGCAGAGAACAAAGACAAGATTTTTGGCTGGAATTGCGAGGTGAGGTTCAAGAGGCTGTGCAAGTAGTTTTATAAGATGCAATAGGGAATGACCATGAAAACAGTGGCGAGGACTCTCTATGGAACACAAATACAACAGTAACACACACAGTGAAAGAAGGTACACATTTAACAGAGAGAAGGGCATAAAAGCCACAAAGTGCTTGGATCACTAAGTATTACTAGGCCAAGATTCCATGTGTTATCTTCAAATTTTGGTCTGGTCATTTTACAATGGGCGTAGAAAAGACAAGGAAGTAGGGGGAGAGGCCACCTTCCTTCCTGGAAAATTGTTAAATTCCTCAGGACTCACTATTACTGAAATTGAGCTGCCGACAACATCATACAGTTAAACTCTTGGGAGATCGATTACAGACAATGATACTCTTACACCTGAGCTCTGCCTTAAATACACACAGGTTTTAGAATCATAGCTGACTAGCTATGGGCATTACATATTGAACCTGTTAATTAAGAGCATGATTCTGAAAATCTTCAAATTCATTCATTTGTTAGTCAATCAAAACCAAGCTGTCCTTCCCTTCTTGACACGAGTGGTGCAAAGGAAATCTTAGTTCACACTTGTGTACTCATATGCAGTTATATCTACAAATTATATTGTTCTGCCCAACAGTGAAATATTCTCCTGTATTTACTAGAAAAAAAATACATTTGAGACAAGTGCTCAGTTATCACCAGACCTTTCCAATACACATGTTGGAATAAGTTGCCTGCAAACACACATTTTACTCATTCATGCAGCTGTAAGAATAAAACACTCAAACAAGAACTTACCAAGGGTTTTTTACAGGGACATTTTTGTTAAAAGAGTGTGTTAAAAGGAATAGGAAGTAAATCAGATGCTGTAAACTTGATGCCTGAATTGAAACAAAAACTTAATTATGAATTTAAAGTGACAGTAATTGTGCAAACAGCATTAAAAACTTGGCTGAGAATGGGATGCAAACAAAGAAAATCATTTTAGTGATAGAGTTTTTAAAGATGCTGTATTTCATTAAAAGAATCCACAAGAAAGTTCAGATCTTTTTCTTCTATTCCCTCCCAATACTAAGCAAGTTCAAGATTTGCATTCAAGTTTCCCATACAGAAACAGAGCATCTTTAAAGAGATAAATCAGCATTAGCTTACTTTTCCGAAAATTCACGTTCAAAATGATGCATGCTCTATTGAAGACAGCAGAGAAAGAGAGAGGACACAAGTTAATCATCCGGTTCTCGTGTCAAAGTAAGAAAAACAGATACTGTTAGCTGAAAAGTTAGTACAAAAAATCAATACATTCTTATTCACTGACAAATATGAGGATAGCAGATTGACTATTTCATATTACACATACAACACTTTGTCTGATTCTGAGTAACAAAACACAATTTTCCATGCTATAAGCATTATACTTGATGAACACATACAACACACATGCCTTCAGTTGCACATGCCATAATTCAAGCTTTACAGGATTAAAGTGCATTTAGAGAGATTTAGCAAGAAATCTGCAGGAAGATTAGCCACAGAAGACAAAATCCATTCAGTTCAAGGAACACCTCCTGTCGTACTAACACCTGTATTTACACTTATGCTGCATGGGTCAGAGACACTCAAGAAGAGCACTTACTAAAGCATTCAAATTGTCTTACAGAAAGGTGAAGGGCAGAAAAGATGCACCATATGGGTGTCTATGAAACACATGTCGTACTGAAGGATTCAGAACAACTGGCACAGAAAAAGATAGCTAAAGTTAAGTACAACTCTTTTACTTCATTCCCACAGGGAAGCAAAAATGGCACCCTCCAAACTTTCCCCTAGTATAAGTGAGCTTGCTGGTATTTTATGGGCTTACTGGATTTAGAGAAGATGCAGTGAAGTTTTAAATAACCTATACCACAGTATTCTGTATCCCATCTGATCCTAGCCACAGCTCATAGCCGCAAAGAAAAATAACATATTTTCAAGGAAGCAAAGAATTGTGCAAGTGGAGAAAAAAGAATCAAACATTCAAGGGAGAATGTCAGATACATGGGAAGTTATGTTAGAATCACTTGCCACGATGTAAACAATGTATTTCAAAGATGTTATTTAGCCAAGTATCTGCAACAAAACCAGCCCAAAACATTCTAGTCAATGAGAAAAGCCCATGAGAGCCTACGTTTCTAGTAGACACCTTTCCCCTCAAAGCAGGTCATGCATTCAATCCTACAGCTGCAGCTGTTATTACAAAGACAGCTGAAATCAGCAATCATTTTATTTCTTAGTATGTTTTGCATTAATTATACCAACCACTCTGCTGCAAGCTAAGTCTCACAAGGTCTTTGTTCACAGACAAAGCACCTCTCAACGCGTGAGAAACACCCTGAACGATGTTCCTTCCCCAGGGCATGTCAGACTGGAGGCCGTTCCCATTTCGTCAGTGTCTCTGGCTCTGCACATACCCATGCACTACATTGATTTGGTTGGTTACAGGCCAGGACAAGGGCAAGAGCTTCTGTTGGGTACACTTTTCCATGTCAGCCTTCATTTTGCCATGACATCGTATCAGCAAGATGCTTTGAGATGCCATGATTCTAACACAACCACAACCAAACCAGAAAGACAGACTGACAGCCTCATTCCTCTTTTGAGAGTCATCTCACCACACTGATACCACAAGCAATTTTGGTTCAGAGGTAAATATCCTTAGTAAGTGCAAGGAAACTGGAAGGGAGAGATACAAGCTACAGATGCATTACTTGTCACAAATAAAGTCCCACCATGGGGCCAGTGAGTCTTTCATTGAGTAATAGCATACTTGCTTAGAATGGCTAAAACTACAATGTTGCTGGTGAAAAAAATCAGGCACACTAGCTTATCTCTTAGAACTAACACCTGAAGTTTCTTCTATGAATTCTACTCACAAAGCATTCCTGAAATGGTGACACTTGCCTTTACACCCGATCAAAAGGATCAAAGCCATCGGCACACTAAAGCACGTTCCAATTCGAATGTGGGTAGGGCCACGTGCACCACATCAAATGGGGCTGATCACCACAAGTCATCATGAGCACACTGGCAGCAAGATGCCTAACACACTGTGACAATGTGGTTTGAACAACAGAGCCAAGTTTTGAGCCCAAACTTGAGCCATTTTTAGCCATTTGAGCCACGTCTACACATAAAGCTGCACAGATGCTCAAAACTTGAAAAAGCTTTCAACCAAGTTCCAATAGGTTCAAATTAAAACATAAGTGAAAGGTAGTTTTATTGCAGGGGGAAAAAAAAATGTTCTCTAAACATCTGTCCATTTTGGAGGCATAAGGTTTTCTTTTGCATTTTCAGCTACTTCCTTATTAAAGCATCCAGAACTTGAAATAAACCCTCTAGCTAAGAGTCAGTACATCCAGAGAACAGCACTGTTATTGTGCAACACAATAACAGTAATTATCTTGTTTAGACTAACTGGGAGAAGTTAGTTCATAAAATATACACTTCAACATACACTCAACTTGAAGGAGAAACGACTAACTCGAATTTCAGCATAACTGATTTGGATTACGTCACAGAGACTGCAGTGTCCTTTGAAAGGCCGTTCACAGCAAACACAAATTTGATTGCATCGCTTTAGTTAACGAGTTGTGCTGTGTAGAAAGTTCCTGGGACTAGAAACCATATGGCATGAGTCATCATAACAAACAGCAATGCTATGGACTGCTTCCCTTCTAGAAATGTATTCCATTAACACCTTTTGCTGTTAATGTTTGCCAGTGCTCATCTTCCAGCCTTTCAGACTGAAGCACATCCACTGTCACTCAATATTCAGATTTGTAATCAAACTTTCATGAGCATTTCTATTGCCCACTCAAGCAGATTCTTCACCACTTCCCACCACCTGTCCTAAACACAAGTGAAACTGTTTGCACAGCTACCCAGCAAACTAGAAGACAGAACTGGCCAAAAATAATAAAGATATTATCTTTAAACCAAATCAGTCTCTGACTTGTTTCAACCAGTTCTACTGCTGTTATCAATGGGCTGTAGCAGAACTGGGGAGATTTATGCAGCCTAAGCCACTGAATTTGTCACACCCAAAATTCCTGAAACTACATCACAGCAGTACAGGTGTAAAGAGACAATACACAGAAACAAGGGATCAACAAGCAGTATTTCAGAGTCAACAGACCATTAACATGAGAACAAATGCATACTGCAACATGAGGCCCAGAAAATGTCTGGAAAGGAGCAATGTCGGTAGGACTGCAGTAATAGAGACTTTGAAGCAAGCGCTTATGCTCTATGGGTAAATCATATCGTGTACATCTCAAGAAAGGTTATTAAATGAAAAAGAACAGTATTAAAAGGTTCTCTATGGCCCTCAAAAGACAGCACATGCCCACACTCAGGCTGACACAAGATAAATATTATCTCTGTGTTCCATCCTTGAAAACCACCATCCCTTAACCATCCCTGGGAATAACACCCACAGTTGAGGGGTGGGGCGGGGGAGGGGGAGGATAAAAAAGAAAGAAAAAGACAAACACTGTAATGACTCTTGAACTTACCTGCTGTAGAGGGTGGAGTGGGTGATGATGGAGATGTTAATGGGGAACTCGCCCCAGAGCCTGCTAAATAAAACAACAGTCTAGTAACTAAAGCTGTGACATTAAAATTCAACACAGTCAGACAAGACAGATTGTTGGAAACAGGCCAGCTTTATTGACTGAAGATCCAATCCTGCTTCCACTGAAATCTTGGGAAAGATTCCCATTCATAGGAACAGTGTCACTCAGACCCGATCTGAACAGAGAGTCTTTACAGTACACAGTATCAGAGGAGGTCCAAACACATAAGAAGGGCACTCAACAGTATTCCTCAATGGGAAACACTTCTTTTCTGTTGCTTAGGCTGTTGGATCTCAGCGTCCAAATTCTGTTCTCCTTAAGAGTTGTGCCACTGCATGGATGGCACCCCACTTCTCCTTCTAAGAGATGATTTTCAGTCAGTCGCTGTACTCCACAAGTTACTCTGACATCTGACTATTCCACAACAGGCTGCTTTTGGACACATTTTAGCCAAGCAAGTCAACTCTGTTAAACTGTTCAGTAGTACTGACCATTCCTTTTAACTAAATGAAGGCCTGTCAAAGGCTCTGTTGCTCTAGAATTTGGCACTAAAGCAGCAATTAAACAGATAATTTTCTCATTCATCTTAACACCTTACTACTCACCACAGAGTTTCTCCCTGAAGGATGCATTATTAAACGACCCAAATAATGGATGTTATTACTATTCCACTCAAACACAATGAAAAGACTGATTTTTTTTTTGAGGAATGGGGCACAGAAGAGAAGACATATTGCTTTAAATTAGGCGGCTGAAAAATCTAATGCTAACAATATTTTTAAGCCCTCGATTTATCTATTATTAAATACCCAAACCAGTGGTATCAGGCTTTGGTAGTCCAATATTAATGTATAAAATGACGGTGCCCCTGGATCTTTTAAGCCAGAAAATGACAGCAACAACAAAAACATTGACATAGCTGTGTAGAGGCAAGCTCTTCTCTCTGTAGTTACCTGAGTTATTTGAGTTGCTGTATTTTGCTGAGTGTTCTTCCCCACTTTCATAGGCAGAGCGTTTTGACTTCTTTAAAATGGAGCAGAAGAAACAGAAGACGGGAATGAATAATCACTTTTCATGATAAGGATTGAACTGACACACACATTTGTAACAGCCACCCACTGTATAACACAAGGTTTATCAATGCCCAACATCCCTCTCCCCACACCCAACATGGGCTGCCATGACGACAACAGCAGCAAGGCTGTTCTGCACTCAGATACCTCCAGGCAAGCAACCAGGACAACTCCAGTGCCCTCTGACCACAAGGGAAAGGCAGAAAAACTGACCCACCAAACAGGAAGAGAAATGCAGACAGCATGCTGCAGGAGCAGACTAAAAAAGGCTCCAATACCCTCACCAGGGGGGCAGGAAGCAGCACAGGTTGTCATCTGCGCTTGAGGTGTTAACTAAGACTGTTTTCATACAGCAACCTCAAAGAGGTTAAACCAATATGCAAGCCAGCTACCATTGTAACTTAAACTTCTTAGGAAGTCTATTGCTTAGCGACAGAAGTGAAAACAATCACAAAGTAGTACAGAAAAACACAGGATGGAATAGAGCAGTGTGCCTGTGGTTGTACATGCTAAACATTCAAAAGAGATACATATCTTTTTCTGTGAGAGAAACCTATTTAAATATTGCTTACTTTTCGTGCTAAGATTTTCCTTTTCTTTTTTTCTTCTTCAGAGCCATGATGAGATTGAGCTCTTGTCAGCCTTCTGTGCTGGTGAATCTTCAAAATGAAAGGAAAAACAGAAAAAGAGGATGTTAAGATCTTAAATGTTCTCAAACAAGGCATATGTTTGGGGTACAAGACAACACTGTAGTCATTTTGCATGTTTAATTTTCTTTTTTCATTTTTAGCTTTTATCTTTACTGTTGCTGGTAGAGGATGGAGCTTCATACTGCGGTTAAAATGATCCTTTAACTTAGGAGCCACTGCCTGTGAAACTGCATCACTTAAAACAGTGAAATGCCATACAGTTAACAGCTGTTCTACAACTCCTCATACTGCATTTTTGGAAAAGTAAATCTGTTGATGAAAGCCTTTATTACTCAAAATCACTTTTGACTAAAACTCACTTTACCCATGTAAAAGTGGTAAGAGGAAATGGAATGTCTGTAGGAAATACAGTAAAGAAATGCATACGTTACCAATTTCTGTTCTTCTGTTAATCGCTTTTCTATGCACTCCTTGGAGGTTTTCAATGCCTCTTTTAGCTTAGTAGGAATCTAATACAGAATGGGGAAAAAAAAATCATAGCACAAAACGTGATAAAGGAAAACACAACTGCAATGCTCAAAACTCACCATTCATCTGATCATGTTGCTCATCTAAAGCCTTAAGTTCTGACACTATTCCCTTAGTGAAGGGGAAAAGATGACTCTAGATGCATGTTTTCCACTCCAAACCTAGCTAGAGATCTAATAGCAGGGACAAAGAAACACTGAAAAATGGAAGGGATGCTCTAATAGCAGGGACAGCTAATTATTTTGATACCCAGTCACATCCCCAAATTGCCACGAGGCTGACAACACACGACACATGGCACACATCCTCCAGGAGAAGTGCTCTGGGGCAGCTCCCCAGTGGGAGCCAATGTGGCTCCCCAAAAGTCCCAGCACTGCAGCACTGGAGATGGCAACAAAGTGCTGATGGTCTCACCTAGCAAAATCAGTTTCCACAGGTCTTAGCAATTCGTTTCCTCTCACTGCAAGGGATCCACATTACTTAACAGCCTCTGCTCAGATAGAGCACCATCATTAGTAATGCAAACATGTTCCAGGATAGGAACTGCACTTGAACACTCATGGGTCACACCATGCCCCCATCTAAGGGGTGATATAATGTTCTTGGGTGCAATTCAGCAAAGGAATCAAAATACTGATGGCAATCGCCATAAAGCCAAATAAAGCCAGCTCTCCTCTACCCTACCCGTTGATTAATGTGTAGCTACCCACAGCCTGACACTTCCACAAACATCAGCAAATCAATGTTCAACTCTACCTTAAACTGTGGTTTCTCGGAGTTTGTTAGCAGGACATCGCTGAATAATCTGTGAGTGGATGAAAAAAAAAAAAAAAAAAGGACTGTTATTCCCAAGAGACAGAGAGAACCACAGCAAAAATACTATTGGTACTGTTCGCTTAACTCCCTCTTTCTCCTTTTCCTTCTCTGTCCTCATCCCTAGGCCACTGTTGGGGTTTTTTCCACAAGTTTTTATGTACTGCTTTTTATTTTCCAAGTACTGCTGTAAAATTTGCAGCATTCAACCCTCAGAATGCAGCCACTACTGATGGCAGAGTAAGCAAGACTGTGTGAAGTACTTTGAAAGCTGATGGAACAGGTGCAATTATCAAAGGCAGAGAAGGGTTCCCCTAAAAAAAGAATGCCTTTTGCTTAAAAGTATATGGATTCTTTAATGACAAAAGACTACCTAGGACTTTATTTTAAATTTCACCTAAACATCATCATTGCTCTTTTTAAGAAAACTCTATTAGCACAACTATTGTTTTAGCATTAACAAAAACCATGTGAAAGATCAATGAGTGAACTTAACATTTGAAAATATCTACATTCTTGTCTGTACTCTGGCAAAGGCTACTAAAGCAAATATTCTAATATTTTCACTCTCCCCTCTGTAGTATCAGCAGCAACAGCATAAATGATTAATCATTTTCCATCCAAAACAAAGACACTAGAGGGCAATGGTAGTCTGAAAATAAACTGGTTAGTCCATTTCAAGATACTCTGTTCTGGAGAACATACTAGAAAACTGTCCCAGAAAGAGATCTCAAGCCTGCCTCCGAGATAGATATTTTGGAGATCTTTTGTTACTGTTCACTATGTAAAATTATCACAGGCCTATACTAGAGAAAACAAATTCAAGCGTAGAATCAAGTTTATAAGAATAGTTTTTCATAAAAAAGTCAGAAATAAAACAAATTTTAAAAGACTTTTTAAATGACCCACAGAAATTCCCCCCTTGTTTACGGGGCATTTTTCTGACCCTTTCTGATTACATGTCCTTGCAAAATTAAGCAAACTCATAGTTTATATGGTTATAATAAATAATAAATCTTATTAAATATTTAAAATTACATTAATTGCTTTAAATTATATTACTTGCATTGCACATCTATGTAGAACACTTTTGTGAAGAGTATTGGTATGAAGGGAATGCAGTATAATACCCTACATATCAGATACAGCTGGGCATGGATCATTTGTTCAACATCTTTTAAGACATGTATATTCCTGTATTCACGGAGTTTTCTTATAGTATTTCTCCCCTGCTTACATTCTTCTCTCTACCTCCCACCTCCTTCAAAAGCTGAGGAAGGGAGGAGTAGAAGGAGTTGAAGGCTGAGACAAGCCTGCAGTAACTTCCCAACCAGGAAACATGAATCTCGGAGCATGCTCTGAATGTACTGCAATCTGTATACTGTGAGATCAGACCCAGATTTAGGTATGGACAATCTGTCATTTATAAGGTCGTGACTCTAGCACCTCATATTAAGAAAAAATAGAAGAACCTCCCACCAGGAACCATGGTTCTACGCTCAGCATGCTGGTGACAGGTTGCAGCACAGTGACAGCAGACAGTTTCCCTGGTAATATTCTCTCCTAATTGCAGGCAGGGTGGCACTGCAGACAGACATGATCTCCAGCTCAGTCATGCACTGACATTGCTCCCTTTCTGCATCCTAGTCTTGCCCCATACCTGCCCTTACCACTTCCCTGCATCACCGGGAGGACAGCCCGTAAAGAAATTTATTCTGTCTCTCTATGCTTCAGAGAATCCCTAAGCCAGCCCTGCAAGAAACCAGCCAAAACTTCTACACAACATTTCATATCCAGATCTAGTCTAAATGTCACTGCTGAGCGAAGCAAGAGATCTATTTTGCTAGTCATAAGTAAACTGATAGCAAAATCTACTGAAGTAGGTCTGAAGGGGACACGGAAAAAGACTCCTTATTCTAAATGCTTTAAAACAATCTGTACATGATCTTAATCATGCTTGCACTACTTTAATAGCTGGATCAAGTTAAACCATAGCACCATGCTAAATAAAATGCATTCATAACAGCTCCAACACACCAAGAGACAGAGAAATGTTAAATGAGCGTCCATCATATTCACAAGGGATGGGTTCTATAAAGCCTATCCATTTTAAAGCTTCATTTGGGATACACTGTGCATCCCTCAGAATGAGGAGCAAATCTTTCTAAAAAGGAACAAGAGCAAAAAGGTTCTTCCTCCTAATGTAATTAAAAACATTGCTGAGTATAAAACAAGTAAAACAAGACTTACGGCATCTGTAAGAGCCGTGAAACAGTTGGCATGCCATTCTTCATAGCTTCACAGGTCAGAATGGATTCCAACACAGACACTACCGAAGAAAGAATACAAATGAACACCTTTTTGAACGGCAGGACAGCAAATGATTTAGAATGAACGTCTGGCACTGCTGTGTGATGTTCCCCCAAGTATTGCATCAACTAAGCAGTGATGAAACTCTGTGGCATGTGTTTTTTATTATAATGTTATTATTACACATACAAACTTTTCAAGAATATTAGACATGAGGCGACAGAATGCAGGCATCTAATTACTTACCACACACTGCTTTATCACTCAGTTTAAAAAAAAAAATAAATAAAAGTTTTATTTAAATACTACATATATTTCGGGAAGAACACATTGTCTATTTTTACAAATTACTAACTAATTCTTTCTGGTCACAGGCTGCAAAGAAGTTAGGCTGCTATTTCACAGCACTTCAGCTTAGGTAAAAGGTAAGAGCACCCAGGAAGCCAAGACTGACATTTTCTCAATTGTATACTAACCAACAAACACTGATGGTGCAGGGGGGAAGCTGTCTACCGGAATCGTATCTGGGGGTCTTCCGTATGTCATTTCATACAGTAAGTGTCCAAAGCAATGTACATCAACACCTTCTAAAGTCTGTGGAGGAACAAAAAAATAAAAACACAACTTGCTAGAACTAATCAGTTTTTCACAACTGGTTTGAAAACATGCAATAACCCATTAAAGAAAAAGAGTGGTCTTAAATTTGAAGATAGGAAAGATGAACCATTAAGACAGTTTCTAACCACGATCATTTCCCTGCATAAGTTTAGCTCAAATGAAGTCTTCACGCCTCAAGCTAAAGAAGCTACTGCTCCCTTTCTGTACGTGATGATACAGATGGGATAGCAGCATAGTCGTGTTCTGTAAAAACTCATGAAGTAGTAAACTCTTTCCATACACAGCAGTTTAGAGCACCATACACTGACACAAATCACAACCAAGCACATTTTCCTAGCTAAGTCAAACAGCAAAGAATGAGATTCATAATATGACCAGCTGTCACTTTACAGGGAGGTAGATAAAAAGACAGCAAAAATGCATACCAAACCTAGGAGAGTCTCTTTCACCCCTCCTTAGGTTTGTACAAGTTGTACATACATGCTAAGCTCCCAGACGGCATATTTCTGAGATTTTTGAATCATGTTTAAACAGAAATGTCTCCTCTTACTGATAGAGCTTTGATGGCACTAATAGATTTGGACTAACCGTGAACTTTTGATCGTTTCTTTGACAACACAGTAGAACTTGTTTAGCAAGGTCAGCAAGCAGCTGTCTCGTGATGCTCTACAGAATTTATTACAATGAGCACTTAAAGGCAGTGCAAGATGCTGGCTAAAAGACTGTATTGCTGCAACAGGGCAAATTTGTTTTCTTATTTTTGTAGGAAGATAATATTTTGCTTTGCAAGCTTGTAATTAAGAGACACCCTTCAAACAAATAAAAACCAGTTTTTAATAGCTAGACATCTGCAAGCATCTAATAAATTTTCACAGTATGCACCACATACAAGGCTGATTACTACTCCCAGCTAAGACCAAGTAATAAGCTGCGCTCATTGTACAGACATACAAGTGAAAAAGTGTGGTAGACTATATGCATATTCCTATGAAATACAAGACCAGGGTGGAAAGAGATCTTAAAACAACTGTAGTTTACCTCCATTTGTGCCAGCACTGCTGTCACAAAACACTCACCTGCACTCCCCTTCCACCTGCTTACCTTTGGCCTCAGCCTCACTCCAGTGTGCTGCAACAGAACTTCTATGCAGCCAAACAGTGATTTGGAGGAAGCAGAAAAGGGATTTGATGGAGAAGAGCTCAGATTAAAGAAAGAGGGTTGAGAGAGGTTTTTTTCATTCTACTCAGTTCTCCACAAACAGAAGTTGAGGATAAAGGGATGCATAAGAGTCAGCTGAATTAATTGTCTGAATCTTACATTAATTTTCCGAAACTGTGAGAAGTATGATCGATAAAATGATGGAAGTCCCAATAAGGAATTTTCTAGGTCCAGTAACTTGCAGGTGTCCCCATCCAACATCACATTGGCAGAGTGAAGATGGCCATAAGGAAATCCCTTCTCATGCAAGAATTTTAATACCTGAAAAAAATCCAATACAGAAGCACTGTCACAAGATGCTCTGATGATCTCAAGATCTTAAATGCTCCAATACTAAAGCAGATACATAATAAATGAGGCCCCTGTTTGGAATGCTTGCCCAGCTTGATCTTCTATCTACATCATCTTTGGCTGAATATTTGTTTCCATCTCACTGTTAACATTTCTCACAAAACAAACATTTGATGCTGATCCTCAAAGCAGGCTTATAGACACCTCCCAAAGAGATCTGGAAACTAAAATTCACAATTCTACTGAATATTATAATTTCAATAAAAATTTCTAACAAAAAAAACCCCACACACATTCATGACAATGAATTTATGGCACATGTTCTGCAGGCTATGAAGTACTTCTTTCCCTTTTTCTACAAGGAAAAAACTACATTATCACCTCTCTCCCACTTAAGTTCCACACATACCAACTGCCTTTTTTTTTTTGGTCAGAAATGGCCTCACACATACATCTCTAAATTCAACTCCCAGCAGCAAATCTCAATTTACATTTAGATTTTAAGTCTGCTGCTGAAATAAAGCTTGTGTACTCAAACGTTTGTCTACTTTTTCTAGTTAAACCAGCTGGCTTCAAAAAAAAAAAAAGTCATAAAGGCTGGTAAATAAAGCAAAAAAGAAAATACCTCTAATATTTGCCTTCCATATATTTTTATTTGCTGAAGTTCAAGACCTTGAATTTTTTTAGGATTGCAATACTTCTTCAGGAATGGGTCTTTTGGCTTTGCCTTTAAAAAAAAATAATAAAAAAAATCAAATATCATGCCCAGAAAAGCCAGTAATTGTCTTAGTTTGCTTAGCAATAGATGGTAAATAGTTTTATAAAAGATATACTATGGTCATTCCAGAAAACATTCTACCGTTTGAGTTGGGGGCAGGGGGGAGACATTACCTTATAAATAAGGTCCTTTAGTGTCCCTTTTTCACTGAATGGTCTAATAACCAGTGCTGAAGATTCATTGGCAGTGGCAAAAGTGATTTTGTAAATATAGGGATGCTACCAAAAGAAGAAACTGTAGGTAAGTTTTAGATGACAGATTCTGTAATTCATTTTTGCTCAATTCACAAGAAAGAAAAGATTTGCCTGAATTGTATATTTAAAGTAATAAATTGGATTCTGTCAGTGACATTTGCTCAAGTTATTCAGTCTTAACCTGAAGAAAATGCAAAGAAAACTTCACAAGGACATTGTTCAATTTCCACACAAATTAAAAAAAAGAAACCACTTTTTTTTTTTTAACAAAACAGACTGGTAGTTTAGACAAATGAAGAACCCAGCCCCATTAGCACTTATACATGAGCAGCTTTACTTCAGGTTTCAGTCATGCTAAGCTAATAAATTCAGTCACAGTTTTATACAACTATGGCACATAAGGAAACTTGGCATTAATAGCTGTCATAACAGTTTCCTGTCTTCAGAAATTGTTATAACAACTTCCTGCAACTTTGTGAAACCAAATGAGACAGCACAGTTGGAAATAAATTACAGATGCAACACATACACTAATTGAAATTGCTATTTAAGAAAAGACCCCTTGTTCGTGTCTTATTTTAATACATCAGTTTCAGTCTGGTTTGGGGGTTGAGAAGCCTGATTTTCAGCCTCTTCTGTCATGTGCATCTGCTGAGTTCCAGGTCTGCACAGAGGTTTACCAGTTTAAATACCATCCTTTTCAGCCAGCCTCTCACATGCTTAACATCCTCAAAGAGAAACTCCTTTTGGAGTCAAATGCCATTTTTTCAGAGATGCCTATGATGTGGCAATGATTTATAATGTGGCACTGCACAAGAACTTAAATTGTACAGCCTCCATTGTACCTCTACTAAGATACTCCTGTCTTAAGTTCAAAGAACTGAAAAAATGATGAAATGCGTTCCACTGCCTTATCCACTGCTGCCTGAGAATATCCCCAGCAATTAGCACGGGTTAGCAATTACACCTAGACAGTACTATCCTAACAGCCTAAAAGCGTCAATAAGCTGAAATAAAAGCTCATGATCTCACAATACTGCACAAGAACAAAAAAATACAATTAACCGCAACTCTGAATCGCCTATAATAATTTTGCAGGATTATTATTTGTGCTGAGAATACATTACCTGATATTGCGTGGGAAATGTAATTAAAAGGTTTGCACATCTTTAAATGAAAGCAACTCTAAAATTACACACTATGTCTGCTAGGCCACATGTGCTTTGGCAAGATCAGTCCTTGACAAGCGCTTTTGTGTTGGCACAATTTAAAAGTCTTCAAGTAATACTCACAGAACAGGAAGAAAGAAGTTTCACAGCATACTGTAAGTCTTTGTCAGACAAGTATTTATCAGGGCCAGGATCAGCCTGGAAATAAATAGGAAGAGAATGGCATCATAATAGATGTTGCATTCCATAAAGAAAATGTGATTATGTTCTGCTCTCACAAATTAAGACAGCTGCTTGAAGGTATATTTTGAAGAGCAAGGAAGGAAATTACACATACAGAATGAAACTTGAAGAGGCTGAATAAGGCCATGGTTTTACAATACAAAGCACCTGACCGTAAACAAGCATTATTGCCTCCTTCCTCCCCTGTATCTGATGTGCATTACTACCACTGAATGAACTCTGCCAACCCCAGTTTGGGGGACTGTGTGCATCGTGAACCGATAAGGCTTAAACCCCCACCTTCTTCCTCTCCAGCAAAAAAAAGTTCCCTCCTACTGCAGGCTTTAGCGATATCAGCTCTCCAGTGAAGTCTCACAAACAGCTATGCTCATATAATTAAGAGATAATTAAGAGGGCAGCACATTTCAGCATAGGAACATAAACAAGTGTTTAGTAACAACAAACTGTTTGGTGTCAATACATGTCTACCTTAAAGAAGCAATTCATACCTCTCTCACCTGTTAGTTTGTCAGTACAACTAAAGATCCGAGTAAGAAAACTCACACTTTAAAAAGGATCACCTTGTTATTTTCAGCGAGCAAATTTATACTATGGTCAACAGCTACGTCATTACAACTAAATAAGCCCAAGGTGCAGGAATGGGAACAAATGACGAGGCACAGAAACTTGCAAACTGGATATGCCACCAGAGGAAAGAAACACAAGAAGTTCCCACACCACATATCCACCTAAGGGCTTTCAAAGCTCTTTCAAAGCCTGAGCTCTGAAGTCTCTATCTCTGTCACTCATGCATGGTAGTCAATATAAATGAAATAAGCCAGGTTCATTAAGAAAGACTTGCATATGAGATGGAAGCATATATACCCAGCTTAACATTAGCCGTTCCTTTGGCTGATTCTTAGTCTTCATTAAGAAATATTTTTTACGTATTCGCCAACCTACAAAAAAAAAAAAGTCAGCAGCTTTAATTAAACACTACTAAATCACACAGCTTACAGGCAGGACAAGGTCTGTAAGCAAAGACAGTATTGTAATCTTAGGAGAATTTGTATAGTTGGGAAAAAAAAAAATCAGACAAGTTTTCATGCATACATGGTCTTCTTACCTATATCTTTTAATGGTTCTACCACTTCCCACTTTGGCTCTGATCGGAAGAACATTGAAACATGCTGTAAGGCAATTTCTGGAAAGAAAAAGAAGGGGGGAGGGGGAGGTAAAAATGTTTTTCAGAGACTATATAATGTAATTACCCACATATTAGGTAAGGTTCAATGCCAGTAGGAAGCCTGCAGGAACTCAGACTGAAAGTCAGCAAAATCACTTTAAAAGGAAATCAGATAAAAACACAGTTGAAGGGAATTTGCATTTCTAACCTGATAACTCAAACCCAGAGAGAAAACAGAGAAAGCACTGCCTTTGAAAACTTAGCTTACCAGTCTGCATTCTATCTTCACTAGATCAAAATTTCCAAGTCTAAATCCAATGCTCACAGCTAAGACTTCCCACACTAGGTGTACACTACATTAGATCATGAAATGTTTCTGCTATACCTGTAAAAGTGCTAACTTTTACATCTCTTTAATGTGCGTCTACATTGCTATTACTACATGTAAACTATGTAAACTAATCAGTTCTGTTTCACTACGTGTTATTCTGCCATTTTCTATGCAGGCAAAGGTATTGTGCTAGCTATCATGATCCCACACATATTTCAGGGGGTGGTGGGAGGACACCCTTCTGGTTACTGAATTCTCCCACAGCTGCGAACACAACTGGTTTTCATGAAGCAATTTGAGGGGAAATCTCCCCCTCCTGTCACCACTTCTCACTGAGAAGGGAATCATGCCAACAAGGAGTTTTCTCTAATACAGCTTATCTTGGCATAGAAACACAGCAAAAAGGTAAGGATGCACTGATCTTTCTGCACTGTATCTCCCCTCTCTAAAAATAAGCTAGGAGAAAGAAAGAGAACGCTGCAATAAATATTAGCTCAATGCTGCAATATGTAAAAAATGGCAAACTGACGGCATCTCCCAAGACCATAGGCAATGACTTGATTGCTACTAACTTCCCAGCAACTTGCTGAAAAAATGGTCTTGATGAAAGCACTCAAAATTAACACAGAAGCCACAGTGTCTCCTGGAGGATTTAAATTGCTTGCTCAGCATTAGCCAGACAAACTGCATCCTTAAAGAGTTACTAATAATTTACAACTCCTCCACAGCTTATCATAAACATCCGGGAAATGTTCTTTGCACTTTGAAGCTGAAGACACAAGAATGTTACACAAAGGGAGAGCAAAAAGAAGTGAAAAGGAAGCAGTAAGTTCCTGCTTTAGTAGGCTGTGCTTTTACAAAAACAAGTTTTGCATTTTTCAGTGAGTCGGTTTGCCCATAAACTAAATTTGTGGAGTGGGTTTCATCACTAAGAGGAACATTTTTTCAGTCTATAAGACAAATATTTAACAATTTCCCATGGCTGAAGCTGAAGTCAGACAAATTCAAAGAAGAAACATCTAATAATGAAGAGAACTGATCACTGGGGTATCATTTTAAGGGATGCAGTGATTTTCCAGTATTTGGGACAAGAGGGTGTGTGACTTATTCAAGCCTTGAAAAAGTACTCAACCTAGCTCAAACAATTAGTTCTAGGAAGTCTCACAACCCAAAGTGATAGTGGGAGCTAGACAAGATGACCACAATTGTTCCTGTTGATCTGAAAAATCTCAGAACCATGACAAATGCAAGATTCAGTGTGCAGAAGACTGCCTGTTTTAACAGAACACAGAGCTGACAAACTTAACTCTGCTTTACACTCTGGTAGACAAATAATTCCCAAACACCAACCCTCCCCATTTATCACAAACTGTGAAAAAGTAGATGTTGCTCTCACCACCCCCCTTCCCCAAGTTCTGCTTATATCGATCTTGACCCTCACCACTCCTCTGTAAAGTAATTCAAATATTTACATTTGACCATCGCAGCATGATTCATGCACAGAGCTGGAGAAACATTATCATAAATAATCACATGCACAGTATGATAATTTTGAAGGTTGTTCCCCCCCATCCACCCCCCATGCTTCAGTGTAAATCCTTGCCAGCATTAATGGAAAATACACACACTGAAGTGAAACTGTAATGCAGTTTTGCAATTCCTCACTTACCAGTGTAGTTTACAGAATAGCTGTTTGGGTCCAAGAATTTTTTTACCAGTTCACAGTTAGACAGTATGTGATGGGTAGTAATTACATCGAGATAGGCCTGGAGTCCCTTCTGTCTTTCAGCTATGAATTCACGCTCCATATTTCCAATCAATTTTTTTGGAGGAAGAGGTAGACTTAGAGTTGAGATCTTAAAAAGAGAGGAAAAATTACTAACCTTGTTCGGAGAGATATAAACTAGCAACCCAGAAAGTAAAAGACTCTCAGCAGCAAGCTAACTACTGGATAACTCTTTTTGTACTGTGTATATACAAGCTTTTATGTTTTTTCTAAGTACAGTTATCAGGGTGAGCTAGTCAGACTACAGCTCACATCCCACTGTGAAGAGATTACTAAGTGGAACAACACTGAAAATGCAAAGAGAGAAATTTTTGCTGCCGAGTCATGCATTTAAGATCACTACACAAAACTTTCAGATACTAAATAGCTACAATTTTCAGCCAAATCCTTTCTATGACATTCCTCTGCCACAGCACAAAAACAATTCACACCTTGCCATTTTCTCCGGATAAGATTAATGCTTTCTTATTTCATGAAGTGCAGATTAGTAACTTTCCTTTGCCTCTACTGCCTTTATAGGTAATTTAAAGCCCTTACTGTCAGTTTTTTAAACCTGTAATATTCAAATATGGTGCAACTTTTCCATTTTCTCTTCTGAATTTCTTGTTGTACAGTTTTTAAACAGCTACAAATCTTTCAACCCAGAAATAGCTGCAATCTACCAGTGGATGTACAGTAGTTGTTTTATGTTGACATAAGTGATCCAAAACTTCAGATAAAATCAGAGAAATACTTCGAAATAGGACGATGAAAAAATGGACAGAAATTCAAAGCATTATGTAAGTCAGATCAAAAGAGATCATCTTTAGTGTTTATATTCAATTATGTCATGTCAATTGCCAGAATAAATTTTTCATGTTGTTAACACATCGTTGTCCTGCAGATCAAAGCACCTGCCTTGGGTATGCTGAATCTCCATGGGAGTTATCTTTAAGAAATGTGTACTGCAGGAATCAATTACACCAGATGCAATAACCTCATTTCTAAAGCAAACAGTTCACCAGGGAGAAGACAGGGACTTTTGGTGTTTGAACAACTTCTATTTTAACTAGTGGAAGAAGTAAAGGATTAGTTCAAACTGGGGCAGAAGTAGCAATCCCTTTCCTTTTTTTAACCTCCTCCTTCTGAACAAAGGAGTTGTCCCCCGCTAGCATTTCTACTTCTCCAGTTTCTGACTGCAAATTATGGGCTGAAAAAGAACTATAACTGAATTACAGAAGATATTAACAAAAATAATCCTATCCACCAAGCATTTTTTAATGCTCTTTTACACCTAAGGGAGGCAAAAAAAAACCAAAACAGGAATAAACCCAAAAGCAACAACATACCACTTACAGCCAGTAATTCACCAATTTAGTTTTAACACCAGAGGCATACAAAACTTTAATTTGGCAGACCACTCTTACTTCAATTCAAAAACAAGTTTCTAAACAAAAACTAAATCCATTTCTAGTATTACTCACTTGAAAAGCATGTCAAATCATAATCACCTTTACCTTCTTGACCCGACAGCTAGCTACCATCAGAGAAAGGGACTATAGTTCAGATGCTTTCAAACCACTATTACTTGTTTTAAAACTTACTTCAATAAGCCACACCGTCTGCTATTTTTCAGCAGAAAGTAACATTCACCCCCAGGTTTTTGTTGCAATCTGCCAAAACACACAGCACAGGGAGAACACTGTCTACCACAGAAGAACACCTCGCTGAGGTCCTGACCTTGGAAAGACCTGGCATGCTCTCAAACATGAGCAGTACTTCTCAGTGGCCCCAGCTCAGCACTGGAGCCAGGATGGGCTTCACCACAGAAGAACCTGGGAATTAACATTCTTATCTTCAAACCACAGCCTGCTCAGGAATGTCTGTTCAAAAGCTGCAATAAAATGCTTCACAAAAGCCAGATATCTTGCTGTGAATACTGTACCAGTAGTTCACTTGAGAAAACAGAAGAGCAGCCAATGATCTCCACACATCTCTGTCAAATAAGCGAAGAGGAAGAAACGCAGGATGGTCTGGAAGGAGCTTTTCAATCCAGTACACAGCTAAGAGTTTAGGGAATCTGGCTTGAAACTTTCTGATGCAGATCAGGGTCACAGGTATACAGCTCTCATTATTTTCCAAGGTGTTCGGTAGAAGTGCATCCCCTAGCCTAGACAATTTTGAAATTCTCAATCCTTACTATTATTATATTGGTACCACCAGATTAACAGCAGAGAAGTTGCATTCCAACTCGACTGCAGCTATGTGTTCAAACATAACCACCCAAACCTACAGAGAGGTCAAGTATGCCACAAGAACTGAACGAACTTGGGGCTTTACACCCAGAAGAAGCTCCAGAAGTTTTTCCAGCAACATTTTAGTTTTGAAGGAAGGAGACTGGGGTTTGGTATTTTCTTATTGCTCATTGCTTTATGCTGGTTTTTGGGGGGTTTGTTTTGCTTGGAGTTTTGTTTGTTTGTCTACTCTAATTTCAATACACACAAGCTGAGAGTTTAAAGTTTAAAAACAAGTCATGGGATTTGAATATTGTGATAAAATATTGTTGCTTAGAGTTCTGGATGAGGACCGTTGCATGTCTTAATGGATCAGAAAACTTTAGCTCCAGCATCACAAAGAGCAATTTATAAAAACCTCCAAAACAGTGGGAGAAAAAAGCAATTTTAACATGCTCCTCACCAGCTACTGTCTCCTGTCCCTCAATCCCTGGCATACAGAACTAGGCTGGAGGAGCAGTGGTGTTTGTCAAAAACAGAGTTGTGCATCTTTGATAAAGGCTTGAAAAACTCTCTTCCTGCCCTTCTGCTGGGCATATAATGAATTACACCCATCAGGACAGCTCTCTGTACTAGCCAGAAAAGCTTATCTCCACGCAGAGATGCATCTTTGGCTTTCCAGACTGTGGAAAGCAGAAACAGGAGTCTGAACATCAAGGGATGAGCAGTAGTTTTCATTTTTCGTTGAAGGAGACCAAGTACTAAAGAACACAGCCTGTTAATTTAGTTGCACTCTCTACATCCTCCTATCCAAGTTAGAGGTATGTCTTGATGATTCTCTCTGATCTTTTCTAGCCATCCAAGCAGCTGACGTTGGGTTTGTCCCAGATCTTGGTATCTTATATCTGCAAAATCTCTCTCTTGTTTCAAATTCCTCTTTGTCCCACTCTGCAAGTTGCTGTCAAATAATTTCCTGAACCCTCCACTCCTATCATTCACCTGTCTTGGATACAAAGGCCTTTTCTTTCTGTACTACATTGTACATAACCTACCTATTTACCTTCACTTTCTAGACCTTCCACCTAGGCCTAACCTTTCAGTACCTTTAATTTCTGACTTTTAAGTCTTAAAGGTCCATTGCCTTTTCTACTAAAGCTGCCTCATTTGAAAGTTAAATGAGAAGGCAACAAAGCTTCTTCATGCCTCAACACATTCTATTCCCCACATTTAAGAGGAGCTTGTTACAGGTGGCTACAAAAGTGAAACCTTTCAGTTTTTTAAAACTTTCTCAAAATTCTTTCTCTGCGATTGCTATCAAAACTTGACTATGGTTAAGACCACAATGACCACTATGTACTGTGACTACTAGTACCATCTCGTTTCCTTGTGTTCCCATGGGTGCTTACCTAATCTTAAATCTTGATTTCTCTGGAGCAGGAGATGTCTTTGTATTGCATTTATTCAGCACATCACACAAGAGGTTTCTAGGTCATGATAAAAGTTCCTACGTGCTACTGCACATTCAATAAAATAATGCCACAAGGCAACCATGTTGCATCTGTTGAATTATGACTAATTTGCCCCCTCCCCTTCTAGCACAGGAATCAGTTATAGCAGACTATCAGAGCACACAATTCAACATCCTTACATGTTTTTGCTCACTGAGGTTCATCAAGCAGACAGCTGATTTGATGGGGGGGGGGAATGGAAGCAGTATTAAGCTCTTGAATTCACACAACATTTAACTGGAAAAAATTTTCAAAGTCACAAAAATCTATTCTCAAATCACAGAAGCATTTGCTTTTTATCTCATTTGCCTAGGACTATGGAAATCTCACATAAAAGTTTCACTCCTGTAGATGCTAGTCACTGCTGCTTCCCTCCTTTTCCCAAACACACTCATATACCCTGCTTTTTCCCACACAAACTAAAAAGAAATAGTTGTCCTAAAAAGCAAAAGAAAACACACAGTAAGTCCAGTGTTTAACTAAGAAACACTTTCTAGTGATACAGAAAACCATCACATGATAAGCAGCATCTGGTAGTGCTTTTAGATGAATATAAATAATGGGCACATAGCACTTCAATGCTGAATTTATAAGGTTGGTATGTGCCTTGGCTTTCTTCGAACCAAAGGAGGAACAAATAATAACACATAAAACCGGAACAAGTCACAGTACTGAAGGGAAAGATTCAGTATCTGCCAATTTCCTCCATTTCTATATAAATTGGTCCTGTTGATGCTAAAATTAAAATTTTACAAGAGAAAACATAAGAGTGAAAAAAGTATACATTCAAGTTACATTTGAAGTCACAGTTTCTCTTTACAGCTATGTGAATTTTTTTTTCTCCACTGCAATATATAAAAATATCACAAGCCATTTTAAAGATATCCTTCTAAATGACATTTTATATTTATATATCAAGGGTGAAAGTTACCTGCAAGCTATTATTAAGCAAGTCAAAGTCACTGTATCGCCTCACAATCTGCAAAATATAAAGACAAAGTTCAGGAAACATATTACTTTTCCCATTAGCATTTTACTCTTCAAAATCCCATCAGAGAAAAGTAATTCCCATTTATAATCCTCTTCTTATTTTACCCATTTTTGTACAAATGCATAACTGCTGGATTTATGTCATGTTGCCAGAAAGCAAAGAAGAGTTTTTAATCACATCTTGACCAGAACAAAAATGCATGTCTAAACACTATCTTAAAAGAGCTTAAAAGAAAATATTTGCAAGCAAACTTGTCTGCAAACAAAGCATTTTTGCCATATTAGATGCAACAACTTTTCATAGTCATCTTTATTACTACTTGTAGGTTTTCCTGGTCATGTATCAGCAAGGCTGTGATTTTAGCACTAAGGAAGGCAAACTGGCATTTGATATTTAAAAACAATGGTGGTACCAACACACAGTAGTGACACATGACAGGCATTTTTCCTGGAATATTCACAATAGCAGCAGACAACATGCCTTCTGTAGCTGGCAGCAATACTGTTTTTCTCTTAGTTTTTGACCAAAAGTATTCAAGCACTTCATGTTCTCAATTCCAAACCAACATTTCCCTCTCCAGCTCAAATTTAAAAAGCTAAGAGGAGACATTTTCAAACTCTTCCTAAAAAGGCATCCTGGTTACATGAACCACAGTTTAAGAAATTACCTGCCAACTGTTTTCTGCTGAAACTCCTCTCTGAACACGGATTATGTATTCCTAATAAAAGGAAAAAGTTATTAGAAATGAGAACTAATGAGCTGAAGAAACTTGTTAGGCACTTCTCCAAATATGACCACTATCAAATTAGGAAACATTCAGAAATAGAAAATTCAGATCCAGGTTTCGAGCGCCTAGGTGAAGGTCAGAGCTGGGTTTGCTCAGACCCATCACTAGCAGCTGTCCCTCTCTGCTTTAGAAGACAAAGAGAGGTCCAAGAGCTTGCAGGCCTGTGAAGCACTTGAATGGTTCATTTAGTTAAGGAAAAAGATAGCAAGAGCATACTCACCACACATCCCTACTGACAACAGCTGAAGAAACCTCCACTCACCTCACCTCCAATATCTAACAAGTAGCCCCCGGGAATTACTGCCACCATCATAACATAATAAAATGCCAGTAAATACTCACAGCTGCCCAACCTCTAATTATTTTTGTAGAAGAAAGGTTACCACAAAAGCTTTGTAGTGTGCTTGAGTAACTAGAATGTATCAGTTTCTCATGATGATAATTCCTCATTTATAATGCATGCTTAATGTTCATTATTTATATATTAACTATGCAGATATATCTAAATCTCAGCGAACCACTTTTGAATTTTAAGAATAATTCTCCCACCACAATTACATTGATAAAGCACAATTCTTTTCAGTCTCTTCATTTCAAGCTCCACTGTACCTTTTGTAGACTAATACCTGGCCAATAGAGCAATATCGTTATTTGAGATTTATCTAATTACCTCAAGAATAGATACCAACTATTTTGTACACCTACTCAGACATACTCCAAGGAAGCCATGATTTTGTTTACCCCTACTCTGTTTAAGTTTGAAAACAGCTCTAAGAACACTTTTGACATTTGAAAGATCATAAACGAGGCAAGTCCTTTTCCTAGAAAGCCTATAATCTCTATTCTAGATATTGTTTAATTAGCAAGGAAATAAAATTAATCTGGGCTAAGTGTAGAAACAGATACTTCCTTTACCATTTACATACACAAAGCTCTATAAATGTAGCTCTTTTTAAAGTCTTATTACACAGATAATCCCATGGCCACATAATTTACATTGAGAAACATGAAAATGGAGAGCCAAAAAGTAACGTGCTGCCTGAGAAAATGCAACTCCCAACACTGAAGAGAGTCGGAGAGTACCCAGAGTCAGAAGAGGGAGGAGAAGCCACGCAGGTACCTATGCTTTTACACTTTCCTTCCAACTGCATCAGTCTGATGCTGTAGGAGAGCCCTATGCCCCCAGCGCCTTTTAAGCACATTCATCTTCTCTGCTATGCTTGGCCAGGGGTGGCAGGACCCACTACCAGTGCTCAAAGTACCGCCAAATCCCCCAGGCTTCCTCACTGAACACGCTCAGTCACACTGCACACCTGCAACTACAAAATTCAAAGCGAGAACTAGAAATTCTGAAACAAATACAAATTCAAGCCATGGCTCCCAGTATTTCTAAGCTGGAACATGCTAAAAGCTCTTTGCATTTGTGCCAAGCAACGCGTGAGTACCCACCCGCTTATTGCCTGCAGTGCAGCAAGCATCACATGATAAATCACTTGTTATTCAGCTCAGATGACTTCATTCACCCTGGTACAAACTTTCAAACGTATTGTATGTAAAGTGCTGAATAATTTTTCGATTTCAAATGCCACCTAATTTTGCTGAACTGCTTACATCAATAGGAGTCTCACACAAACAAAAAGGACAGATCACAGGATTATGCACAATTTTTTCAGATATTAAAATTAATGCTGCTTTCCAAATTATCACACATAGATAATAATGAAATAACAAAAATAAACAAAGGCATTTCCAGCACCTTGAGTTTATATACCAAATTTGTCCATTCTGTAACAATAACTCTATCTGGCATGTACCTGCATACCAACTAGATAGTTCAATTAATTGAGTGTTTGATCCATGAAGTATTACAAATTCAGCTTCACAGTTAAAAATACATTACAGGCATTTATTAGTAACTTCTTTCAGGTACTGTGAAGCGTCTTCTGGTTTTGGAAGTTGCCTTCAGAACCACACAGAACTAATTCTCCTCTTTCAAATGAAATGAAAAGCTTGTTTACTGAAAAACATAAATATACCATTGGATGCAAACAAAGTGGGGCACATCAGAGAATCCCTCCGTAGAACTAAATTCTCATTTAACATTTACCATCATGAAAAGTAAGTGTATGACTATTCCAGACCAGAGGCAAAAGCAACGCTTACCAGGTGGCATTACCTTGTGTGTTCAACCTTAACTAATCCAGAATTTATTTATTGAAGTTTCCTTCCAAAGCACGATGCTGCTCAGGCAAAAATGCTATTCCATTTTCTAAAATTCAATGAAAATAT
The DNA here is from genome assembly GCF_000737465.1 of Haliaeetus leucocephalus. Classification (NCBI taxonomy): domain Eukaryota; kingdom Metazoa; phylum Chordata; class Aves; order Accipitriformes; family Accipitridae; genus Haliaeetus; species Haliaeetus leucocephalus. The sequence continues at coordinate 10,713,164 of NW_010972438.1, forward strand.
CCTTTATTATCAACAGCTGTCAAATATCCATAGCAATTTTGAACCATCTAGCCTTGAGAACAAATTCAAGACTAGTAAGAATGAAAACCATGTCCTAGCAGCTTAGTTGGAAACGACAGAAATCCAAGATGTCACAAACCAAAACGCATAACTATTACACTGGAATTAAAGTGTCTATTTTCAGAAAGTCAGCCTGACATGCTCTCTCTATATTCTCTTCTCTTATTCACTTGAAATTATAATTAAGGTATTTTCCTGCAAAACAAGAAGCCCAAATCCTCATAAATAGTAACAAAATTCCATAGAGCTGACTGCAATTCAACCAGTGTAATTATGTTTGTAAACTGTGCAACAGAAACCAATTAAAGGGACACCTGGAAACAGAGATTCACCACTAACACGGCTTTTCCTGTTTTGTGATCGTTGCTGCATTTTGGGAAGTAGGAAGAAGCTACTTCACACACAGCCAAAAAATTGCAGCAACTGCTTATTCAGCAAGTCTCAAAGGAACGCTGGCTGTTTCTCTGAAAAACCACGTCTGTGATGATTCACCATGTTCAGTCATTCATCTTTTCTAGGATTTTGAAAGAAGCAGAGTTATTGCTCAATCCCTTGTAGCACGTACTCTTTATCCAGCAATTAACCTTTTCTATTGTACCCCAAGAAAATGCTCTCGGGCAGGCAGAACACACAAATTCATTAGACAACCATCAAAGCATCTTATTGCACACAACCATTCTGATCAATATGACCGTTGTCTCTTCTGGAGAGCCTAGTGATAAAAAACTCAGAGCTCAGAGCTCATTCTCACAGAAAGATTACATTAAAAAAAAAAGATTTGGGCTACAACTATTTTTTCCACACATACTTGAGCATTTTCCCATCCAGTTCTGCTTTGGCACCCTAAAGCACTAATCGAGCCCCTTGTTTATGTTATGGGGGGGGGTTCACAACCTGAAAGAAGAGAGCATCGCTCCAGATACGGTCATTAGTTCTGTCTGTATGGAAAAGCTAAGTCCCCACCACGCTCTCTCCATCAGCACTGACCATAACAAAGAATTGGCCACCTCAGCACTATTTTGTCAATACAACTAATGAAAAAGCCTAAAGTGGTTTTCTGGCTTTTTTTTTTTCTAAAGTTGATAACAAGATTGAAAGTCAAAGAATAGCTACAGTAGAGAAGCCATGAGAAGAAATACAATCCCATTCCCAATATCTGCCATGGCTACACATAGTCAGCAGACCACAGTATGCTGAGTTTCAGTGAGAAGTTGATACTTCCTATTGCTTCCACACACCAACAAGCTTGTCTTGGGATTATAATTAGCACCACTGATATATGCTTCCCATAGGACCAAAGAAGAGCTTTCAACCCTGCAAGGAAAAAGCCTAAATGCACAAAAGCCTTTATTAGTCTGCCAAATTCTGTTTTGTTTAGGAAAAAAATCTGAATTACGACAATGTTCTTCTGAGACAGCCCGATTTGATAGTGGGACTAAGACTGTGCCCAAAGGAAATAAATGAAAGCGTTAAGGAAAGCAGATAGGCACACTCAGAATCATTTCTGTTTAGCTACATCATCTAACACAGGAAAAGATGATGGAAAAGGCTTCAGAAAGGGCTAGTAATTACCAGAGTTCACTCCTGCCAACAATTTTAAGGATCAACAACCAGGCTCAGTGAGGTCTAACTTAGCTACACTCATGCAGAAATTCCCATGGCATTTTTCACTCCTACATGAATGGCTCAAAATCTTTCCTATGCCTCAGTTTACCAAACAATTTCAAAGAAGCCCTAACAGCTGCTAGTTGGCAAGAAAGGTCTCAGCTTGCAGAAGAGAGACAACCTCCCGCTACTGATTTTGCCCACAGGCAGCAAACTCACTGTCAGCAACTACATAGGAGCCACCACCAAGACAAGCCATAAAACCGTTCCCCAAGACAACCTCCTTGAGTCCCTCCAGACTCCCACACAGGTAAGGTTTGTATGTCCGCTGCTCTTTTTACCAATGCTGCCAAGCCAGATCCTGCCACAGCCTTGATATTCCAGCAGCAGTTCAATACACATTTTTAAAGATGCCAAGCAAAGCAGTTTTACCTATGGGATCATTTCCTGGCTGCCCCAATTAGTCAAGAAAGTGGAAACGGGTGCTGGGAGGAGGAGGTCAGGAGTAGGGAAAGCTGTATGACCCCAGTTGCATGCTGTCATTTCCTAAAATCTTCTTCCCACCACTACAGAGTGCTGGATAGTTTCTGAAAAAGAGTATTTCCCAAACATCCACATGGATCAGTGACAACCACGCTGCTTTTCTCCAATCCTTTGCCAATAACAGTTTCACAATCACTGCCTGGGATTAACATTATCCTGAATTTACCCATTTTCATGCAGAGCCAACATTTAGGAGGTTTTCCGCCCCAAATTCACCAAGATTAGTCCCTGGTATTCCAGCACGTGTTAAAACATCAGCAGCTCAGAGCTGCTCAGATAATTTTGTTAACATTCTTAGATGAAAGTTACACAGCAAAAGCATGTCCAAATGTTTAACAATTGCTGTTTATCATCTTTCCTAGTTTTTGAAACAGAAAGCAAACAGGAAAGAAAGGCTTCTGCAGAAACAAAACAGGAAAGAACAAGTGGTGAATTTGGTGATTTATAAAATAAAATGTATTACCCAATATTAGCGAGACTCTCTACCTTCTGTTTTCCCAAGAAAATAGTCTCTAAATTTCTGGCTCAGGAGTGTCAGTCCATTTTTCCACAGATTTCTGCTGTACATCTGTTTAATCCAACAGGCTTGAAAAGCCAACCATTATAAAGATCCAGGTCACCTTCAGGTCACATCAACTAAAAGTTTGAAAGGGCTTTATTTTATAAGCATTAAAGAGAGGAAAGCCTAATTAAGCATGAATACAATCCCTGCTTAAGTAGGCTGGATTGGAACAACTTCTAGTAAGAAGCTCTTTTAAATGTTTATTTAGAAAATCTCCCATGTGAAAAGTAGCAACAAAATCAGGAAAGCTGCTCCGACTCAGGGACCTCTTCGCTACAGGGCACAGTATTTACTCGCTATTACACAACCTGCCATTAAGCCCATCTGAGGTACAGTGTTTACCTGCATTTTAAACAATGCACATGTTTGCCAGGGACATTATACAGTTCCACACACACTGTATCACTGGTGTAGTAATGAGTAAACCATTCAACAAATGAAAGCTATGAAGTAGGACAACTGCAGAAAAAAAAAATAGGACGCACGTTTACATGTAATGAAACTTACTGAACAAGAAAAGATCTGGAGAGAGACAAGAACAGCTTTTCAGTACCCTGCATCACCATGGCCTTCACCAGAAAAGCAAAATACTCAGTATTTTTCAGAAAATACTCAGTAGCCAATAAAAATATTCTAATTACACTGCAAGATCTCTAAGGCAATTAATTTACTGAGGTATGATACGGCAATTAATATTTTGACTGCAATCTTTGCAGGAGCTATAAACGCATTACTAATTTAGGAAGTTCACCAGTAGAAACCATAAGGTTGGGATAGCTAAAATCAGGTGTGATGAAACAGCTACGTTTTTTGAGCTCAGGCTGGGGCTGGGGGAGCTCAGGTGGGAGGTGGTCAAGCTTACTTACTAAGTCCATTGGAGGAACTGCATTTCCAAAACCTCAAACAAATGAGCTCTTAACAGTTCCCTGTCTAAAGCCACCTCTAAAAGTAACTTCATGATTTGTTTTTTTCCAAAGTGAAGGCAACCTTGCAGAGATTGAATTTCTTATGAAGCAGACGTCCAAAGTCCTTTACAAGCTTTTAAAATAAATCCTACAGTTCTAGAAACATATGGCTCCATTTTTGTATCACAGAACAATATAGGAAAAATGTAAATGCTTTTTTCAACATTTTTTTAATCTGAAAGCTATGAGTGTCAACATTCATCACTGCTTAACGAAAAACTCTGAAAGTATGTTACAAGAGGGATTTTATTTCAGCTGTTCATTTCCAAATGCCTTTAAGACAACAACGTACTGTAGCAAAATTGGCTGTTTCACTACTTCAATTTCAACATGAAATGCATGAAAAAGGAAAATAATTTCAGAAAAGAATTAAGGAATGTTCAGAAATATATGTATAACTTGCTAGTAGTTTTACTGCTGTAAAGTGCTCTAAAACTTGTATGTACAGATATGCATTTCTTATTAAGGAATATGTCTAGATTATTGTGGCAGAAAATAGCATCCTATTTTAAGGCTTAGAAAGAAAGGCACTTTTAAATAGTGAATATATGGATGAAATATTGCAATATGAAGCAAGTTCAATAGCCAAAATTTATTAAAGCTTTACTGCTGAAAATGCCTCTGTTGTCAGAACACAACATTTGGCATTAAGATGAGACACTTGCAAATGGCTTAATATATTGGATGTAATTCCACTCCTATTGAATTCAAGGAACACAATGGCAGCAAAACAACTTCATTTTCTGCAAAACGGTTGGTGCAGATACCTACCAAAAGCACTGAACCATGCCTATGAAAAGGAGCTCCCCACCCTCCCGAAGTTACACAGTTACTCTCTCTTCCTATGGAGTGCTAGGAACTGAAGCATACAGCAGGAGACAAAATGAAGCTGACAGCGTTTGCTCATGTAATTTCAAATCTATTAAGTGAGGTACCACTGGAACGCGCCTGCAATATAAGTTTATTTGGCTTTCAGATGAAAAGGACTCCATAAACACTGCACTATAGAATTATTTGTATGTAAGTGCACATTCCAACAAAACTCAGACTGCTTGTAACATACTTAACTGGGGCAACATCTTTTGTAAAAAAGAAAAGGCATCATTCTAATCTTAAATTACCATTAGAAATAAATAGGCAAAAGAAGACCTCAGCTGACAATTTCTTTGTTGCAACACAAAAGCATGGAGATTATGTACCAGCTGAGATGTACTAACTCAAGTAAGAACTTCTGAGCTCTTCTGACTTGAAAGAAACATGAAGAGCTTATGAGCATATTAGAAAATTTTGCAGTTGATTCCCTAACAATCTAAAAACCACGTCTACTAGGGGGCTGACATGCTCTTACTAAGCAAAAAGCACAAGCCCACAAAAGTACATTTTAAATACTAGCTTTGTCCCTTCTTAGGTTTCTGGAGAACTCAGGAAGTATGTAGCAGTTTCAGGTTTTGTTTTCAGTTTTGTTTTTTTAGTTTCACCTTCATCCCCAGGAAACAGAAACTCAGCCTCTGCCCTTGATTCAATGCTATTAAGTTTACACTTACCCAGTCTGTTGTATAAAATTTAAATTAACAGAAGCTGCTTAGAACAATAGACAAGCAAACTATTCATTTGACACAAACTTTGGTCTCCTGCGTGGTATTTCACCATGTCTACTGAGCTTTTCCTTAAATTCTTCACCTTTTCTTTAGCTGCTTATCCAGAAGACTGGCTATTTTCTGCCCTCATAGAAGGTTTACGTTATTACTAGTTCAGTTGCCATGTTAAAGTTGCATCTAACTTGGGCCTAACCCATCTTCATGCAAGTGCTCTTATAAGCAATGATCTACAGGAAAAAAATTATAAATGCAAGTTTAAAGTAATTCTTGCAACACTAAGCAGCATTATAAAATCTTAATACATACTGCTGACAAAAGAATAGAAAATTTATTTATGGATGCGTTTGTATTTCAGCTTTAGAACAAGCCTAGCATGTGAAGACCTAGTTCTCCAAGCATCAGTTTGGGATGAAGAATTGTACAGATCTACATCTTTTGAAGATATCGCTTTGAGGTGGGATAAGGAACAAACCCAAAAAGCATTCAGCTAATGACAACCTACTTCCTTACATCTATAATATAACAAAGTAAAATACAGTCTTAATGCCCCATAAAAGCACTTCAACCCTTATTCCTTAGAAGGGCTTCATTTACACACCTCTTCAAACACAAGGATCTATTTGTGTGGCTTATCTAAACCAGGAAAGTTCAAATCAGGGACAGCATCAGCCACCAATAAACAAATTATTCAGATACCAGGGACATAAGATGAAGTGTCCAAAATGACAAAATAGTCGACTTATATCAAATAAGAAACCAAGACTCTGTTATGGCTTCCTGTATTTTGTTATCCCACACTGCCTCTATATAAACCATCTGTGCTACACACACTTCAAGCCATCTTTCAACTATCAACAGGGCTTCTGCAGCAAAACAAACAATTACTAATAGATGTATCTTAGAGACACATTTGAAATCAAAAGGCACAGTGCTCGAGCATTCTGTTATTAACAAAAGATCAGAACAAATCAGCAGAGAATTTCTTCTGAACATCCGTTAGTAACAGAATACAGATATGAAAGACAGAGAGGGGGAGCAACATTTGCTATCACACTCACCCAGACAAGACAACACACATAACACAGAGTCTGGATTGAAAAACTACTTCCAAGTACTCATTCTAAAAGAATTTTGTGATTTTCTTTTTCCTAACCAGAATCATGCAAACCAAAGGAAAGAACACAAAAAGCTATTGTCATTTGCACTAGCAGAAAAGTGTAATAAGGCATGATGGAAACAAGTTAACAATGAAACTGTAATCTGTACTGCTAACTGGGGAGTATTAGAAGTTATACAACTTCCCATAGGACTTGGTACCTGCACCCCTTAGCTATTGAAACAGGTAAAAAGTATCAGGCTTGTCAGAAAATAAACCTCATTAGTTTTATTTACAAGAGCAGTTGCAACAGTTGAGAGCCATAGCCTGCTAGATTCAGGAGATCTTATGGACAATTTCTCATAGGTAACTTCTGTCCAGAGGAAGACTGGAACATGAGTTAACGTGAGTTCCTCACACAAAAGACACTTCTTAAGTGTAGATTACTTATAGGAAGAGTATTTAATAAGACAGTCTACAGATTAGTTGTATATCCTGCGGTGAACCTACAATTATTGTCACTTGGGTTAGGAGTATTCACCAGATGCAAGCAACCAGGAAGACAGATCAACAACACAGGAATCAGAGCTGTGTAAGGGGCAGAAGGAACACCCTCTCTCCATTTAAAACACGCTTTCTGCTAGCATACCTGCTGCTGAAGTACCTCTGGCCTCCTTTTTAGCCTAGCATCCCCGCTCTCAGCTAAAGCGGGAATCAGAAATGACAGCCAGTTCTCTCTCTGATTCACAGTACTGCCTGGTCATACCATAAGTAAATCCAGTTTTTAAAGTGGAAAATAACTGCAAACAGGAGATTATGAAATTTGGACTATTACTGCGTGCTCACAGACAGCACAATTCTTCTGGAGGCGGTGTGCATGTCCATGTGCTGGACATCCCAGAATTAATCTGTGACATAAAAGTCACGGCAGGGCTTGTTCTGCTGAGTGTCATCACTCCCCACAACAAAGAGAGCGGGGCTGCACCCTCAGTTACGTCTCTGCAGTTTTACAGCCGTCGCTACCGTCGCACAGTAGGACCCGGAGGCAAATGCAGCTCGCTCAAATGTAACTTCATCCCAGCTACCGAAATGAGGCAACCAGAACCCATCTCAGCTCCAAACGCTGTAACAGACGCCGAGAAAAACCAGAAATTACAACAACTTATTCAGTCAGAAGGCACAAGGCCTGCGGCGGAGCGGACGCGACTCCGAGACAACCCGAAGCCCCGGCGGCACCGCCTGCACCCCGCAAACCCCCGCCGGTACCGTCACCGGCAGCCGTGGCAGGCTGCAGAAGGAGAACCCTCTCCACCGAAAGCAGAAGGGGCCGAACGACTCCCGACTCGCTGCGGGAGACCAGGCAACGGCGGCACCGCCACATTCCCAGCGGAGGGGCCGCCCGGGAGGTGAAACCCGCCCTCACGGGGTCTCGGCCCCGCA
>NW_010972438.1:10721515-10726596 GCF_000737465.1 Haliaeetus leucocephalus
TGCTCCGCTCCAGGTGGCACGGACGGCTGCGGTAGCTTCGGCGCCGGCTGCGGGAAGGGGATTAGCCCCGACACCCTGCTGGTCTTCCCGGAAAGGGACTGAAAAGGGCTGGCGCACTTGCTGCTCTTTACCTTTTGGAGGGTTTTTTGTAGTTAAAAGATCATTAAAAAATCAAATGGCATCCAGTATCATCTACTCAATTCGTAGACTGTACGGGTTTGGGGTGGGTTGTTTTTTCCCAAACACAGATTTAAAGTTGTTAAATTTATTTCCACAACCTAACTTTCACTGTAGCAGTGTAAAAAACTATTTCAATACTACTTAGCACTTGGGAACCTACTGCCTGGTGAACAGTTGCCTTTTTGCAACTGCATTGCCTTTTGCCCTTTTACACCGCATACGGGAATTATTCTCACTTAAGATGTTGTAAAACTGCAGAGCTTGAGTTTGCCATACGCTTCAAACACATAAATAGCCTCGCATCTCTGTCTTGCAGCTCCACGTTGACAGGAAAACGGGCTGCGTGCTGTGGTTAAGCAGCTAAACCAAGGGCTGGAACAGCAATCTTTCCAAACTACTCCTACAGTTACCCAGGAAGTCACATACAGATTCAATTATGGCCCTAACCCCTCACCTACCATCTCGTCCTCACATTTGCTTCATTTTGTTAATAGGCATTAACGTGACAACTTCCCACCTAGAGAGGCAGGTGAACACAGATCGAGGGAAGAAGCACCCCTGCTTTGAGAAACAGTGCTCTGGACGGCAAAAGCCAGCGATCAGGCAGTGACCCAAGGCAGAAGAAAAGGAAATGGGAAGTGAAGCAACTCCTACAGACAAGAAATAAGCAAAGCTCTCACTAAATACTGGTTCCATGTTGCGAACAGGCCAAACCCCATTATTTTGAAAACAGAGGGCATAGTGAAGTCAAACATCTTAAACATTACTCCTCCCTCTGATCCAGTTTTACTTAACACCTGGGGTCTGTTATTACAGTGCAGCTGCACTTAAGAAACATCACACCCAGACAGTGTAACTGTTTTAACAGCAGCTTTCATCACAGTTTGAGGACAAACTCTTTTCATAGCAAACAACTTCTGAGGTTATTTGCAGTCAAGAAAAGTTACAAATTCATTTCTGCTGCAGAGATGGGGGAGATGTTTCGCTAGAAATTTATACAAGCCCACCAACTGAAGACAGCCTGTGCTTTTACTCCTGATGGTCCCCATCATTCCTGAAAAGTTTCTTAGCATATAATAATCTTAAGTCGGTACTAAAATAATTTAATCCAGATTATTTACTAATGAATTCACCAAAAGCCTACTTTACCAGCAACCAAGGTACTTTCATTGGGCAAAGGGGAATACATGTTCACAGAGTCAGGTAAGCAGAGAGAAGCCATAGTTAGTAATCAACAGAATTGCCCCTGCTTGTCTTCCCCAGAGGAGCATCAGGAGGCAACAAGTACAAGCAGTGACGATACAGCTTTTTAAAAGCTTCCTTCACTCTGCTTCTGGGAGGCAAGTTTCAGAGTCGCTTATCATTAAAGATACCTTTTTTGTTTATAATCAGGTTTTGTAAGGTATCTAAAGAATTTGGAAGTATTGCAAGAGCCACATCTCCAGCTAAACCAGGCAGAGTATATTGTTTATGTGAAAGCTGACTATTACTTATTTGCAGAGCTAAGGAAGGCTTTACTAGCTAGAACATTGCAAAAGAGCACACTGCACCATCAGCTAGAGCTACCACAGAGATTACAACGGATCTTGCAGGACATGTCAATACCTCCACTTCTGTTCTGCTTGTTAAACACACAGCGTTGTCCCCTCCTTCCAGTGCTTGTTAGCAATACAACTACTTTGTAAAGAGGGAACAAGTTTTAACCGAACTTCACTAGTGTGGACTGCGATTTTGCTGAAAACAGCCTCAATATAAGCCCCGCCACTCCAGACTTCCCACTGTAGCAGAGCAAAGGCTTATCTAAACGTGCCACTTTTGTCACAGTAAGTGTCACAGTAGTTCTATTGGTTTCATCATGGCAGTACGCAGGGAAAAATGAAAAGCTGTAAGTTTAATGCAGTTCTATCAAGATTAAATTTGTGCACTGTCTTTGAAATGTTTTGAAGGGGTTTTTTTTGTTGCAAATTTACTGGATTAAGTGATGTTACATAAAAAGACAGAGTCAAAACCAAGCATACAGTTCTGGCCTTTATAGTAAAGCAGCATAGGAGCAATAGCTCTAACTCTCTGACACCATGACTTTCACCGTCCCTTCCATAACAGTCTTTCCACTTTCTTTGACTTTACATGATACTGAAATGTGTGCAATAGAACCCTTCAATCGTTTAACTTCAGCTGCAGCTATGACTTCTTCACCAGTGTACAAAGGAGCTGGAAATCGGATCTCCTGAGAAAGAAATACACAACCTTGACCAGGCATTTTAGTACCCAGAACTGCGGAAATAAGTCCATTGATCAAAACTCCATGTACGATAGTTCTCCCAAACCTAGATTTCTTTGCAAAATCTTCATTTAAATGCAAAGGATTTGTGTCACCTGTTAAAGCAGAAAAAGTAACAACATCATTCTGTGTAAAAGCTTTGGTAAGTTCGGCTTTGTCTCCAACTTTTATGTGTAAACTCTGAAGTACGGGATGTCCAAGCAGTGAATTGATAACTGTTAGCTTTGTCAAGGCTCTCTGTCGGAAATCCCCTCTAGAAATTCCACACCTGAAGGGCTGCAACATCTCAAGCAACTTCTGCTTCGTACAACCAAACCAACAACCGCATTCAGTCCAAGACTAGTTCTCTACTGTTGCCAGATAACGCAAGAAGAAATGGAGATGCCTAGTTTAGGGGGAAGAAAAAAAAACACAAAGCAAGAAACAAACTAAAGCATTGAAAAAAAAACCACCATCAAATGCACTCAAAGTTGAAAATACTTAAATTTCCCTTTTACACAGAAAATTAAAAGCTTAAGAGCTATGCCCAAGCAGATTTTTGTTTAGCCATGGCTTCAGAGACAAAGAATTCTTGGAACTCATTTTATTAAGCAGCATCCTCAGGAAAAAATAAGCTCTGGAAGTGCATGTTCATGCATGCATTTTTAAATGAGGTCAGCTGACAGCAACTATTAGAAGAAATGGGGTAGCAGAAATGAAAGATTAGATCAAGATGTGGGCCAAGAACAAAACTTCCCAGAAATTATTTTCTTGCAGATGTATTAATGAGATCAGGACTTCTCATTGGAATGAAACCATAAAGTAATGAGACAGCCACTACTGTCACATTTTACAAGATTCATTGTAAGATGAGAACTGCTTAAACGCAGGCCTACACACCTCCATTGAAAAGCATTTCACTCCCAAACCAAGACATCTGTGCATCTAGGCCATCTTTCTATGAAGAGGCAGCGTGCTCAGCTAGCCAGACAACCTTAGACCAAGAACTGACAGTTGGGGGTAGCCATCCAGCCCCTGCAGGGCTTTACCTGCAGCACTCGAAAGGCACACCTCCTGTTCTGGTAGAAGCCCAGCAATGTTAGAGCACTCCACAGCTTGACAAGGCCACTAAGTAAAAAGAAAACAAAATATATTAATAAAATTTGGTTTTCTCAGTTTTCCTGCAGCATAAACATCCTAAATAAAACACGTTACATAAAGATTAACAAAACCTTAACGGAGTTTAACAGCAGGTAATTTCACTGATGAGTTCTAGTAGCAAGACTGTGCCCTGAAGGGTTATTGCAATGACTGCAGTCTCTTGTCCTTGACAGAGATACATACTGTAACCTTTTCAAGTTCACTTTACTGTCCCTGTTCTTTTCCTCTCTGTGCGTTTACGTTCCTTCTTCCCCTGAATCACCTGCAGTTGTCTTCACGGTAATCATTCTCATCTTTACTATAGAAAGAGATTTAAAGCCACATATTTCAATGGTGCTTAGTTCCTGTCAGACCACTCTGTTTTAAAGCAGGAATAATGTACCGATACAAGTAGGTTACCAAAATCTTAGTGATTTTTTTATTTATTTTCTGCATGCTCTATGCAGATATCTGCAAGTTAGGCTTAATTCTTCAAAGACCATTCTTAGCTTAAGAGTTCTGTTTCCTTATAGAAAACATTTTCATGGCAGTACCTGAAGCGCGTACCTACTGTACCTTACCTGCTAACAACTCTTAATATGGCAGACAAGGTTTTTTCCTCATATGTTAAGACATCCACAGGCAAAGCTGCTCCAACCTGTGAAAAAAATACATTATTTAGTAAGTACCATCCTGTACTCTTATAGTTGTTTATAAGCAAGTGAATTCACTGCCAGCACATGACATCATTAAAGGTGTTATAGTTACGCTCAAATCTCACGCGAGTGTTTCAGCTACAACACCACCAGATTTTATACAGGACCCTTCCTCTCAGAGCTCTTCAGATAGAAGCCACTTTTAGTTCCACATTACAGCTGGAGAAACAGGGACCCAGCGGTGTTGTGACTTGCTTAAAGTCACCCAGCAGTACCGTAAACAGAGCAAGAATAGTAAGTCTCCCTACAGCAAAAGCATCGATACCCCAAATTCTAAGAGCCAGATGTGCTGGAGCCACTTGACTGTAGATGCCAAGACAAAACGTACGACTCCAGCTTCGTTAGGAGCAACTTACAACGCGGGCCGGAGAGCAGGTAACGGGTTAACGGAGAGGCAAACCGAAGACACTTACCCTACCTGCGCAGGCCCAGGCCTCCAGGCCGCCTCTTCAGCCCGCCGTCAGCTCCGCCCCTCTCCGGCACCGCTCCGCAGCCAGGCGGGCTGGTTTCGGGGGGCAGAGCCGACAGAAAACCCACCGCGGAAGCCGAGGGCAGGGCGGCCGCTCCCGCAAAGGCCCTCCTGGGCCCAGCCCCGAAGCCGTCAGCCGAGGGAAGGAGCCCGGCCCCGGTCCCGCCTCACCTCTCCGTGCAGCTCCCTCAGCGCCGACACCACCAGCTGCTTGAACTGCGCGACGCTCGGCCGGGCCCCGCCGTCCGGCAGCTCCCTGCGGGGAAGCAGAGCAGAGGGCAGGCTGGCGGGGCTCCGCGGCGGCGGGGGAGCCGGC
>NW_010972438.1:10726606-10727985 GCF_000737465.1 Haliaeetus leucocephalus
TGTCGCCTCGGGGCCGGCCCGACGCCCGCGGCCGCCGCCGCCCCCGGGGCCTTCTCCGTCACGCCGAGGCGGCTGCTGGGGAAGGAAGGCCGCCGCTCGGCACTGCTTCAGCCGGGGCCGAGGGACGGACGGAGCCGCCGGCCCCGGGGCCCAGCGGGGCCCTGCCTGGGCTCGGTGACTGCTCTCCGCCGGGCGGGCTGGAAGCGCTGGACCCCTGTGCGGGGGAAACGGCCGGTTCCCCGTCCTACCGGCGAGGAGAGCAGCCGCTGCTGCCCCGCTGGGCTGCGGGTCGGTGGTTGAGCTCGCAGCGCTGCGCCCTGCCTGCGTGCCCAGAGCCCCCTGAGCAGGTCCTGGGGGAAAGGATGGAGGAGGGCAACGGGCAGTCTTTGGTCTGAAATTAACCTCTGGGAAGCTGTGGGAACAGATGGCGTTTCCGAGTGCTGCACGCTAGCTTTCTCCTTCAGAAAGACAAATGCGGAGTGCTCCACAACAAACATGCTGTTGGAGAGGGGCTAGCAGAGAGGATCCGTCGCTTCCTCTTTAAACAAATTGTTGGTCCTGATGCAGTTCCTGGGGGGGGGTGTTGTCTGGCTCCCTGACATATGACAAACCCTGAGGGCATTGTCCTGTCCTAGCCTTCTGTAAAAAGTAACATTTTTTAGATATTTATCACCTTGCTGCCCTCTGGCTCCTTCAGGTGTCAGTATCTTCCTTGAAGTGCCTAAAGCTCAAGTACTGTATTCTGGCAGAGGCTTTCTCATGTTGAGCACCACAATGCATCTGAACTACCCTCCCAGACTAATTTAAAAACTGTACGTAAAATACTAAATGTTTAGAAATAAAACTTTAGCAAATGCAAATTTTGAGTATTTGAACAGGTAATTTCAGATGTACCAAAGTAATTTCATTTTTAAATTGTTAGTTAGGTTAAAAAAAAAAAAAAAGGCAGCTTGCCACATAAAATTCAGTAGCTGTAAGCACAGGCCAGCAATAGACCTTCAGGAATATTGTGTTTGTCCTAGGAAGTGAGAACCAGTTAGCACAGTGCTCGAACAATAAATCAGTTCTACGATAATTTGGCAGACACGTGAGAGCAGCCAGTTTTATTGGGAGCAATAATATCTACAGAAACTGGTATTATTTTTAAGATATTAGTAAAATTTTATCACCAAACAGCAAAACGTGGTGGTCGGGTAACGTATAAACCTCTTTTGGTTATTGCAATAGGGCAAATGCTGTTCTCCATAAGGCTCTGATAACACAAGCAACAGTAACTCAGGCACTCCGAGTAGATCTAGTTAGCTGCTGTAACGTCCACTCCTGATGTAAGCACTGGGGGGGGGGGGGGGGGGGGCGGGGTGCAGGAACAAAAAAAAAAA
>NW_010972438.1:10727995-10751011 GCF_000737465.1 Haliaeetus leucocephalus
TGGGGGGGGGTCAGCTGCAGTAAGTCAATAAAGAGCACACACAGGATTGTACAGGAAGGCTGGACACAACATGTCAGTTTTTTATTAACCAAAAGTGAAGCTGAACCCCAGAGTGGTTTAACTTGTTAAAACCATATATTTATATGGCAGATATTTTTCTTTCATGTTCAACACTATAGTGCAAGAACCAAACTTCGCAGCTGTTCATCCTTTGAGAATCAAGTACTAAATATAAAATGAATTAAAATAAGGGTCCCTCAATGAATCAATTAAAAAAACATTTAACTCAAAAGAACAGACCAATTTTAAGAACTGTCTTATTAAATTCTCCCAAGTGAAAGACCTTTAAAAGCACTTGGAGCCTTGAGGTAGCAACTTTATGCAGAATTTAATTCCCCTCGTGCCCCACAGAGCAGAGGAAAATTAGTAGCGCATTATTAGCTCCAGCCAGCTAAGCGGAGTTGAGTGTTCTCCTATGAGGTTAGTGACTTTCTCTTGCATCTTGAAATAGCAGTGTAGTGCTGCAGACCATCAGGAGGAAATCCACAAGGAAGGCCTCTTGAAATAAAATACACGGTTTGAAAAAAGTGAAAATAATCAGCAATAACAACAAAAATTGGAGTTAAAAAAAAACCAAAGCGTTTGTATTTTGGCAAGACTAGTTTACAAATACATGTCAACAGAAAAGAAAGAATGGAAGTGACATTCAAAGGGGTTTCGGTTTTTTGCCTTCTGTGCAAAATTGCACTTTGTTTTTAAAGTTTTAAGTTTTGCACTTTTGTTTCTAAAAAAAGAGAGCACTTTTGCCCTTTTTGTTCTTTTACATTGTGAAACCTGTGCTGTGACATTAAACAGAAATACCACATGCCAGGATATTTGACCACTGAAAGCTCCTCTCACTGACTTCACAACAATCACAAGCAGGGAATCACAAACAAGAAACTTTTTTCCCCCTCTAAGTCTCAAAGACACTATCCTCTTTGCCCACTTTGCTGCTGAGTTCTTTTATTAAAAACTAGATCTCTCTCTACTGCCAATTTCAGAGACTCCACAGCAGATTTACTGAACACTGAGCAGTAACAACAAAAAAACTGGGCTTGTTCTCCACAACAATTGTGATGAACAGTCATAGTGAAAAGGAATGAGCTGAGATACAGTGACACAGGCAGATCTTTACAAACAGGCGCCTCGTTTCACTCCCTGGTCTTGCTATCGCTACTCACACGCTTTCTGACTTTGCTCATTGCTGGTGCTCTAACCAGATACCTGGCAATGTTGAGTATCTTACTACAAGCTTCTCCACTATCTTCATGCTCCAAAATAGTACAGAACAGGCTGGTTAAACCAGACCAAACTAGATGAGGCACATTGCAAACTGTAGCTTTTAAATGGATGAGCCTTCTTACGGGCTCATTCTCTTTCAGCTCAAGGTCAGGTTGCTTCTCTATACCACAGAATGATGTCACACAGATGCAGGATGGCACTGCCCAGTATGCATTTGCTTCAGGGAGTCTAGAGTAAGGTAAAACTTTAAAAGCTTGTTCTTGCTCGCATGGGATCCTAATCTTTTGATTTTATGTTCTCATCCCTTCCTTTGACTTCCAGAAGCCATCAAATCCTCCCTTCCAGGCAGAATTCCCTTAAGAATCTAACAGTAGCCTTGCCTGTTTTTTTGGTTAAGCTTCAGAACAATTGCCAATGTTTGCATATGCTGAGGTATACAATCCTGTCCTGCAGAGAACCAAAGGCTGTAAGAACCAGAATCCATCTATAAGGCAACCCAACCTGCCAGACTCCTCTGGATAAAGGAGAGGATATTCTGCCTGGGAGCAACAAAGGCCAGCTGATGATTACTCACAGCAAGTTTCTCTGTAGTTCACATGACAGTTTAGGCAGCACAGAAACTCATACTAGTTTGGAGACCACTTTATGTCTGGTTCACAGGACAGTCACGAGCTGGCTTCAGAAAGACTCTTGTCTTGGAGCCCAAAGTATCTTAAAGTTTTATCTGTTATCAATGCAAGGACCTGATGAGTAAGGGAGGTTTCATCTTTTCTTCGTTTTTGTTTGTTGGAGTTTTTTTTGTTTGGTTTGGTTTTTAATTCTGTAATCAAAAGAATTATTTTGTCTTTGGTGTTAAACCTTGGAAGCATGAATGAGAAGCACCTGCTGCTTCTTTGGCTATAATTTACAACAAAAAAACAGCCCAGTAAAGCAAGGGAAATTCACTGTTCTAAAATACATGCAGTTAGAACAGCCACTAGACATCACAACCAGGACTTTAATAATATGGAAACACCTAGTTCAGTGGTGTCCATTACAAATCATTTGCATTATATAAAAATATGACTCCAATTACAGTAACTGGACAACAGCCATTCAAACTTACCAAGTTTGCATCTTACTCATATTGCAGGAACTGGGAGGAGCTCATCCATTTACGGAAAAAAATTGTCCAGAAATCAACTTAAGAGTTGCAGCTAAGCATCTCGTGCCTTAGAGAAATGTCCACTGTGGTAACTAGAAGCAGGAATTCAACATTAGTATCCTTCTATTCTTGCTCATGTGGCCATGAATAAAAAGAGCAGGTTCTGTTATACTAACATCCACAATTAAAATTTTATAACCCCATAAAACGCCAGTAAGTTTTGTATGAGCTGCAGAAGAATTCAAATTCAAAGGGTCACTAGATTTATTACCTACAAATTCAATGTCTTAATATAAATATTCTGTTCGTACACCATAAAAAGTCCTTCTTATGGTCTGATTCTTATTTAGATAATAGTCCGATAAAATCTCAGCAGTATGCCAATTAAGGTCATTAAAGCTATAGAAATAGAA
Organism: Haliaeetus leucocephalus; assembly: GCF_000737465.1. NCBI lineage: Eukaryota > Metazoa > Chordata > Aves > Accipitriformes > Accipitridae > Haliaeetus > Haliaeetus leucocephalus. The sequence goes on from NW_010972438.1 coordinate 10,730,837, forward strand.
TCTACCTAATAAATGCTGCAAATTTAACAGGTATTTTAGATAAACATAATTAGCTTAGTTATCACTTAAACCAGACTCCTCAAACACACCAACTGCGTAGTTAGCAAAGACATTTGCTTTACAAAGTCAAATGTTGCCAACTTTTGAAAAGTTTAGCAAATCAACATGGTATTTGGAAGCATCCAAGTGTCTAATGAAGTTAGAATACTGTGAAATGTTAGGACTAAGGGGGGAGCTCCTGTAAACAAGTACAGAAGTAGTCTTCATTTAAATTACAAAACATTCACCTCCTTAAAAAGCTTTAAAACTGACCCAGTCAACAACAGCGCCCTGGGAAATCTAGCAGTATAAAGGATCTCTGTAAGCAAGAGAAGGTCATATATTGTGATCTCACCACAATAAAATGTACTCAGTGTCAGGAACAAGGAGCACATTTGGGGAGATGACAATTATGACACCTTCAGGCCATTTGGTCTGAACCACTGCACTTTTTTGGGCAGCATAGAGTAAAACAATTTTCTTTGCTGCTCAGAAAACACTTAAAATACAGTAATGCTTCATTTTCTGCATTTTGTTGCTAAGCAGACTCTCCCATGTCCCCAGCTCAGTTTACTTGGTTTAAAGAGCTCTACCACCTGCTGCTTTCAGCAGGTGGAAGAAAACTTCAGTGCCACCTTATTAATTGGCTCCATTGTATTTTAACTTCAAACCCAGATGCTACAATTAAAAGCAAATTTGACATTGTGTAAGGAAAGCTTCAGATGAAGGTAATAAGCCTGTATAAAAGGCTCATATTCCACAGGTTGCCTCTGCAGAACAGGCGACCTCCCACTACAGAATCTGATCTGAAAATTTATCCCAACAGTAACACCAGAAGGAAGGAGGCTTCTACATCTTGCACACTTTGGGTTTTATATCAGGCACTTGAACTGTTGGACGGATGCCATTCTGAACCAAGTAAGTGAACATAGGGTTAGAATCATCTTTAATCTAGGTCTAATAATGAAGTATCAGCAGCAAAGTGGAGGCAGGGAGTGAGCAATCCCTTTGTGCTGAGACTTGTTTATCGTTTCTAAAATGCCCAAGAAGACAGCAGCAGTAACTGTTCCATAGTGTCCGTTTTCCTTGTGAGTTGTGTTGCTGATAGGAGGCTTTTCTGTGTCTTGAACTAAGAAGGCATTGAGGTACCCTGTGCCTAATTCCCTGGATCCAACAGGTCCATGCTAGAGCCAAACATTGCCACCAGCTGCTCCTCATAATGTGTTATATTCCTCTTCATAATGTCCATGCAGGGTCCAAGCAACCTCTCAAATGCTTGCACATCCATGACTGCAAAAGAACAGAAGTGAAAACAAGATGGTTTGTCAAAAAGGACACCACACGCCAATCTTTTCTGAACTCAGAACACAGACCTCCAGTCCAACCCATTTGGGTTTGAGGCTTAAATAGAAGCCACAGAAATCATATTTCTGATTTCCCTCTGTACTGTTATTTGGAGAAACAAGATTAATGTAATACACACCTGACCTCAAGAAAAAATACAGAAGCCAAATACACACCACACTGGCATTAAAAGATCGCCTGAAAGCTGTGTGTGACAAACAAGCTGTAGACAAGAAGCTGATGCTACTTACCCCTTCAAAGAGTACAGGCCACACAAGCAGAAAAAACAGAATCTGCTGGAAGGAAGGAGCAGTGCTGCTCAAACTTCACCGTGGAGATCCGCTCCAGCCCATGCTCCTAGCTTCTTGTGTCTGACCGCCAGTTACCAAAAGGCTGCTAGTTTTGAATAGCTGCTCACTCAGGCATGGTTCACAAAGCAAGCAAAGACCAAAAACTAGAAATACAGAACATCTGCTTACCTAAACACTTGACCTCCCCAACAGCATAGGCAGAGGCTGCTCTGGGTTTGTTGGTAACGAGTGCAAGCTCTCCAAAATACTGCCCTCTGTGACACCGGGCAATCTCCACTTCTTGGTTAGCTTCTTTACTCGTCATAGTCTGTTAAACAGTACATTTTAATTATTTGCATACAGTTCTGTCTTTGTACAAGGCTGCAGTTAATTCCAGATATCTTACAGATGTGCAACAGCTCATTGGTTTAGGGCTTTTAAACTAGCAATTCCCAAGTCATGCTCTGTACTGGTAGAACACCTTAACAGCATGTTCAATTAGAAGTTTGATAAGAAAAGCATATGCCAGCCCATGAGTTTTGAGATTGACAGATATTTACTGTTACAGCTTTGGGAACTGCTATTACATTAGCCTAACACAGGTTTTACCATGCACAACATGATGTTCCCTAAGGCTGCTTCAGACTGTACAGAGATCCTTTCAAATGCCAACATCTAGGATGTCACTAGAGATAATAGACCCCAGGTTTTGTCAGTTGCAGTTTTCTATAATCCTAGAATTAAAATTTCATCTCCACTCTTAAGGCCAGGGAGAATATATCAGGTTAGTTTGTAGAGGAGCAAATAAAAGCAAAAGACTTTCCAACTTCAGTAAAGTGACTTCTGGCCACTTCAGAACAGGTATGGGGATTTACAATCTACATGACATGAGTGACAACGATAAATATCATAAAATAATATCTTAAAATAAGTCAGGGTAGGCTTTTTCACACCACTTGTATTAATCAATCAAATCAGGGATTCACCTAAAGCCTAATAACCCAATTTGAACTCACCTTGCTTTTAATCAAGATTTTTACTTCACCAGATTCTACAATGTAAAAACAATCTGCTTTATCACCCTGTGAAGAGGAAAAGGTAAAACAAATCATTTTTTAGTTTACTGTAAAAGTATGTATAAATGGTATTAAAGCATTCACTCTGAACTAGGCCTTGTGGAGAAATCTGCTAGAATTGACAAACATTCAAATTCTTAACATTAAAAGGTGACTGGTTAGGTAATACATCAGAGGAGCCCACAAGGGAAGGAACTATTAGTACACATCATTCAGTGAGAGGGCAGGTGGAAAGGAAAAAGCAAAGGAGATTGACAATATATAGTAAAATCACTTAAATGCAAATCTTCTGATCCTGATGGAAGTATCCAATAGATAGTGAAACTAAACCAGGCCTGGAATTTCCAGAAGCAAGTTTTAATAAAACACCAATTTAGTGACCACATTTCTAGATGTCAGTAGGAAGAAGGATCCATTAAACTAATTATGAGCTCAGTCAATCCAGGGTAAGACAGTGGGAGATCAGCAGAACTGAGAATAGCCATATTTGAGGAGCATGAACATAGTAAGAGGAGGATAGTTTACAGAAAACCAAGTCCACAATGCAAGCCATCTACATGAGAAATGATGCAACAGCTGTGTACAGGTAGTGAGAATGGTAAGGAATAAAGCACTCAATAGCATCATGCCATTAAAGGAAAATAAGAAACATAGAGCAAGTGGGAAAAAAATAAAAATTGATAGCCATTTTATATCAAGTTCTAGAAAGATATCACAAGGTGGTGTTGAATAACTGAGTGTGAAATAAAAAAATCTTGGTTTAGTCAAATTCAGCTGTTTCTATAAAAAAGTCACTGTGAGGGTGACCAAGCACTGGCACAGGTTGCCCAGAGAGGTTCTGAAGTCTCCACCCTTTTTTCAGATGTTCAAAAGCCATCTGGACATGGTCCTGGACAACTGGCTCTAGGTGGCCCTGCTTGAGCAGGGGGGTTGGACAAGGTGACCTCCAGAGATCCCTTTGAGCCTCAACCGTTCTGTGATTCTGTGAGAGTTTCTAGAACCTTTTTCATATCTATTTAAACTGCATCAGGTTGCAGACCTTCAACAGATTGTAGTTTACATCTGCTCTGCAGAGCTTTGCCAGGACTTAGTATTTTGAAAGTTTTACCTGTGACAGAGAGGACTTTCCCCCTCTATACCAACCCTTGTGGGCTTGGTATAGGACTGGAAGTCAGAGTGGAGAGCCAGCACGTGCCTCCTGCTACAAATCAGAAGCAAAGGGACTAAAGGCTTCAGGGAGACAGAGGCTAGATAAGGAACTGGTAAGGGAATGGGAGTCGCTCAGGAAAAAAAAAAGTGAAACAATGTGAGGAGAGAGATAAATCTGACATTAAGTCAAGTGGGCAAGGATGAATGTAATGGGAAGGATAGAGAGAGATGATTACAACTTGAGTATGAAACATGGGCTAGGAGAAGATGATGCAAGATTTAAACATGGAGTTACAGAATAAGTTAGTCCCTTAGCTAAGCTTCCTGGGGATGGTCATAAACCATCCAGTGCAAAGATTTTCATTCACTGTTGCCATCTATCACAACATGAACTAATACACTCAGCACACTTCTGAAAGTAAGTACTGAAAGAGTACTTATTTAAAAGAATTAAAACAGTGGGAGACATCCTCATAACACCAGCAGGCACTAACAATTTAAGTGCTTTAAAGTATACTGCCCTTAACTGAAGGGTCAAATTCCAGAAAGATCATTAAAATGTAAAATTATCCATGAGAGAAAAGGGGCTTACGGTATTGGTGCAACTACTGTAATGTAAAAGCTATCACATCTTTTCCAAGCACAAAATTTCATCATCTTTAGCAGTGTATTACCATCACCCAGACCTATCCAGACTATTAATCCTCCTTTTAAGGGTAATTACATCCTTGTCCTTAATTCAGTTATTACAAAAGATTAAAACCAACTGCATAATTGGATCACTGATTGCGTGGATTCCCAGTTCTGAGACTGATTTATAAGCTTTGGTTTTGCTGAGTTCAGTTTTCTCAGGGTCTTAAGCAACAAGATTTTCAACTTATAAAATTGAGGGTATTTTTGGAGAGAAGTAATTTGGCGGTATTTGCTTATCAGCAAACTAAGGTTTCCTGTACTGAGTTATCTGACATTCAAGGTAATTAAGATTAATTATTCAAGACTTTATCAAGGAGTCATATTCTGTTTATAAAACAAGACAGTGGTTGTGATCAAAAGCCAGGGACTTTCTTGCATTAACTTTTATTTGAACTAGAGCACTTTTGCAACAAACAAAGCAACCCCAAGCTAAAGTTGATTCAAAATTCCAGTGTTTCATCAGTAACAATGTTCCAAAAAGTTACTTGTGTCACAGCCAAAAAAATCCCACAGCTTTAGCTTGAGTTTGTCCAGCTTCATGTTCCACCACTCTGGCCTTGATCTATTACAGCAGATAAAACATACACCAACAACCAAAGGCTGTCAATTGAAGCCAGACTACTCCACCATTGAAATACTCTTAAGAGCATCAGGAAAAACAGTGGCTTTAATTAACCCTGATAGTTTCTTAGAATAGTTAACTGAGTTGGGTCCAACTAGTGAATATTCACAATTACTTCATTTACTTTCATCCAAATCAATCACACTCTTGTTGAATTTTTTGGTTTTGTTGTTTAGTCAGACCTAGGAATTAGAGATGCCTTTACTACATGCTTGTGACTCCTTGTTTAACCTGGTCATAATAGGTGCCTATGAAACGTCTAGCTGGGGGCTTTCATGGAAAATTGCATAGACAGACATTTAATTTCAGCTTCTTAAGGCATACTCCTCTTGAAACCTTGCAAAGACCATTTATAAAAAACAAACAGATGAGAGAGGAAAAACTCAGAAGTGAAAGTAATAAATTTGTAGCAAAAAATATACTGGCCATTCCCCAAACATTCAAGAAGTGGTTAAATAAATTAGAAGCATTAAAAGAATAAGTGCCGAGTTGGTCCAAGTAATAGGATTCTATAAGTCAATTCAGAATAGGAAAAAAGCAGCAGAGAAAGGAGAATGACAAAGAGAAATTAAGACTTCAAGTACCTGAGAAATTATACGTTCCCCATTTTGATACACTTTCTCCCCTATAACATCCACTATCTTCATTCGCTCTGATGCCTGGAACAAAGAGGAAAATTAAACATATTCATCTATTATAGTATATCTCTGGTAAACTTTGTAGCCTTGAAATGAAGAGGCATTCCCTAGACACACAAACAACAGTAGCTGGGTACTGAAAAATACAGCCCGTATAATGACATTGTCATACTGCACCACAGCTTTCAAGACTACCATAATCAACAGGGAAAGAAAATTGTCTAGTGTCCCATCCGTGTGCTTTTTTTACCCCCAAAGTTAACAAATAACTGATTTGGTTGGTTTAGAACAAAGAAAAAAAAATAATCACTTCCTCTAAGATTCAGTTGAAATTTGAAGAAAACACTCAGAAAAATGTCATAAACTTCCTAAGAACAAACTTCAATGAGAAACACCAGCAACACATTTTCAAAATATTTTAATCACCACACACTTGAATATGTAGGGGGTTTTGTGTCCCAGAACTCATTCTTAAGAGTGGAGAGACGAAGCGGTATGAAAAGGATACCAGCGTAAGCAGGCACCGCAACAGGATGCTCAGCAGCAAGGGCAGCAAAGAGGTACTAATCTGACATGCAATGGAGCATGCCTGAGTCTTCATGAACAGGAAGGGAGAAAGAACAGTTAAATTTACCTCCAATGTTTCCCACTGCCCATCTAGAACACCGCAAAACAGTTTTATTGCTTCAGAGCAGTGTAAAAAACATATTAAAGAAAGGAAGAAAATCCTACAGTTAAAATTAGTTTCTCCACAGATGATTCAGTTGTAATCCATTCATTCCACAAATGCACCTTAATCTAGCCCATGTTTGAGAAACTTAATTCTGATCCACGCATGATTCAACTGCAGTGTGTCATGCAGAAAGCCAACCAGTGCTAATGAGTTATTTTTCTATATCTTTAAATATTTGAGAGTCATTTTTGTGCTCAAGTCACACTGACGGAACTAGTTTAAGCTAGGCACTGAGGGAGAAGGTGGTGTGCAATTTTACCCCTTCCACAGCTACCAGTGTATGTCCAAAATAATATGTATTAGAGGCTGCTATTCACACTTAATGATACTTTGCAATTTTATAATCTTCTCTCAAAGGGATTAAAAACTCTTCTCAAATACTAAAGATTAATGCTGAAAAATACCCTTATGATGAGAAAACAAAGAAAAGCTAAGTTATGGTGCAAAGCAAAAGACAGACACATACTAATTACAAAATAGTTTGGTATGGCTCCAAAAGCCCTCTGAAGATACAGGCTGAATCAATAGCTTAGAAGTGACAATTTACACATTGTTCCTGAAGTCATGCACCACACACATCAGCATGACATCTGTCATTTTGTTCCTAGGTAGCAGTGCTTCCCTTTAGCCTATTCTTGGTTCACCTCCTACATACCTGTTAAGGTTAAAGCAAGACCTACTAAGGCCCACATCTTTGGCTCAAATTTAAAAACATTCATGGCTGATAAAGGCCAAATATCCCAGTGATTGTATCATTACTTCAATATCACACCCTCAAAGGAAACCACAGCCCTGAGTTCCAATTTGCACTTTCATACCTGTTCTCTGATGTATTTATAGATGTTTTTGTTTTGTGGGTTTTTTGTGATTTTTTTAAATCTTTACACAGACTGAGATAAAAATCAGCAAATCATTTACCGTGCATAAAAGATATGAAAAAAGTGTACAACTTCAACAATGCAAATTAAGTTGTACAGTAAACGTGATTCCAAAGTAGGTCTTCAGATTTTGTTCTAGGCAAAAATGACACAGACATCTGATGTAACAGAAACACTGACTGCGGAGCTAATGCTAATATAAGAATTTGATGCAGATGTTTGAGAGGCTTTACCTCCAAGGATTTAAGAAGGGGCACAGACTCAATAAATAATTCATATGTCTTCCTCTTCTTTGCATTGTTTTTCAATATAATCCTTCTGAATGTCACTCGATCCTGCAAGAAACAGCACAGAGAAATACATTATTCCTCTTCACTAAAATGCTCCCTGTTTAAAGAACTGACAAACATGAACTAGTATTTGCAACAAACACTGGGTTTGAGAAGCCAGCTGTTAAAACTATACCATATCCATCGCAGTGGTGATCATAACAGCTCTTGTGAGAGTACTTGTTGCAATAACAAACTGAAAAACAGGGAGCTGTAAGACCTGGTCCTTCTCAGATAAGCATTTAAGAATTCTGGTTTTAGTCTATCTTGTACTGTTTTTCAGGGTTGAGTTTTTGGGTTTTGTTTGGCTGTTTGTTAATATATCTTTCATGCTTACACACACAGTGAAGAAATTACGCTCTTCTTGCTGAAGTCCCTAGAATTTGAATTTCCAACACTTATTTGTTAAGGCAACTGCAGGACTAAGTCTGAATTGGATTCTTCTCTACTTGAGTCAGGGATTTCAAAAGTTGAATATTTATACTGGTCTCAAATAGATCAGGAACAGAATATCAAACAGCAACAGGCTGTTTCACTCCTCCACCTTCTAGGATCCAAGAGCCAGCTTTTTGCAATGACTGTTTCCGAATTGCTAGCTGTCCACATGTACCATAAGCACCTTCCTGATGGAAAAACTATTTGGATTGTTTTTGAAGCCCAAATATTGGGCAAGATTCCCGCCCAGCCCCTGCCACCCCTCCTGCTCTGATCTTTTCCCCAGGCAGCAGCTAGTGCTCTGCAGGCTCCGTGGCCACTGGGCGGCACTACGTGCCCGAGTGAAGGCAAGCTCGCCCAGTTAACCACATCTCCTGCCTCAGTACCTGCAAGGGCAGACATATTTGAGGGTTTATTGTCAGAGATCTTAACGAAATGCTTTTTATTTCCACACAGAAAAGGCAGGGCTCCACTACTGGCAAACACCAATGAGAAAGGCAACAAGAGAGCTGAAACTAAACAGCACATCCAGGCTAAGGGGAAGGGCACTTGCCCACCAGGTATTTTTGTTAGCGTTTGCATGACAATAATGCCCACGGTCCCTGTTGGGATCAGCACTAAATTATGAACAGAGCACGAGTTGCAGAGTTTACCTTACACAACATGAGGCCGTAAGTGTAAAAAGCAAAACCAAAAAGTCAGAGGAAAGGAGAGGAAATTTGGTTAGGAGAATGGTATCAAAAAACCTAAAACTTTTAAGTTTACATATATACCACAATTTGCAGAAAATTCTGAAGCCCTGAGAGCCACTTGTCTGGATCTCATTTTCTGAAAACATCAACTGATACCTTAGCAGCGATATTTTGAGGTGAAGAGGTATTGTCAAGTAAGTGAACAATTTTATGGGATTCAGGCTGCAAATACTTGTAACTTGAAACGATGACTGATACAGGTGACACTACTGGAATATAAAAGTCGAAGTAGGTGAAAGATGAAGGGAGGAATGGTATTACTCCAAAGGAGAACAAGAGATGATAAAGCACGAGGGATTGTTTTATCTTTAGTTTTTTAAATAGATTCTTCAGTTGTAGAAGTCTCTTCAAATGTACATGTTTGGAAAAGCAGAAAGGTGCAGAAACTGTCAGGGGAATTGCAAAAGCATAAAAAATTCAGAATTCATTTGTTTGAGAGTATCAATGGCAGAGGAGAAGCAGCAGTATTTGAACAAAAAAGGCAGAGTAGTGAAGGAAGCATGTGTGATCGTGAGGTTTTCCCCAGACATGTTCCGTAGCAAAGGCTGAGGACATTTCTCTGCTCCAGAAGAGACCCACGTTTGATAACTGCTTTGTGCCTGAGCCTTCCAGGCTTTTTTGTTGGCCTAAGTCTGCAATGCAGCAGGAGTAATCCACATTTCCTAAACACCAGATAACCCATGAGCTTTAGCAATGACTTCTGCGGACTAATAAAAATAAGTTTACATTACATCAGGCACAAAATAGTATAATAAAACATGGCAACAACAGAATAACTAGAAGAAATAATGGACGTTTTAGGCAGGAAAATGCAGCCTTAGTTAATAAAATATCCACAGGACAGATGACTAGCAAGAGGTCCCCCTTCAACTACACCTTGCTAATTAAGTGAACGTAATCACAGAAAAAACAAACCCAAATTTAACCCAACTTGTGCAGTTCATTTCAGAGGCAAACTGGAACAAAGAATCACCTTCTCATTTTCTTCCTTTTATGAATGAGCTCAGTTTGTAGGTAGCTGCTTCATTCTGTCTTGTTCAATAAATTAGATTCTGACACTACTCCCTGTTGATTTACCAAAATCTTTTCTTTCAGCTCACAAAGAAAAGGGACGTCGGAAATCAGTTCTCTCAGCATGCGCAGAGATTGCATAAGCACACTGTGTGTAGCTGCTTATCAGTCCTACAGTCACGGTCACAACACATGGTCAACCCCCAGCGATAGTTGCCGAGGAGCCCAGTGCACACAGAAAGCATACAACACTTCTGGCTTTCAAAGGCTTCGTTGATCACACAATCAGGTTATTATGTGAGCCCTCACAGATGAGTAAGAGAGCACTGTGAAAATAACTCTATCCAAATAGTACAAAGAAAAGAACTAAAACAAGAAACTAATGTCTACAGCTTCACATTCAACACTGCTGGGCTAGAGACAAAGCAACACCATCATTTAGCTTGGTATCTCATAGGTCATGCTGACCTGAGAACCTCTTCCAGGGTAACACAAAGGGACCAGAAACATCATGACAGTTTATTTTGAAGGAAAACAAATCTTTGGGCAGTTTTCCTAGCTCTTCAAATTACTGACATCCTCAAGAAGATATTTAACACCTTCCCATTCCCCTTAAAGCAGACAAAATGGTAGGAAGGTGAGTTGAAAATAAAGAATGTCATTTAGATATTGTTTCTCCCTCCCATAAAATACATGCATTAATGCCTCCACTGTCCTCTGCAGGATGAACACAGAACCAGGTTTTTTTTTTCCCCCTAACAAAAGCCACCATTACAGCAAATGCAAAATAATAAAGGGACAGATAAAACTAGTGATGTCGTTTTTACAGAAAAGTTTTCTAGAAAGGTGGCCAAAAAGATTTGCACAATGGATCTCTTATGCCAGGAGGCAAGATAACAGATCATGATAAAACAGCTATTAGCACAAGGAGCCATACCAAGAGAAGCACTGCAAGTTAGTGTTTAAAACAGTATGCGAGAGCAACTTCCTTTCCTTACCAGTCCCCAAAGGGCTCCTTCTGTTGTGGCAACAATGGTGGCAGCTCTAGGAGTGTTGTACATCAATGCCAGTTCCCCAAAACTGCCATGATTATCATAGCGGCCCACACAGCGTGACTGGTTGTCTTTTGCTACAATAATATCATACAATCCCCTGGAAAACAATGGAATAGACACTTTTTATTAGACAACATTCCAGTACAAATCATAAAACCAGCTTTTTGCTGCTATACAAATAGTCCTCCTACTGCTGGGTGAGACGGAACATGTTTTATCAACCTTTCCAATTGCCTGATACTAAGCTGCTTCTACCTACAGTATTTTCACAGTAATTCTCTCTTAATAAAGCATTTCACTCCTGATAGATCTGGGCAAGATCTACTTGGTTTCCTCTGCACAGTATTTTCACATTGCTATTGTAAATGTTCTGGCCAGGATGATAGGTAGTTTCATCATCTTTAACAGTATTTGTCTTTTCACAGCATGTGTTATCTAGTGAGGCCTCTTTAGAGTGACTTGGATCCATCTAATACCCATTTTCTCAGTGACAGCATTGCTGCAGTACCTTTGGGATACACTCAGTCCAACTGCTCACCTGCTCCTACAGTTTTGCCTCAACTCCAGCTTAAGGGTATGTCTATATCATAACCCCAAGATCCAATTGTAGCTTGTATCTGCATATGCCCATGCTAGATTCAAACTATCCAGCTCTTGTATGGACAACAGTGATGCCATAGAAGCACAAAGATTACAGAAAGGGCCTTTCTTTACATACCTAAGACACTAAGTGAGTTTTGCAGTGCAAACTCACTAGACTTACTATGAGCAGCACATAGTGATCTTCAAGCTGTAGGATTTAAAGCTAGTTCAGGAATGTTATACATGCCACATCTTCACACTTTAGCACAGATGTCCAGAGGCAACCATTTCTCACCTGGTATTTGTCCAATAGCTCCCTTATGACCAAAACTTTTATTGCTCAGTTCAACTTCATACCATGCTGGAACTCCAAGCATGCTGACAGTTGAACCAACCAATTTTATCACCATTTTCATGGAGGTGTGGCTACTGAAGAACACAGGTTACAGCACGCAATGTTCGAACTTGAAGAGCATCCATTCGACTCTCACAAAGCTCTGTGTGCTGAGGTGACACTGTAGGATGCACAAGCTTAGGAAGCATGGGTAAGTAACTTCCAGCAGTTTTGCAGAACATACAGGTTCCACTCTAGTCACACTGGCTTCAAATTGAAGCGGCCAAGCTAAAAGGTTTTTAATTTCTTTTTTTCCTTTGTTATAGCTCACTTCTAGAAACAGGAAAGCTCTCTAAAACTGCTGACATCTAGCCAGGATCTCTGAACAGATCAAGAGGAAAACATTCAAGTACCAGAAGCCTCCTTGTACTTCTTGTTCATTGGGATCTGTAACCTTTAAAATGGAAAGGCCTCCTCACCCTGTTCTCCAAGAGGCACACTTCCTACATTATAATGAAGTTAAGGCAACAGTATCCCAGAATTTACTAAGAATCAGAAGACTACTCTGATGAAGATGCAAGGTACAAGTCCAGTGAGTCAAAGCTCAAGACACAAATCTGGATCAAACTGCACCATAGCAACTGCATATGAAGAAACAGGCTGTGCACAGAAAGGTAGCCCTTTAAAAGTCAAACAAGTGCCTGTAACACCCTCAGAACTGCCTTATGCTTGGGGCTTTAAAAAAATCATTTTAAAATATACCTTGACTAGGCTTGATTAATTCTTGGCTATGGCACCAGAGATCATTCAGGGACTAGCCACTGGCCTATGAGACTTTACAAAATATATCATGCCTGGGAAAAAAGCAGGCAGGGAACACCTTCCTGTCTTTAAGCAGCTGAATACACACATAATTTTCCCCAACAGTTTAGATCTTTGACAGAAGGAATGGTATTATTTCCCAGAACATCATTAGGCATGTAAGGAGAAAAAAAAAAAAAAAAAAAGAATCATCAGGAATGGCAGTAGGTGAAACTTCTCAACCTGCCTAGTATTAACAGCAGAAGGTCTTTCAGCATTGCTGATGGACAGCCCTGGGTTTGTTAGTTATCTTTGAACACTGCTGCATCTAAAAAAAAGAATGTACTACAGGACAGCTTTACGCCAGCTTCATTTGTAGGAGATTCCACAAAGTGGACATTACATGCAAACAAACAAACAATTAAAATACATCAAAGTGAGGAAGTTTTGCACAATGACTTGAGGGTCTACGTATTAAAAGCCTTTCGGACCCACAAAAAAGTTTGGCTACTGGATCAACAGTAGATGGGCCAGCTTCAGACATGTCAGAAGATCCAAGAAATTTAGTCTCTCCTTGTCACCCAGAAAGCTAAAGGAAGAAGCTAGGCATGAAGACCACATATCATCCTTACTGGACACTTTTTACATTCCACTGTTTACTCACACCTAGGAGACAGAGACCCACAGCATGCTAACAGTAAACTAAGTAAGAATTAGTGTTGATGGAAAATTTCACTAATTCTTGTAATGTCCAATATGTATTTAATCATTCTCTGAGAAGCACCAGAGGCAACAATCTTCAGGTTTTTTTTAATCTGGAAGAGCCATCTGTGAGCATATTAAGGAAACGCAACACCTTCTTCCCATCCCTCAGCCTGAAAGTCACTTACTAGTCCCATTTATGTCCAATTAGCTATAGCCACGTAACCTTCAGCCAAGCATTCAGATGCCTGTGGCCCAAGGACTAAATTGGTGAGGCACCACTGGGTGACCTTGGCTCAGCTTTATTGAGAAAACTGTTGCTGAGCTGTGAGACAGTCTGTGAGCTAAAGCCCTGCAAGATAAGAAGAATAAAAACACAGACCGAAGTGTAATTGTTGAGATGGTAATCGTTAGGAGCTCAAGGACTCAAAAGAAAAATACTGACATGAAAAAATATAAAACCCCAAGGAAAAAAAAAGCAGAAAAGCAGAAGAGGGCAACTCAGCAAGATTGTGGATCAGTCTGTTCCAAGAGGCAAGAGAGGCCAGTGCTTCCCCTCCTGACTGATGACTGCTCAATCAGCAGAGACTCAATCAGGTGCCTCCTCAGCAGTGATGAGCATACTAATGTTTAGCCATGCAACACATTCGTCCCAGCTCTCCCTTCCATGCAGTAAGCACTAAATAGCTGCCACATCCTCAAGTTGCATCTGCCCTGCCTGCTGTCCCTCTGTGCATGGTAAAAGACACTCAAACAAAAGTAATCTGGTGAAGAAGTATTACAACCAGAAGACTTGGGAGAGGGACGCTGCAGGGGGACGGTGCAGGGAAAGAGGCCTGAGCCAGAAAGCCTATTTTTTCTATGCAGACAAGATGCTAAAAAGTTACATCTGCAACAAAGTCACTGTTCATTCAGACAGAAGAAACTAATCCTCAGGGATATTCAGGCATTAATGACTTGACTTAGAGTAACAAAACATGTGTACTGATGCCTTGAAAGAGCCAGAGTCCTCTGAATTTGCACTTCCAGGCAAGTGGAAATATTGTAGCTTGCCATAAACACCAGCGTCCTGCTATTCTTTCACATGAAAAAACAAGGGGCTGGGAGGTGGAGGAGGACTGGAAAGGGAGAGCAGGAGACAGAAAATTCATAACTGTAGAATTCCTTCTAATAACTGAATGGCCAACAGAAGAGTTGCAGCTCAGCTGGTGTTTACAGCAAAGGCTGGTATGCTCTATTGCTAGACAACACCAAGTTTAATTTCCCTCACTGTATAGCCTTTCTGTCACATACTTTTGGCAACATATTTATGTTACTGGTGTATTATACCTCGAGATTAAAACAAAACAAAAACTTAAAAACCTGAAATCTTCCAACCCAACTATCTCATGATAGAAAAAACCATTGTGGAATAGCATTACATTTGTAGAAAAGACACCATAAAAACATTTACCTGAATATCAAAGATAAGGTTCCACTTCAGTTCTTTATTTTAGGTTAAAACTCATAGCAGGAAGAGCTTTTTAGTAACCAACAGGTTAAGAGCCTTACACAGAAAAAAAATAAAATAGGCTGATGGTATCTAACATTTTTGAGAGGCTCCCAAACTGAGTTTAAGTTTCCTCAAGATTAGGAACCACTGCTCTGCGTACATCTCATCTTTGCAGAGCTGGTGGCTCTGGCTCCCGTGAGTTCTGATCTGCAGTACCTTACTCTTATCTGGGACAGCCTGATCTCCCCAGTGAACATGGCAAGAGAAGGAACTTGTCCTATCTAGTCAAAGACATGGGATGGGTCTGCGGCAGAGCAGTTCAGGAAGATAACTGAGCGTAGAAATGCAGCACTGGTTTAGGCTAATGCTATGGTATGGTAGAGGACAGGGGAACGGGCATATGGTCAGAATATATTTGCGGTAGCCTTATGTTCTGTAACTCCACTGATCAGAAAGGGGAATGTCCTTAAAATGAGTAATTCCTAACCTAGAAATTCTTTTGGAAATTCCTTAAACACAGAATGAATGACAATTCAAAAGGCAACATGTTGTCTCGAAGAACTGCTTTGAAAGCATTTAATACAATATTAATGGTGCCATTATTTCAGTGATAATAAAGATACCAGTGCATCAAAAAAGTAGTTTACTAAGATTGTGTTCTAACAGACATTTATAATTTGCTCAGTAATATTCTGTTTAGTATTACAGTTCTACAGGAGGAAATAAATCTGTGTCCTTAATTGTTCTTCAAATACAGTGACTAAAAGTGACATTAGCCAGAATTTCTTCCAAAAGGGTAAAAGATACTCAAATGTGCATGCACACACATATCTATTATATGCCTGTTGCACATATATATATGATCCATAAATTATCATGTGAATTTGCTTGATGCAAGAAATTGCAAAACGGCACCTCAAACTCTGCAAATGCAAATCACATGACCAACAGAAGCAAAATAAGCACAAGTCTCTCTGAAGTCAGTGATCAAAACTAACTGGACAAAGTGCAGGTTGTTCCATGGTAGCCACTACCATGGATTTTTATTTCCTGTATGCTCCTTCCCCAAAATAATCTCCTATCCCTTCCCTTACGGTATGGTTTCTTTTGCTGCTTTTCCCCCTCCTTTCTTCAGGAAAAAACATATCCTAGTCTAGAAACAGCATGTAATATGGCTGGTTTTAAGGTATGCATATGCTGATGGGCACAAAAGCTAAACTGAACAAAGCACAGGCAAGTTCATGCTGCGTTCTTTCCCTTAGAGAAAGTAGTATTTGTGTTTTTACACAGTCAAACAGAATGTATTAAAACCCAGCAGATTTGAAATGTCCACCTCTGTCAAATTTGACTGCCCCTGGGCAAATGATCCAAAAGTCAATGGGGGCCTAAAGGAGAAAATGGAAAGATCAAAGGAAGAGGCAAGGACTGCAAAAAATAAGTTTCCTTCAGAAACTATCCTGCAGTAAGCATTCCATGCCATTTCTAAGAAACTGAAAGGAAACATACGCTACATTTCAAAGACACAGCTGCTTACCGCTCAATGACATAGAAGTTGTCTCCATCATCACCTTGGTCAATCACATGTTCCTGAGGTTTCACCTTCCTCTCAAACATGGCATCAAGGACCTGAGACAGCTGCTCCTACAAAACAAGCAGGAGGGGGAAAAAGAAAAAAATTTTAAAAATCAAAAAACTCTTGGAAAATATACCTTAGCATTATTGCTGGACAAGGGTGAGTTCATTTGACTTGATCTGGATAGTGAACTGCAACACACATTGCATTACTTTTACTGTATGCAAATACAAGTAATACTGATATTAAATGTGGATTTCCACTAGCACCTCACTTGATTCCAGCTTATTAATATAAGTTCAATAATGCAAACACAGATACTTCCATTATAGAAGAGCTATTATCTCAAATTTATGTCCAAATGGCTTAACTTATGCATATCATTTTAGTGCTGAACGCTACACATACAGCAAGCTCTCACTTGGTACAATCTGACACAGTTTCACTGCAATGGATACATAACAATTACATCAACAGCACATATATTTCATTATATGTATGCATGTCTAGAAACTGCACCACGATTTATTAGTAATTTATTTGTACTGTCATCATCTAAGAGCCCCCATCACGATCAGTACTATACTGAACAAGACTCTATACGGAGTTATTTCCCTAGATCATTTGTGTCTTAGAGAACCTGCAATTCCAGCACAAGACAAGATCAGGTAGGTACAGATGGGGAGCACGTACAGAAAATCAGATAATGCTGGCCTGCACAGCAAACTCAAGCTAGGTTTTTCTCATGATCCATGACTAAACTTTTTTTTTTTAGGCAGCACAGCCAGGGAAGCTGTGAAAGCCAAGAGAGATGATGCCATATAAATGCCCTGCCTCAATGCTGAGCTGCTTTACCATCTCTGTTATTCCAAAGTTCATTAACAACGGACTTTCACTGCATTTTCAATGACCAGATGTTCAAAGTTGAAGATGTAGATCACAGCTGAGTTTCTAAAAATACACTGCATGAACACGCAAACTAGTCTTTATGCTGCTAGACACACTTGAAATACTTACTGCACTCCTCAAGTTGGGAATAATCATTGCAGCATCTGTAGGCACCACTACATTGAAAATATTGCCTATCTTTTCACTAGAATCCTATTTTCTTGTCTTTAAAAACTCTCCTGATATTTAAACTGAACAAACAATCATTGTATGAAAGCCATTTATTTTAACTACATATTTCACAGCATGCATTTAAGTAACAGCTGTCAGAAAACAAGCAATGCAGATTTTAAAAAGCTTATTTTTTAAAATACTGTAACTCAATAATGCTTTATTTGGAGGATAAACAGGCAAAGACTTATTTTAAGTAAATAAAACACTGAGCTCTTTGTCAATAAAAGGACAAGCTTCATCAGATTTCTGAACTGTAAAAAACCCTCTTAGTTTAAATATGGGTACTGAGCATGCTCAGGGACCTTGCTGGTAAGGATAACAGTCATTGCTCTCACCCAGTACAAAATTCAGTTGTAACTAGGATTCTACAAACTCATAAGACACTGTGGAGCCTACACACAATACGTCACACAGAGCTTTTAACAGGAGAGAAGTTATCCATTCCCCAGCACTTTATATTGAAACATAAATCAGATTTATCATTGGGGATGCTCAAAATCTTAGGGTTAAACTCTGTGACAATCCAAATGGATTTTAGTCTGGAGTTCAACGTGAACCTTGCTAGAAGTGATCCGCTGGACACTGGCTCCCTTGTGTTTGATACCAAGTATTACAGCAACTATTTATACAAGTAAAGACATTTAAAAGGACTGTTGAGTCACTGGGCCTAAATTCAGCACAGTTCACCTAAATGCAACCAGTGGACAAGGGTTGAATTTGGCCAGGACATTTAAGTCACACAATCATATTTACTCCTAAAGGGGTTTTATGCACTTTTATTGTTGTTGGGTTTGTTTGCTTGTATTTAACAGTTTTACATGACATTCTTTAGAGGTTAGAAGCAAAAGAACATATTTTGAGCCTTAATTTGAAAGTGTTCCTCACAATTATTAAAGGACAATATACACTGAGCAAAAGCAGCAGTCATGCGTTCTGCCTTTCAGTGTGTATTCTACAGCCAACCTTTCCAACCAGTCACATTACACAGAGGGAGTTAAAAAGAAATTATTGGGAGGAGGGGTGAAAGGATGCAAATTCCATACTCCCTTTATACCCATTCCTAGGAAAGCTCTCCCCTCGCTGCTAAGTGCCATTTATCGTACTCTAACCAACATAGGGACTGCAGCCATCTTTTTCAGCCATGTGCTACCTTAAAGCCTGAGTCTTTAACAGTTGCAGTTAAGATCATTTCCATTACTTCTCCCCTCAGCTGCTTAGAAAGCTTTTTGCAGGAAGTATTTTTCCAAGCCCACCTTCTCAGCTCAAATTTGTTTTTCAAAGTCATCTTTGGATATAAACTGGTTATTAATTTTTGCTTCTGGGTGATTTTACTGGAAGCTGAAAGATTGGCCTACTCAATTCAAATGGTGATCACGTTTTGCACATACCCCTTGAGCTGCTGAATGTTCTTAAATATGTTTCATTTTTTACTGTACATAATGAGGTTACTTGCAACAGGAACCTTTAAAATGTCTTAAGTAAATAGGCTTAATAATAGGAATCCCAGAACAATGAAAGGCCAGTCTTGGAAACAACAGCTTTCAAGTAAACTTTTTGACAGAATGTCAATTCCTCAAGCCTGCTGCATTCAAAAGCTTTCAACAATTATTTTCAGAATGCAGTTCAGTGACTCTTGGGGTTTGTACAGCAACCAAGAACTGGGAGAACTTCCTGGTTTTCAAGGAAAGCTAAGCAGCGTTTCTGAAACCATAAGCTATCACATCCATCCTTTCATATCTCAGGCAAAGTTCAATGACTCAAACCAGAAGCTGCAGGGACCATTGCCAGTGTTAGAGCTTTCATTCTTCCCCAACCTGTAGTAGAGATGTCAGTTCTGTTTTCGTGGAAACAGCAGACCAGAGATGAGATGCATTTATCCTATGGCCTCTCAGAGGCTGGATTAGAGGATCTCCAAAGGTTTGTTCCTGAACTATCCTATGATCCTCATCAAAAAAATTCATACCAATTAAGATTACTAAGTGCAAGCAATGGAGGCTCTCATCATTAAAACTCAATGCTGAGGCAATGAGTAGTTAATAACCAACTTCAGCAATAAAAATAAGACAAGTAAAAACAGGAACAACCTAAAAACATTACATTACATTCATTTACAGAAAATTTACTGACATATGGGCATATTTGAGAAAAACGTGCAGCAATCTGACATCATGCAAATGTGGATAGTGTTTCAATATCACAATTGTGTAAGTAATTTCCTTTTTACATTGCCCATAAAATTATGAACTGTTTCCTAGGGAAAAGGAAATCAGGTGCAATGGTACCCAACAGCAAACATTGAAAGACAAGCAAAAGAATTTTAAAAACCCCCAAACTTTTCTCTAACAGAAAAAAAAAATTGAATTTGCAGGGAGAGGGATCTGACAATCATAGGAACTGACAATTTGACATGTTTGTTTATATTGTTCATTGATTGTTGATCTCCAAACAAATGTCCCAATCCAACCTGCATATAATTAATAAATCATGAACTATCACAATGCAAACAAGTGTCTGGACTATTAGAT
>NW_010972438.1:10751322-10751640 GCF_000737465.1 Haliaeetus leucocephalus
GAGACCCATAGATACCTTTGAAGTGTAAGAAGGTAAGTGATGATGGTGACCGGAGACTTTTTGCCCGTGACCACCAATCCCAGAAGAACTGAGACATGAGAATGGAGAATGGATGAGATAAGATGGTGGATGATAACAATATGAGAACAGAGAATCGACTGGAAAATTACAGAGACTTTGGATTGGGACAATGGGTGGCAAAAGGGTATAAAAGATTTGAAAACTTTTGGAAGGTTGCCATTCACTGTGGTGGTGGCCCAACTCTTGAGTTGTGAATAAAGCAAACCTAGAGAAACCCACGTTCGTAAATTCTTTAAC